>NC_139148.1:94998598-95448598 GCF_964270905.1 Leucopleurus acutus | reverse complement strand
TATACAATGTTGTGTTAGTTTCTGGTGTACAATGAAGTGAGTCAGTTATACATATATATAATAGTTTGCATCTGCTAATCTCAAACTCCCAATCCATCCCTCCCACACCCCCCTTTCCCTTTGGCAACCACAAATTTGCTCTCTACGTCTGTGAGTCTGTTTTGGTTTCATAGATAAGTTCATTTGTGTCATATTTTAGATTCCACATATAAGTGATATACGGTATTTGTCTTTCTCTGTCTGGCTTACTTCACTTAGTATGATAATCTCTAGATCCATCCATGTTGCTGCAAGTGGCATCATTTCATGCTTTTTTATGGCTGAGTAGTATTCCATTGTGTGTATATATATATATATATATATATATATATACCACATCTTCTTTATCCATTCCTCTGTCAATGGACAGTTAGGTTGCTTCCATCTGTTAAACCTCAATCTTCTTATCTGTGAGATACAGATAATATCCCTTGCCTCACTTGGCAATTGCAAGGATTATATATGCAATAGTAATGTCCAAAGCACTTAGCACAGAGGCTGGCATAGAGTAAGTGCTCAGTTAACATGCTCTGCCATTATCATGGTGTTTATACGTGATTATGACCCTGAAACCTGTTTGGGCAGAAGGAGTAGGAACCCCTAAACAAAGTCTCCTCATAGTAAGGGCAGCAGTTGTTGTCTTTTACGGTATCACAGATTTAAGCAGTAAACATGAAGAAAATGCAGATACCTGGGTCCTACTACCAGAGATTCTGATTCAGCGGTCTGAGGTGAAGTTGTTTTTTTTAAAAACTAGATTACCTGTTTATTAGAAAAGAGTATAACTTAGGAACAGTAAGATGGAAGAGATGCAAAGGGCAAGGTATGGGGAAAGGGCGTGGAGCTTCCATGCCCTCTCAGAGAGCTCCACTCTCCCCAAATCTGCACATGTTCACCAGCCCAGAAGCCCCCAAGGCGAAGCGTTTTCTCACAAGCTTTCCACATGATTCTCGTAGATGTGTTCCAAGAACTCTACTTTGAGAAAGAGAGGCCTACGGTCCTAGAATGCCTATATAGGACCTGGGGAAGGGCTGTCAGATGATTTCAACAGTCAAGCAGGTCTCGGCTAAGCACCGTGAGACTGACAAAATCCTACTTCACCCTCTTGCTTGGGAATGGGGGCGGGGTGAAGGTCTCCAAGCTCTGGGCTCTCTTGGTTCCATTAGGTCATCGATGTTTCAGAGTTGAAAAACTTACAGTTTAATTTCCTTCAGCTGCTTTTAGCTGTTCCTTTCCGAAGGCCCTCTCTCCCACTCCCGTCTCTCGGGAGACGCAAGGGATTGCTGACCAGACAAAGGGGAGGCTGTTATAGCTAATGGTTCATTAAGCTGTTAAGTGAGGAGCTCCACTTAACAATTGTCTTGTTCTCATCAAAATTAGAACTGGAGAGTGGCTGATAATGGGATAAAGAAGGCATCTTCTCAGACTGGCGCACACAGCCCCTGCAGTTCAAAATCCCAGGCTCCCCTGATGCCTGTCTGAACTCTTCAGCTAGGATATTTGCTCCTTTTATGTTGAAATCAGACATAAGGACAACAGACAAACCGTCCTGCTACTTTATGTAAGACCTCCCCCGCAAAAAACGATTAGCTTGGTTTTAAACACACTCGCGCACGCACGCACACACACACACACACACACATCTTCTTTATTTGGCTAAGATAGTGAGAAAAGAATCTATAAGGCTTTAAGATTAACAAGGTTTCCTTTTTTTTTTTTTTTGGCCACTTGGCTCGTGGGATCTTGGTTACCTGACCAGGGATTGAACCCAAGCCCTCGGCAGTGAAAGCATGGAGTCCTAACCACTGGACCACCAGACCACTTGTTGGGAATTCCCAACAAGATTTGCTTTGACACCATCCCACCTTACCTTTGTGATGGGTACGAGGTGACAGAGACAGCAAGCATCTCATAGAGGCCATAACTGAAAAAAATGAATCTCTAATGTTAGGCAAGATAGTCTCGGGTAAGAGGACTTTGAGAGGGCACTTGTTCCTTCTAGAAGATCTTGGTTTTCTCAACGAGGCTTTCTATACATTGTGAAATGAACCTACAGAATAAGAATGGCACCTCCATTGAGATTTACCAACCCCAGATCATCTCCCTCAGGACTTTGGTCTTCAGTAACAAGTCACTAGCTACACCTTCCCTTCCCCAGCAAGCCCATTAAAGAAGCTGTGCAGAAACCCAAAGCTTTTACTCTTTCCAGAATTCGGACTCAATTAGATGCACAGAGAACCACTGGCCTCTCTCCATCCTGTGGAAAGAGGTCAGTGGCTCATAATAGCTTATAGAACAGTTTGCTTAATTCTGCTATTGTCTGAAAGTCTGCCATCCCAAGACCGCATAGATCTGGTGTTTCACACCAGCTACAATGCATTATCTTTCCCGTGTGTGTGCCCTATCTGCTGCAGCTAGAGACCATCGTACACCTTGCTGGGTGCTCCACATTTGCTTGTTGATGATAATCACAGGTAGCAGAACACCGGCCTATGAGTGAGGAGACCTGCGTTCCTGTTTCAGCTCTGCTACCAGCATGCTGTGTAACCATGAGCATGTCCCTTCCCTTTCTGAGAATCGATTTCCTCATCTGTAAAATGAGGAAGAAGGTCTCTAAGAGTCCCTCCAGCCCTGCCATTCTCTGAGTCTTAACATAAAGGCTTCATCAAATGTAAATTAGTCCTATCACATCAGCAACCCCTAGGCCGGTGGTTCCTAAATTCCAGTGTGCATCAGAATCAGCCAGGGAAGCAACTCTAGTTTTGGAAATGTATCTCACATCTGAAAATGGTGCATGTACAAGGTAATTCATTACATCCATTGATCGTATTAGTTAGCAGAGGATTGGAGACAACCCAAGTGTCCATCAAAAAGTGACTGGTGAGGGAATTCCCGGGCGGTCCAGTGGTTAGGACTCTGTGCTTTCACTGCCGAGGGCTTGGGTTGGGGAACTAAGATCTGACAAGCAGCATGGCACTGCCAAAAAAAAAAAAGTGACTGGTGAAATAAACACTCCTCTTTCCATATAATGGAATAGTATACAGTTGTGAAAACTAGTAAGGAAGTACTCTGACAGTTATGGAAAGATCTTTAAGTTATATATGTACTTATTTTATTTTATTTTTTTATTGCAGTATAGTTGATTTAAATGTGTTAGTTTCTGGTGTACAGCAAAGTGATTCAGTTATATATATGAACATATATACATATTCTTTTTCAGGTTCTTTGTCGTTATAGGTTATTGTAAGATATTGAATATAGTTCCCTGTGCTATACAGTAAGACCTTGTTTTTTTTTTTTTTTTTGCGGCATGCGGGCCTCTCACTGTTGTGGCCTCTCCTGTTGCGGAGCACAGGTTCCGGACGCGCAGGCTCAGCGGCCATGGCCCACGGGCCCAGCCGCTCCGCGGCATGTGGGATCTTCCCGGACCAGGGCACGAACCCGTGTCACCTGCATCGGCAGGCGGACTCTCAATCACTGCACCACCAGGGAAGCCCAAGACCTTGTTTTTTATCTATCTATCTATCTATATATATATATATATATTTAAAGATAAAGAACAGTACGCAAAGCATTCTAACGTTTTTGGGGGGGCAAGTGAAAAATGTATTTCCTCTTTTGCTTGATATCTGATAAAGAACCTGGGAAAGGATTCCTAAGACTTGAATAGCAGTGGTTACCTAGGTTTGTATGGCAGGTGAGGCTGGGGAAAGGTCGGGACTGGTCAGCTGAGGACAGGGATGGGAGTGACACTTTCACTCTATACATTTTTTTATATTTTTAAAGTTTTATGCCATATGAATGTGTTGTCTGTTCAAAAATTACATAATAGAATAACAATCCACTTGAAAACTAGTTAAAAATGCTGAGCTTCATGAGTCAGAACTCCAGGGGTTCAGAACGTGCATTTTTAGCTAGTTCCCCCCTGTAGATTCTGATGTAAGTGGCGAGTGAAATATACTTAAAAAAACACTGGACTAAACACTTTGCAGAACAGGAAGGACAGCAAAGATGCCTGCAGTGTAAGTAAGGGCCTTCTCGTTAACGATTTCTCTACCAAGCAGGCCCACATCACGATGAAATTCTAAGACTTCCAGATCCATACCTTACCTTTCTACTTTCCTACATCTTCCAGTGACGTGACCAAGCCTTCTTTGGGAAATCCTGCTATTTCTTGACAGCGGAGAATATCAGGTCTCCGGCACTTTTGTTTGTGTGGCTTTTCTCTTTCAGGCTGGCAGGACTTGCATCATCTGGAGGAATAAGGGTTGTTGGTAAAGAGAAAATCCCCTCCAAAAGATGAGATCAAAGCGTGATTTCACTTGCCCTGCCCTTCTGCTGCCAGCAGCAGAAGGGCAACCCCTGCCTCCTAGTGAGGAGACCTTGTGGATTTTGAGTCAGGGTGTGGGCAATACGTAGATTTTGCCTGGAGTTGATTTACACTGATACTTTGAGCCAAATCGATGTGCTTTTAAAAATAATATTAAGCAACATTTATTGCTTGTGTGTGTTAAGCACTTGCCATGTTACCTTATTGATTTTTTCAACCTTGCTCTATTTCACAGATATGGAAGCCAAGGCTGGAGTAAGTGACGTGAGTAGCCACAGGCTCCACAGCTAATAGGCAGCACGGTTGAGATGTACATTCAGGCAGCCTGCTGCTAGAGTGTGCTCCTAACCACTTGACTATACTGCCTCTCTTTGCTGGTGGGAGGAGGGTCATCCCTACTCAAAGACAAGGCTCAGTCACCCAATAAGAAGTTTCTGCAACTCTGTCCCAAGAGCTCAGGGAATGTCCATAGGCTGCCTTTGACTCCCAGTCCAGATCCCTCTTGCGCTGGTCTGCCGTGCCTGGTTTTCTCACTAACGTTGAAGAGCCCAGATTTTCTCCCTTTGGTCTGCCCGTGGGATTGGCACTTCAGCTGGACTGTCTGATGGGATTTAATGTTCAGCTTTTCCCTTGATCACTGGCTTTCAGATCACCTTTGGCTCCAAGCTCTGATGCCCCCAGGCGGGTCTAACCTGAAGCTCAACACTGGTTCCCAGCCCAGGCTCCCAGCATGGATGTAGAATCCTGGCATCCTGCTTGTCCTACCAGGAAGAGAAGAACAGACTTTCTTGGTCTCTCTCAGACTGTTCTATCTTAACTAGCTGCTTCTGCTGACCCCTCACCCTCAGTCACATGCAGCAAGGTCTTCCAAGCCTTGTCAACAAGTTGACTTCCTCCAGCAAACCACAAAGAAGTCAAGCCACCGGCAATGACTTATTGGTGGTCCAGCATTGTACCTTAGAGCTATAATTTCATTTGAGGGCATCTGCTGCCCCTTCCTACTAACAACTGGCATACAGCCCAGGCAGTGTGGAGACAGGAAGAGGAAATAGCATCTCATACAACAACCATATAGTTCATGCACTTCTTGTTTTCTCAGGATTAGGGACGAATTTGCACCAAACCAATCATTTGTTATCGCCTTGTTCTAGGGTGGGGTGCATTTGAAGATAGTTGGCTACAGTGGGGGAGAGGTGGAGTGTTTGGACACGTGATAGAGTAAAACAAACTGGTTCAGCCTCAGGGTGCTCTGAAAGCTTTAATCAATGGTGTTAACTAGTCCCCGGTAGGGTGACAATAACTACACCAGCTCACTTTTGGAGAATGCGTGCTTGGTTCTGTTAGCCATGGTGAGAGCCGAATGATGCTGTGCTAATTTGTCCGTTTCAGCATGTCCTTGTCATCAACCAAGTCCTAGGGGCTACGTGGAGTAAGACCACTTTATCTCCTTTTGCTGCTTTGACCGCATCCTTCCCCTTCTCAAAACCATTCAGCAGTTCTCTCATCGGAACACCAGAAAAACTAGATCCCACCCATGGTCCATTAACACGGCGTAGATAGCCTGGGTTTGGGAGGCTGAAAGCCTGTTTTGAATCCTAGCCCGGCTACCTACAACCTGTTTAATTTGGGGCAAGATACTGAACCTCTCTGGTTCCCAGTGTTTTCCTTTGTAAAATGAGAATAAGAATGCCTCCTATCTTACCGGGTTGTTATGAGGAATAAATGAGTTAATATTCGTAAAGTGCTTGGAACGGTGTCTGACTATAGTAAATGCCATGTAAACGTTTGTTAAATAAATAAATGATAAGTATATCCATCCATTAAACAGATATCTGTCGAGTATCCACGAGCTAGCCGGGGATTGGCAAATTTTGCCGTGGAGGGCCACATACTAAATATTTTTTTAGGCTTTGCGGGCCACGAGATCCCTTGCAACTGCTTGACTCTGCCATTTTAATGTGAAAGAAGTCGTAGATAGTATGTAAATGAGATGGTGTGGCTGCGTGCCACTTTCAATTTATTAAAGAAACAACAGACTTTGGACTAGATTTGGCCCACAGGCCATAGGTTGGTGACCCTATGCTAGGGAATGGGGATCCAATGGTATGCAAAACAGACCCACTTGATCATTCAGTCTAGTGTGGGAGACAGATATGAACAAAATAATTATGCACTGTGTCAATTATGATAAATACGGGAAAGGAGTAGGGATGGGAGTAGGGGTCACACACTCTGGAGGATCAGCCAAAGTTTCTGAGGAAGTAGCTTCCAACAGAGATCAAGGTCAGACTTAAAACAGGTGAATGGGGGTGTGCGGAGGGGCATGTGTGAGATGCCCTCCATTGACATCACCCTCAAAGACTAAGGATGTCCTAAACACCTTAAATACCTCCATCGTTACCCTTCACTGAGTCTATGGAGAAATAATTGAGATTTGTATTCAGTCCTTTCCTAAAGTTGTTTTTAACTTCGGCATGTCTTATGTATTGTGAGAACAGCAGAACTGTTAAAAGCACAGACTATTGCCAGGCTCCTTGGCCCTACACAGTACTTGTGTAATCTTGGGCACGTTTCTTAACTTCTCCTTTTTTTTTTTTTTTTTTTTGTGGTACGCGGGCCTCTCACTGTTGTGGCCTCTCCCATTGCGGAGCACAGACTCCGGACGCGCAGGCTCAGCGGCCATGGCTCACGGGCCCAGCCGCTCCGCGGCACGTGGGATCCTCCCGGACCGGGGCACAAACCCGTGTCCCCTGCGTCGGCAGGCGGACTCCCAACCACTGCGCCACCAGGGAAGCCCTCTTAACTTCTTTGTGCCGGAGTTTCCTCCATCTTTCAGATGAGGATGACAATGTTGGTAGTATCCACCTCATGGGGTAGTTATGAGGATTAAATGAGCCAATGTACGTAACCTACTTGGAATAGTGTCTGGCTCATAGTAAGTGTGAATATGTGTTAGCTCTTGCTATTGTGGTCGATTATGTGTTTGATACTCTTTGTAGGGTTCACTAGGGCTTCCTTTTCTTCCTGCTAACATTGCCCCCTTGCTACTCTGAGGAGTACCACTCCACTAAATTCTCTTATTTCAGGATTTAGTTAATTAGCCAATAAGACAATGACTAACATGTGTTGGGCACTTATGTTCCAGAGTTGGCGCTAAACCGTTTACGTACAAATCTCACTTAATTCTCAAATTCAAAGTTTTAATAGCCCATTTAAATTGAGGAAACTGAGGCTCAGAGAAGTTAAGTGATGAGACAGAATATGCAAATGGACAATGACCATAGCGTATAAAAATATAAGGCTGGGGGCTTCCCTGGTGGCTCAGTGGTTGAGAGTCCGCCTGCTGATGCAGGGGACACGGGTTCGTGCCCCGGTCCGGGAAGATCCCACATGCCGCGGAGCTGCTGGGCCTATGAGCCGTGGCCGCTGAGCCTGCGCGTCCGGAGCCTGTGCTCCGCAACAGGAGAGGCCACAATAGTGAGAGGCCCGCATACCGCAAAAAAAAAAAAAAAAAAAAAAAAGTCTGACCCACAACCTGCAGCAAATGCCTAGGAAACCACCTCCTTATCTACAATAACCAGCCCAGGAAGGCAGCCTGCTATGTCAGACTCACACGAAGTCAGATTGCTACCTCTGGTAACAGTCAAGGAAGGCAAACGCTGACCCCTGTAACAATCAGCCCCAAACGGCCAGGACCTGATTAGTAATTGACAGCTCCCCTAAGTTTTGTCCCAGCTTCCAGCTTGGGACCAACCAAAGAAAGCCAAATATGCCCCTCTAGTCAATCGCATAGGATGCCCTTCTTCTAGTTAGCCTGCCTACAGTGTTCCTATGCCAACAGCCTCCAATCAGGGCATACCCAAAGCCTTTCCTTTTTCCACTATGAAACTTTCCCACTCCTCTGCCTGCCTTTGAGTGTCTGCCTAATCCTAAGTGACAGTGACTGACTCTTTTGTTGTAGCAAGCTCAGAATAAATAGCCTTTGCTTGCTCTTACTTGGTTGGTCTTCATTTTGTCACACTGACACCCTAAGGGTCACAAAGCTAATAAGTGGCAGAGCTAGGATTCACACCCTGGTCTATCAGTCTGCAGAGTCCCAAGTCCTTAACTTCTATACTATACTGTCTTCCCACACTTGCTTTTGGGATGTTCTTGAATTAAACTTTTTGATGGCATCCTCTTCACCTTTTCCCACTGAAAAGAGGTAATCTGTTTAGGGTTCCCTTATGCAACAGCCCCTGCCTTCAAGAAAATTGGAGGTTCCCTCTCTGTACCTTCTCTAGCTCACTGCACGGTTGGAGGTGCAACCTGCATATAATAATTACAGGGCTGACAGCACCCAGTGTAATACGTGGTTTTTTTTCAGGGCTGGCGCTATGAGTAGGTAGTGTAATCAAGACAAAGATATAATAGTTGTTGAGTTCTTCTGATGTACCAAGCACTGTGCTAAATACTTTATATACATTAATTATCTCATTTAATCCTCAGAACAGCTCTAGCAAGCAAATAATGCTATAATGCCCATGGTGGGGATGATGAATCAGAAGCAGAGAGAGCTCCAGCAGTATTACTGTGACTTCAGGGGATGGAGAAAACTTCTTCGCTCCCCATAACACTTCTGGGTAGCTCCTACCTGACTTCCCATTATTAACAGCCATTGGTTTTATCAAAATGCAAATCTCCCTGGAAGAGGTAATACAGTCAGCCTTCCCAACCCTTTACACTTCACTTGGAATGAACATATCACAGTCCCATGTCTGATTTCTGACAGCTGGCTTTGACAGGCAGAAAAATGGAGAGGGCAAGGACGTACTCAGTGAGGTGACAGACTTTGGGACATTTACTATCATATAATGCAATCAAGGGCCAGAGAGCTGGTCCTAGCTTCTGTTTCATTTCTGCTACCCTTCCTGACTAAGAACACCATCAGAACTTCCCATTCCTGTTCTCCAAGCTTTCTTTAAGCTCTGGACCAGACCATTCCTTCCCTTTGATATCTTTTTCTGCTTCATGAAAATCAGGTTATAAAACCTGTCCCTTAAAGCTCCTTTATATCATCACTTCCTCCAAGCAGCCTTCTTTGATTAAGATTAGATCTGTTTTCCTGAGGAACCAGAGCAAACTATTGACAAAGTTTCCAGTTCAGCCTGACCATTCTGTGTTTATCATCCAAGGACCACTGCCTGTTCCAATCTGTGTATTAATGAACTTTCACAAAGCCCACAAGCTGATTGGATAGACCTGATTTTTTAAAAATAAATTTATTTATTTTATTTATTTACTTTCGGCTGCATTGGGTCTTCATTGCTGTGCGCAGGCCCTCTCCAGCTGTAGAGAGCAGGAGCCACTCCCCGTTGCAGGTCACGGGCCTCTCACTGCCCTGGCCTCTCTTGCTGCGGAGCACGGGCTCTAGGCACGCGGGCTTCAGCAGTTGCAGCACGCGGGTTCAGTCGTTGTGTCTTGTAGGCTGTAGAGTGCAGGCTCAGCAGTTGTGGCGAACGGGCTTAGTTGCTCCGTGGCACGTGGGATCCTCCCAGACCAGGGCTCGAACCCGTGTCCCCTGCATTGGCAGGCGGATTCTCAACCACTGCGCCACCAGGGAAGCCCCCTGATTTTTTTTTTTGAACTTGATTTACAATGTTGTATTAGTTTCTGGTGTACAGCAAAGTGATTCAGTTATACATACATACATATTCTTTTTCATATTCTTTTCCATTATGGCTTATTACAAGATATTGTATATAGTTCCCTGTAGTAGGCCCTTGCTGTTTATCCATTTTATATAGAGTAGTTTGTATTTGCTAATCCCAAACTCCTAGTTTATCCCTCCCCAACCTTCCCCTTTGGTAACCAAGGGTTTGTTTTCTATGTCTATGAGTCTGTTTCTGTTTTGTAAATAAGTTCATTTGTGTCATATTTTAGATTCCACATATAAGTGATATCATATGGTATTTGTGGATAGAACTGGTTTTAATATAATCTGGTTGTCCCATGTAGTCAGAGTGTAAATCACCACCTTGTCTTCAGCCCTCAGTCCATTCCGTCGCCATTCCTCTTTTTTAGGAAGTTTCCAAATTGGTGATTCAGAGAAATCGGCTATGACCCACTCAAAGCAATGGAAAGGAGAGAGAAAAACTGACAAACCAATATTCTGTGTCCACTATTAGCTAAGCTTTTGATCTATGGTCCAGAAATCATGCCTGAATTGGTGTTTTCTTAATAGCTGCCTTCCCCGTGTTGCTGCCTAAACTAGCTGAGGGAGACAGAGAGAGAAAGAGAGAGAGACAGAGACAGAGACAGAGACAGAGACAGAGAGACAGAGAGAGAGAGGAGGCCGGAAAGAGAGGAAAGCGAAGAGAAGAGATGTCTAAAGAAAGTCTGCCTGTATGTCCCATTCTGCACCATCCTTAGCCCAAACCCCATCCCCTAAGTGAGAATGGGACTAGACAGTCGAAGGAGGCTCTGCGTTGGAAGGGAGCTGGTGGTTGGTTCTCCCAGTTCAGCCTGAGATTTAGGGACATTCTTGTAGACCACATGCCCTCTGTTACATGTGCATAAGAACACCGTTTCCAACAATGCTTTCTCACCTTGACTTTAACCTCCACCCACACAAATATACACGCAGACTTCCACAGTTCTCGGGCTCTGTGTACCAAGTAGAGGTGGCTGAGCCTAGGAAGAGCATTTAAGTCTGCTTGTCCACATTCCTGCCCCTTTTGCCCAGCCAGTACTGGCTTCCCTTCAGCAGTGTGTGTGTGCGTGTGCGTGTTGGTGTGTGTGTACTGCGGTGGTCGGTGGAGGGAAGGCAGGAGAAGAGAAGAGGAGGAGGAAGGAGGAAGCATCCCCCACTGGTTTAGGACCAGCTCCAAGAGTGGTCTAAGCCAGGGGTCTGCAAACGTTTTCTATACGTGACCAGATAGTAAATATTTTCGGTTTTGTGAGCCATAGAGCTTCTGTCAGCTCTCCAACTCTGCCACTGTAACGTGAGCGCAGCCATAGACAATATGTAAATGAATGAACAAGGATATGTTCCAATAAAACTTTACTTATAAAAACAGGTGGTGAGCTGGATTTGGCCTTTGGGCTGTAGTTTGCAGACTCCTGATCTAAACTAATGCGAACGCTGGAGATCATGAATGGACAACCATTGCCTAAGCCTCTGTTGAGTTGAGTGTCTTGCAGTTTCACAGGTCAACACCTCTGGTTACTATCCAGACACGGAAGTGGAAATCACGCTGGAGATGGATGCAGGGGATTAGGCCTAGTGTGGCCTGACCTCGAGACATATTCTGGTAGTGCTGTTTTATTTATTTATTTACTTTTAATTTTTTTTGTGGGGGGGCTGTGCCTCCTGGCTTGCAGGATCTTAGTTCCCCCACGAGGGACTGAATCTGGGCCCTCGACGGTGAAAGCACAGAGTCCTAACCCCTGGACTGCCAGGGAATTCCCTGGTAGTGCTGTTTTATTTTTATTTTTTTAATGTTTATTTAATTTAATTTTTATTTATTTATTTATTTTTGGCTGTGTTGGGTCTTCGTTGCTGCACACCGGCTTTCTCTAGTTGCAGCGAGCGGGGGCTACTCTTCGTTGTGTTGCGCAGACTTCTCATTGCGGTGGCTTCTCTTGTTGTGGAGCATGGGCTCTAGGCGCGCAGGCTTCAGTAGCTGTGGCACACGGGCTTAGTTGCTCCGCGGCACGTGGGATCTTCCCGGACCAGAGCTCGAACCCGTAACCCCTGCACTGGCAGGCAGACTTTTAACCACTGCGCCACCAGGGAAGTCCCGGTAGTGCTGTCTTAAAACAGGAATCCTGATAGGAGCTTACTTTCTTTCTATTTCTTCTACTTCCTGAAAGTGTAATGTGTTTTTTGTTTGGGGAGGGGAGTAGAAGAAAGGAGGATGATGGGGAGGTTTTCAGTGACTTGAGGGTCTGATGAACTGGATTCCACTTAACTGAGGTCTGTCTGCCTCCCAATTAGCAGCAGCGCAAGCTTGCTCTCCAGTCAGGGCTTAGCACTACCAGGGCCGGTGGACTTGCCCATCCGTGTTCGAGTTTCACAAGTGGCTTGATCATAACTCTTGCAGGCCTAGAATCTCCCTGGATCTCCATGCCCCTGGGTGGACTCTGTGGCATGCTGGCAGTGCACTGTGCCCCAGAAGGTTTGAATGGGCTCAAGACCTGGTATGGCAAATAAGCCATGCCAGCTGATTGGTAGGTAGCTGCTGTCTTTTGAGGGGGATTTTGAGGCTACATCTGCAGAAAATGGGAAGGTGAGTCTGCTTGATTAATGAGGGCTGCTGTGGGCATGGGAGGAGCAAGGGGAAACATAAGGGCACCAGCTCTGCTGCAGGTCTGGAGAACTGAAAACGGTATCTAGATATGCAGACAATTTGCTGAGTCCTATCTGTTAGTGCCTGGCTGGCTGGTGAGAAACATTCCTTCAAACATCTGCGTGAATCAAGTGGCTCATTGGGAAGATGGCCCGGTTAAGGTCTATATTTGTGGCCATTATCACCCACCATGCTGTCGTCTCCTGTAGTATAGTCTAGAGCACATGCCTGCTCAGGGTGTCCTGTAAGGAGGGTTGGGTTCCCTTTACTGTGGGGCATCCGTATTCATTGTGCCGGCACTGAAGGGTGCAGACAGAGATGGGGAAGAGAGAGTCTTAATCACTAAGGTTAAGACTGATATGCAAATTAGCATCTAAACCATAAAGCAGATTGAAATACATCCTAGAAGAACAGATTAAGGAAAATGCTGTTGGAGCACAGAGGAATGAAATGAGTTTTAACCCATAGGAGATGGGATTGGGGCCTCAGAGACAGAGGGCATGGAAGTCCCTTTGGAGGAGTTAGCCTATGAACCAGGCCTTGAAGCTGAAGTCAATTTTAAGGTGTGGAGAAGATGTTGAGGAACTGCTTTCTTAAAGGTCTCCTGTCTGTGGTCCAGTGGTTCTCAATCTTATTTACACCCCAGCCTCCCTGAGGAATATGACGTGTCCCATCCACTCACCCGTCGAAATTTTCGAGCACCTCCAGCATGCCAGGTTGTGAGCCAGAGGCTGTGGTGGTGTGGCTTAGCCCCCCTCCTAAGGGACCATGCTTCTCAGTGGGAGAATCTCCACTCCAGTCTCCTATTCTGCCAACCCACCCTTCCCACTGCAACCACAGTCTGCCTGCTTGCTTTAGTTTCAATTTTTTTAGCATTTTATTTATTTTTAATAAGAAATACATGCAAATGATCCAAAAAATGCAAGAGGGTATAAATAAAAAGGAAGTTTTTTCCCCCCAAACCCTGTCTTGTCTAACCACTGTTAACTGTTCCTTATGTACTCTGCAGGAGAGAGTCCAGACAAACACAAGCAAACAGGCAAAGACTTTTACAAATGGCAGCATATCATACACATTGTTCAGCATCTTGCTTTTTTCACAGAACTATGCATCTTGAAGATGCTTTCCATAAGCACATAAACGACTAGCCATTTTATAGCTGCATACTATTCCTTTGTATCGATTGCTGTGAATTATTTAACCCACCTCTTATTGACAGATATTTAGGTTTTCTGCAACCTTTTTTTTTTCTGCGATCTTTTGCTAATGAACGATTTTTACACATGTGGGAGTATGTTTGTAAGATAAATTCTTAAAAGTGGAATGGCTCTATCAAATGCTCTGGGCATCTGTAACTCTTATACATATCACCAAATTGCCCTCCATAGAGATATTGCAATCTACACACTCACCAGCACAGTGTATTGTCACACTTTTTCATATCCCTCAATCTGGTAGATGAAAAATGAGATCTCATTGCAATATTAAATTGCATTTCTCTTATTATAGCGACATTGGGAAACTTTTCATATGTTTAAGAGCCATTTGTGTTTCCTTTTCTGTAAACTGTTCACATCCATTGCCCATTTTTGTATTTGCTTAGTGGTCTTTTCTTTTCTTTTTAAATTATATTTTATTGAAATATAGTTGATGTACAATATTACATAAGTTACAGTTACAATATTACATATGTACAATATTTTTAAAATTTATTTCAATTTCCTATAACATTATATTTATTCTTTTTATACAGCATGTTCTTATTAGTTACCTACTTTATACATATTAGTGTATATATGTCAATCCCAGTCTCCCAATTCATCCCACCATCAACCCCTCCACCCCACTTTCCCCACCTGGCGTCCACACGTCTCTTCACCACATCTGTGTCTCCAGCTCTGCCCTGCAAACTGGTTCACCTGCACCATTTTTCTAGATTCCACATATATGCGTTAATACGATATTTGTTTTTCCCTTTCTGACTTACTTCACTCTGTATGACAGTCTCTAAGACCATCCACGTCTCTACAAATGACCCAATTTCTTTCCTTTTTATGACTGAGTAGTATTCCATTGTATATATGTACCACATCTTCTTTATCCATTCGTCTGTCAATGGGCATTTAGGTTGCTCCCATGTCCTGGCTATTGTAAAGAGTGCTGCAATGTACACTGGGGTGCATGTGTCGTTTTGAATTGTGGTTTTCTCTGGGTATATGCTCAGTAGTGGGACTGCTGGGTCCTATGGTAGTTCTATTTGTAGTTTTTTAAGGAACTTCCATACTGTTCTCCATAGTGTCTGTATCAATTTACATTCCCCCAAACAGTGCAAGAGGGTTCCCTTTTCTCCACACCCTCTCCAGCATTTATTGTTTGTAGATTTTTTGATGATGGCCATTCTGACTGGTATGAGGTGATACCTCATTGTAGTTTTGATTTGCATTTCTCTAATGATTAGTGATGTTGAACATCCTTTCATGTGTTTGTTGACAATCTGTGTATCTTCTTTGGAGAAATGTCTATTAATGTCTTCTGCCCATTTTTGGCTTGGGTTGTTTGTTTTCTTGATATTGAGCTGCATGAGCTGCTTGTAAATTTTGGAGATTAATCCTTTGTCAGTTGCTTCATTAGCAAATATTTTCTCCCATTCTGGGGGTTGTCTTTTCGTCTTGTTTATGGTTTCCTTTGCTGTGCAAAAGCTTTGAATTTTCATTAGGTCCCATTTGTTTATTTTTGTTTTTATTTCCATTTCTCTAGGAGGTGGGTCAAAAAGGATCTTGCTGTGATTTATGTCACAGAGTGTTCTGCCTATGTTTTCCTCTAAGAGTTTGATAGTGTCTGGCCTTACATTTAGGTCTTTAATCCATTTTGAGTTTATTTTTGTGTATGGTGTTAAGGAGTGTTCTAGTTTCATTCTTTCACACGTAGCTGTCCACTTTTCCCAGCACCCCTTATTGAAGAGGCTATCTTTTCTCCATTGTATATTCTTGCCTCCTTTATCAAAAATAAGGTGACCACATGTGCATGGGTTTGTCTCTGGGCTTTCTATCCTGTTCCATTGAACTATATTTCTGTTTTTGTGCCAGTACCATACTGTCTTGATTACTGTAGCTTTGTAGTATAGTCTGAAGTCCAGGAGCCTAATTCCTCCACCTCCGTTTTTGTTTTTCAAGATTTCTTTGACTATTTGGGGTCTTTTGTGTCTCTGTGCAAATTTTAAGATTTTTTGTTCTAGCTCTGTAAAAAATGCCATTGGTAATTTGATAGGGGTTGCACTGAATATGTAGATTGCTTTGGGTAATATAGTCATTTTCATAATATTGATTCTTCCAATCCAAGAATATGGTATATCTCTCCATCTGTTTGTGTTATCTTTGATTTCTTTCATCAGTGTCTTAGAGTTTTCTGATTATAGGTCTTTAACCTGCTTAGGTCAGTTTATTCCTAGGTATTTTATTCTTTTTGTTGCAATGGTGAGTGGGATTGTTTCCTTAATTTCTCTTTCTGATCTTTCATTGTTAGTGTATAGGAATGCAAGAGACTTCTATGCATTAATATTGTATCCTCCTACTTTACCAAATTCATTGATTAGCTCTAGTCATTTTCTGGTGACATCTTTACGGTTATCTATGTATAGTATCACGTCATCTTCAAACAGTGACAGTTTTACTTCTTTTCCAATTTGTATTCCTTTTATTTCTTTTTCTTCTCAGATTGCCATGGCTAGGACTTCCAAATCTATGTTAAATAATAGGGGCGAGGATGGACATCCTTGTCTTGTTCCTGATCTTATAGGAAATGCTTTCAGTTTTTTGCCATTGAGAATCATGTTTGCTGTGGGTTTGTTGTATATGGCCTTTATTATGTTGAGGTAGGTTCTCTCTATACCCACTTTCTGCAGAGTTATTATCATAAATGGGTGTTGAATTCTGTCCAAAGCTTTTTCTGCATCTATTGAGATGATCGTATGGTTTTTATTCTTCAATTTTTTGATATGGTGTATCACATTGATTGATTTGTGTGTATTGAAGAATCCTTGCATCCCTGGAATAAATCCCACTTGATCATGGTGTATGATCCTTTTAATGTGTTGTTGGATTCTGTTTGCTTGTATTTTGTTGAGAACTTTTGCATCTATATTCATCAGTGATATCGGTCTGCAATTTTCTTTTTTTGTAGTATCTTTGTCTGGTTTTGGTATCAGGGTGCTGGTGGCCTCATAGAATGAGTTGGGAGTGTTCCTTCCTCTGCCATATTTTGGAAGAGTTTGAGAAGGATGGGTGTTAGCTCTTCTCTTAATGTTTGATAGAATTCACCTGTGAAGCCATCTGGTCCTGGGCTTTTGTTTGTTGGAAGATTTTTAATTCTGGTTTCAATTTCATTACTTATGATTGGTCTGTTCATATTTTCTATTTCTTCCTGGTTCATTCTTGGAAGGTTATACCTTTCTAAGAATTTGTCCTTTTCTACCATGTTGTCCATTTTATTGGCATAGAGTTGCTTGTAGTACTCTCTTATAATGCTTTGCATTTCTGCCGTGTCCATTGTAACTTCTCCTTTTTCATTTCAATTTTATTGATTTGAATCCTCTCCCTCTTTTTTTTGATGAGTCTTGCTTAGGGTTTATCAATGTTGTTTATCTTCTCAAAGAACCAGCTTTTGGTTTTTTTGATCTTTGCTATTGTTTTCTTTGTTTCTATTTCATTTATTTCTGCTCTGATCTTTATGATTTCTCTCCTTCTACTAACTCTGGGTTTTGTTTGCTCTTCTTTCTCTAGTTCCTTTAGGTGTAAGGTAAGATAATTTATTTGAGATTTTTCTTGTTTCTTGAGGTAGAATTGTATTGCTATAAACTTCCCTCTTAGAACTGCTTTTGCTGAATCCCATAAGTTTTGGATCGTTGTGTTTTCATTGTCATTTGTCCCCAGGTATTTCCTGATTTCCTCTTCGATTTCTTCAGTGATCTCTTGGTTATTTAATAGCCTATTGTTTAGCCTCCACGTGTTTGTGTTTTTTTGTTTATTTGTTTGTTTGTTTGTTTTTGCGGCACACGGGCCTCTCACTGTTGTGGCCTCTCCCGTTGCAGAGCACAGGGTCCGGACGCACAGGCTCAGCGGCCATGGCTCACAGGCCTAGCCACTCTGTGGCATGTGGGATCTTCCCAGACCGGGGCACGAACCCACATCCCCTGCATCAGCAGGCAGACTCTCCACCACTGCGCCACCAGGGAAGCCTGTGTTTGTGGGGTTTTTTTCCTGTAATTTATTTCTAATCTCATAGCATTGTGTTCGGAAAAGATGCTTGATATCATTTCAATTTTCTTAAATTTAATGAGGCTTGATCTGTGACCCAAGATGTGATCTATCTTGGAGAATGTTCCATGTGCACTTGAGAAGAAAGTGTAATCTGCTGTTGTCAGATGG
This sequence comes from Leucopleurus acutus, assembly GCF_964270905.1. Classification (NCBI taxonomy): domain Eukaryota; kingdom Metazoa; phylum Chordata; class Mammalia; order Artiodactyla; family Delphinidae; genus Leucopleurus; species Leucopleurus acutus. Next base: position 95,430,476 of record NC_139148.1, on the reverse strand, counting down.
AATGTCCTATAAATATCAATTAAATATATCTGGTCTATTGTGTCATTTAAAGCTTGTGTTTCCTTATTAATTTTCTGTTGGGATGATCTGTCCATTGGTGTAAGTGAGGTGTTAAAGTCCCCCACTATTACTGTGTTATTATCGATTTCTTCTTTTATAGCTGTTAGCATTTGTCTTATGTATTGAGGTGCTCCTATGTTGGGTGCATATATATATTTATAACTGTTATATCTTCTTCTTGGATTGAGGCCTTGATCATTATGTAGTGTCCTTTCTTGTCTCTTGTAACATTCTTTGTTTTAAAGTCTATTTTATCTGACATGAGTATTGCTACTCCAGCTTTCTTTTGATTTCCATTTGCATGGAATATCTTTTTCCATCCCCCACTTTCAGTCTGTATGTGTCCCTAGGTCTGAAGTGGGTCTCTTGAAGACAGCATATATATGGGTCTTGTTTTTGTATCCATTCAGCAAGCCTGTTTCTTTTGCTTGGAGCATTTAATCCATTCACATTTAAGGTAATTATCGATATGTATGTTCCTATTACCATTTTCTTAATTGTTTTGGATTTGTTTTTGTAGGTCCTTTTCTTCTCTTGTGTTTCCCACTTAGAGAAGTTCCTTTGCATTTGTTGTAGAGCTGGTTTGGTGGTGCTGAGCTCTCTTAGCTTTTGCTTGTCTGTAAAGCTTTTGATTTTTCCATTGAATGAGATCCTTGTCAGGTAGAGTAATCTTGGTTGTAGGTTATTCCCTTTCATCACTTTAAATATATCGTGCCACTCCATTCTGGCTTGTAGAGTTTCTGCTGAGAAATCAGCTGTTAACCTTCTGGGAGTTCTCATGTATGTTATTTGTCATTTTTCCCTTGTTGCTTTTAATAATTTGTCTTTAATTTTGTCAATTTGATTATTATGTGTATCAGTGTGTTTCTCATCTGGTTTATCCTGCCTGGGACTCTCTGTGCTTCCTGGACTTGGGTGACTATTTCCTTTCCCATGTTAGGGAATTTTTCGAGTATTATCTCTTCCAATATTTTCTCAGGTATTTTCTGTCTCTCTTCTCCTTCTGAGACCCCTATAATGCAAATGCTGGTGCATTTAATGTTGTCCCAGAGGTCTCTTAGGCTGTCTTCATTTCTTTTCATTCTTTCTTCTTTAATCTGTTCCATGGTAGTGAATTCCACCCTTCTGTCTTCCAGGTCACTTATCCAGGTTCTTATTCCAGGTTCTTCTGCCTCAGTTATTCTGCTACTGATTCCTTGTAGTGTATTTTTCATTTCAGTTATTGTATTGGTCATCTCTGTTTCTTTGTTCTTTAATTCTTCTAGGTGTTTGTTCTTTATTTCTTCTAGGTCTTTGTTAAACATTTAATGCATCTTCCTGATCTTTGTCTCCATTCGTTTTCTGAGATCCTGGATCATCTTCACTATCATTATTCTGAATTCTTTTTCTGGAAGGTTGCCTATCTATACTTCATTTAGTTGTTTTTCTGGGGTTTTATCTTGTTCCTTCATCTGGTATGTAGTCCTCTGCCTTCTCATTTTGTGTATCTCTCTGTGAATGTGTTTTTCAGTCCACAGGCTGCAGGATTGTAGTTCTTCTTGCTTCTGCTGTCTGCCCTCTGTTGGATGAGGCTATCTAAGAGGCTTGTGCAAGTTTTCTGATGGGAGGGACTGGTGGTGGGCAGAGCTCAGTAAAACTTTAGTCTGCTTGTCTGCTGATGGGTGGGACTAATTTCCCTCCCTGTTGTTTGTTTGGCCTGAGGTGACCCAGCCCTGGAAGATACAGGCTCTTTGGTGGGGCTAATGGTGGACTCTGTGAGGGCTCATGCCAAGGAGTACTTCCCAGACCTTCTGCTGCCAGTGTCCTTGTCCCTGCAGTGAGCCACAGCCACCCCCTCGCCTCTGCAGGAGACCCTCCAACACAAGCAGGTAGGTCTGGTTCAGTCTCCTATGGGGTCACTGCTCCTTCCCCTGGGTCCCGATGCACACACTACTTTGTGTGTGCCCTGCAAATGTGGAATCTCTGTTTCCCCCAGTCCTGTCAAAGTCCTGCAATCAAATCCTGCTAGCCTTCAAAGTCTGATTCTCTGGGAATTCCTCCTCCCATTGCCAGACCCCGAGATTGGGAAGCCTGACGTGGGGCTCAGCACCTTCACCCCAGTGGGTGGACTTCTGTGGTATAATTGTTCTCCAGTTTGTGAGTCAGCCACCCAGCAGTTATGGGATTTGATTTTATTGTGATTGCGCCTCTCCTACCATCTCGTTGCAGCTTCTCCTTTGTCTTTGGATGTGGGGTATCTTTTTTGGTAAGTTCCAGTGTCTTCCTGTTGATGATTGTTCAGCAATTAGTTGTGATTCTGGTGTTCTCTCAAGAGGGAGTGAGTGCACGTCCTTCTACTCCACCATCTTGAGCCAATCTGTGTACAATATTATACACTGTCTTTTCTTTATTAATTTGCAACAGTTCTTTATATAGTAAGGAAATGAACTCTTTGGATGTAAATTGCAAATATTTTTTTCACAGGTTAAAGATCCTTCATTTTAGTTGTGATATGTATGATTTCTCCCATTTCTCAGTCAGAACAGGTATAGCAAGGTGACTTTTTTTTTGAGGATCTTTTCCTGCTTCAGTATTGTATACATTCTAGGGACATTTCTTCCCTCCTTGCCCTACCGCTTATATTCTGGATCCTATTGTTGCTATTCCTTGCTAAAATATTTCCTGGTTAGTGATTATCTGCCTTTTCAATTCAAGGAGACTTTCAGAATCTGATTAAAGCTCTGTACCCAATGCCCAGAAATATACTCACATATAACACACCCACGAGTTTGCATTTACTTTCAGGGAGTTCACGGTCCTTCTGAAACGTAGTGTTTCTTGAAGTGTTGCCTAAGGACAACCTGTATAGCAATCTCTTGAGAGCCTTGTTTAAAATACAGTCTTCTGCGTACCTCTCTAGGGTGAAGGAATCAGATTCTTTGCAAGTGGATGGGGACATGGAATTTGCATGTAAACACATTCTGGTAATTTCGATGCACACTAAAACATCCCACAGCCTAGGGACATCCATGGATCCTGGTTAAGAACCCCTGGTTGAAGTCTCAGTCCCCAACTAGAGTACAGTTGTCCCTCTGTATCCACAGTTTCTGCATCCACCTATTCAACCAAATGCAGATCGAAAATATTCGGGAAAAAAATTCCAGAAATTTCCAAAAAGAAAAATCTGGATTTGCCATGCACTGGCAACTATTTAAACAGCATTTACATTGTATTGGGTATTATAAATAATCTAGAGAAGATTTGATGTATACAGGAGGATATGCGGAGGTTATATGCAATACTCTGCAATTTTATACAAGGCACTTGAGCATCTGCAGATTTTGCTATCCACAGGAGTGCTGGAGCCAATCCCCCTCGGATACTGAGGGACGACTATATCTGAATTCTGATAGGAAAATTTGAAAGAGGAAAAATCCTCAAGATTCAAGACTCAAATGAAGCTCTAAAGGAGGAGTGACTGATGGGGAAAATGATACTTTTGTGCAGAGGTCTCTCATATTGTACCATGTGGTCAGTCAATTTTAATAGCATCCCATTGTGTGTGTGTGTGTGTGTGTGTGTGGAGAGAGAGAGAGAGAGAGAGGAAGAATCACACCTGGAATTCTTTATCTTTTTTGATATGTAGATAAAGAATGACCTTTTCAATATTTCTCCCTCTTTTTCCCTCTCTCCTCCTCCTTCTCTCTCTTTCTCTTTTCTTTTATTAAAGTACCACCAGGGACTTCCCTGGTGGTCCGGTGGCTAAGACACTGCACTCCCAATGCAGGGGGCCCGGGTTCCATCCCTGGTCAGGGAACTAGATCCCACATACCGCACCTAAAAGCCCGCATGATCCCGCCTGCTGCAATGAAGATCCCATGTGCCACACTAATACTCAGCACAGCCAAGTAAATAAATAAATAAATATTTTTTAAAAAAAGAATTAAAGTACAAACAAAGCACATCCTTACCCCAAGAGGAGAAGGTGCTGGTGAAGGGGGAAGTAAGTGCTTCCTGTACAAAGCAGGCTTTAGTAGAGGCCTGAGTCTTGCTGGAACAGGCCACGGGTAAGGGTGATTTGACTAGCATTTGACTTTTTCACAGAAGAGTGTGCTAAGAGGAAACAGTTACCTGGTTGTCACTGGGGGCCCCAGGGCCATTCTCCTGGTACTTTCTCCTCCTGTAGGCAGCCTCCCCCAGGGACCCAATGGCCTCCTTTGTTGATCAATGTCTGCTTCTTCCCAAGAAATATATATTATGTTCTGACTACTCTCTTAGAACAGTGTCTTTTAATTGTATGTGCCTCTATCTGGATGAAAGCACGAAATACACAATTTGCATAGAGTTCCGGGGGTCAATGAAGTTCCTGAAGCCCATCCAAGAGCTCCCAAAGCACTACTTCCCAAACTCTAGCCCAGGACAGCTGAGAGTCTGTGTTACTCGGGAGCTTGTTAGAAATCCCTGGGCCCACACCTCACTCCACACCTAGTGAACAAGAAAATCTGGGGCCTCTGCCTGGTCCAGCTCTCCAGGTGGTTCTGATACATACTAAAGTGTGGGACCCACTGAGTCAGAGGTAAGAAATCTGCCTGAGGATCCCTTCCTGTGTTGACTGGTGGGGGGGTGTAGTCTTTCAGTTCCCATGGGAGTCTTCTCCGAGGGAAATCAGTGAGCCCAGGGGAATGCAAGGCACTGGGGGCCATCACATGGACCTCACATGCGAATCTCCAAGAAATGAGGCGAACTCACCGATTTTGTTTTATTCCCAGATCAGGCTGTATCGGGGAGCATGCTGAGAGGCCAGGTCTCCTTGGGAGATGAGAAAATAGAATAGTCCAGCCTAAGAGCTCTTCAATGATTCTCTTTATAGATGCAGTCTATCTCAGCCCTCTCTACTGTAAACATGGGCTTGGAAATTGAGGTGGACAACCGCCTGCTGCTAAGTGAGGAGAAGAGGCTCAGGTGAACCAAAGCCCGGGTAATAACAGAGTGTCTGGCCATGGCAGTCTGCCTAGCTTCCGGCAGCCTGAGAGTGGGGGAGGGCGGGGGCAGGGAGGCACGCTCTCCCCAGCTCCACTGCCCAGGTGTAGCACCCCCAGCTCCCTCAATGCAGCTCAGAGAGAGGCTGCTCTCTGGGGAGCTGTCTGACTTTCCAGGGCAGCCTCCCTGCCCCAGCCCTCCCTGCTACCTTCCAGCTAATAAGAAGTCTTTGAGGAGCTGAGAAAGGCAGCCCTCCTGGAGGGTGGCACGTGCTCCTCCTGTCAGATGTCTGGAAGAACTACAGCACGGGGAGGGAGGGAGGGATGTGCAGGCTGCTTAGAACGCACACAGAAGATGGAAGATTCCACCGAACAGCCATTGCCGGGTCTTGCTGCAAGAGAAGTGTTACTGAGTCCAAGCTCGCTCTGCTCGCCACACGACAGGCCAATAAATTGGAGATGAGGTGTTGAGGCAAGGAGTATGACTTTATTTGGAAAGCCGGCAAATGGAGAAGATGGCGGACTAGTGCCTTAAAGGAACCATCTTATCGGGGTCTAGATGCCAGTTTCTTTGATAGAATCAGAGAGGGAAGTAAAGTAAAAAGGCAAAATAGAGAGGGAGAGGCAGCAAGGAAGTAAAGTAAAAAGGGCAATCAGTCTTGCAAAACATCTGGAATGGCCAGCCTTGGTGAGAGCATGTGTTCATTTCAGCCATTTACACGTGGGCAGGGTCAGATTGTCTCCCTGTGAGCTGAACGAAGGCACTTTAGTTCAACATTCAGGCAGAGGGGCAGGGTTCCCTGTGTCAGGCCATTATGTACGATTATAATAACAAAAACAATGAAAAGCAAAGGTTAAGGTCAAAGAAACAGATCCAACATGGATTCCGATTTAGCTCTTCCCTGTTACGGAAGCACATCGATGTTTGTTTCATGGAACAATGATGTACTTCCAGGTGGTCCCCTTTGGTGTGGGGTTTTGCTCTGCCATCCGGAACCCAACTCAGCTCTCAGTCCCAAGAAGAACCATTGGGTTCCAACAGAACCAACCAAGGATAAATAAACAAGCGCAAAAGACTGATTCCCAAACTCGACCTCTGACTTATGAAGTATCAGTGACGGTTGTATCTGCAGCGGACATAAGTTCCCTGCTTAATGTGGTTTGGGTTGGGGGGCTAATTCCTCCCAGCTCCCAACTCTCAAAAGTCTCACAATGGGCTCTGCCGTTGTGTCTAAAATCTTCACCATCTGAGGTGCTTCTTTGCATTAGGGGGATGCATTCTCAACAGGAGTGATATCAACCCCTAGGGGAAAAAAAATTGGTCCTTGGGTGGGGGGAACACTGGTCCAGGGGAAAGGTAAAGAACTTCCAAGCCCAGGGCCAGATCTGGTTCTTGGCCTGCTGTTTCTCTGGTCATTGCTATAGGAAGCCAGAAAATAACGTTTTCCTAGGAGACTGCCCTAGCTGAGTCATTTGGAAGGAAGCAGTAGGTTGAAAGATGAAGAGCAGTTGAAGATTTGTGACTAATAACTTAATTGGAATTTCAAAGGCTGAAGCCTAAATCCTAAATTATTTTCAAAAAGCAGCTTATCTTGCTCACACTCACCTCAGAATTCTCAGAATTTATAGCGTCTCCTTCTGACTCGAATTAGATGAGGGTGCTCTAAATCAGAGAAGGGCCCTGAATGATCTTTGTTGTGGGTCGGTGACGTCAGATGACAAAAGGCCTCCCCACCACTTGGTTGAGGCATGGATCTCCTCACCGAATGTTCTTTACTCCTGATGCCTTAACTGATGCGTGGCTTCCTGAGCGGGCCTCTCTTGTGAAAGTGGGGTAGGTGTCCTCCTTGTTCCGAAGTGCTGCTTCCAGACCAGCCCTCCTTCAACCTCAGGTCAAAACCTCTACTGCTTTGAAGCTCCTTCAAGCCAGCAATACCACATTTCCCCCTTGTGAACCACGGTCATCTGCTAAAGTCCCCATCATTCAGTGAATACATAGGCACCTACCTCTCCGTCTTCCTCTCCATCCCAAGTCCTGCCATCTCTCTGGACCTCCATTCAGCCCTTCAAAAATTCAGTCTATGTTCTCCTTACAGCAAAGAAATCTTTTTAAGACCTAAATTGGGGCTTCCGTGGTGGCGCAGTGTTTAAGAATCCGCCTGCCAATGCAGAGGACATGGGTTTGTTCCCTGGTCCGGGAAGATCCCACATGCCGCGGAGCAACTAAGCCCGTGCACCACGACTACTGAGCCTGCGCTCTAGAGCCCGTGAGCCACAACTACTGAAGCCCACGAGCCTAGAGCACGAACTCTGCAACAAGAGAAGCCACCGCAATGAGAAGCCTTCGCACTGCAACGAAGAGTAGCCCCCGCTCGCCGCAACTAGAGAAAGCCTGCGCGCAGCAACGAAGATCCAACTCAGGCAAAAATAAATAAATAAATAATAAATAAAATAAAAACTAAATTTGATCTGTCCCCCATTTGCCTAAACCCTCCAGCGGCTTCCCATTGCTCTTAGGATAAAGTCCATATTTCTCACTGTGCATGGATTACAAGGCCCTGCGTGATTGGTTCCCACCTACTTCTGCTCTCTCTTCTTGGGTTTTCTCACTCTGCTCTAGCCACATGAACTCACCAAGCTCATTCCCTAACGTTCCTTACATTTACTTTTCCCGCTGCCTGGCAAGTTTTTCTCCCACATTTTTGCATGGATAACTACTTCTCATCCATCCAGTTCACAGCTGAAATGTCGCTTCAGAGAGGTATTCCATGGCTGCCCGATCTAAACATAACGCCCTACCTCCACCCCACCTACTTGCTCTCTTCTACATTATCCTATTTTATTATTTTCATAGCACATACCATGTTCTTAAATGGTCGTCTGCTTGTTTTTGTCTGTCTCCCACCAACTTGAAGGTGTTAAGAAAAAAGGCTTTTGTCTGCCTCAATTCACTGCTGAACCTCGAGCACTTAGAATAGCGCCCTGTACAGAGTAGGTGTTGTAGGCAGCCTCTCAAATGGCTCCCATGACCCTCACCTCCTCTTATTCACACCCTCGTGTAATCCTCTCCCCTTCCAGAAGCAGAGGTGACAGATGTCACTTCAGAGATGAGATTACAAAAGATTATGGCTTCTTTCTTGAATGCCCTCTCACTCTTTTGCTTACTGACTCTGAGGGAAGCCAGCTGCCATGTTGGGGGCTGCTCTACGGAAAGGCCCACACAGTAAGGAACTCATACTTCTGGTCAACAGCCAGAGAGGGCCCAAGGCCTGTCAGCAGACATCTGAGTGAGCTTGGAGGGGAACTGGAAGTGGATTTTTCCCCAGTCAAGCCTTGAGATGTAGCCCTGGTCAACACCTTGATAGCAACCTGGTGAGAGATGCTGAGACAGAGACATCTAACTAAGCCACACTCAGGTTCCTGATTCACAGACAATGTGAGATAACAAACGTTTGTGGGTTTAAGCCTCGAGATTTGGGAGTAATTTATTGCACAGAAATAACTAGCTAACACAGTAGATCTTTAATAAAGCAAATACCTATTGACTTAGTGAAGTCTTGGTGACTTCCACATGCATGTGATTTTCTCATCCTCAATGATCCTGCCTTTCATCCCACTTTAGCCACTTACTCTCTTGGCCACACCCGTGTCCTTGGTCATCATCCAGAATTGTTCCACCTCTGAAATCATAAGACATTCCACCCTACGACCACACACTTCCATCCTTTCACCTCATTTACTCCCAGTACAGTGACTCCATACAGAGACACCATGTCACAGATTGGTTTCCCCAGGAAGCAAACTCTCAGAGGGAGTTTAGTGTGCAAGATGTTTTTTAAGAAGTGCCCTTGGCAGGACAGGAATAAAGACGCAGACGTAGAGGATGGATTTGAGGACACAGGGAGGGGGAAGGGGAAGCTGGGACGAAGTGAGAGAGTCGCATGGACATATATACACTACCAAATGCAAACTAGATAGCTAGTGGGAAGCAGCCGCATAGCACAGGGAGATCAGCTCCGTGCTTTGTGACCACCTGGGGGTGGGATAGGGAGGGTGGGAGGGAGACGCAAGAGGAAGGGGATATGGCGATATAGGTATATGTATAACTGATTCACTTTGTTATACAGCAGAAACTAACACACCATTGTAAAGCAGTTATACTCCAATAAAGATGTTAAAAAAAAAAAAAAGAAGTGCCCTTGGGATTAATACCTGTAGAAAGGAGGAGAAAGAAGCAGAATTGGGCAGAATTTGGGATGTAATACAGGCCTAGTGACTGTATTGGTCAATCCCATAGGGAAGTTCTGAAACTACCATGGTCCTTAAGTGTTGTTCTGAGTTGGGCCAAGATGACCAGGCCTTTAATTCATGCCTTGGTCAGTCATTGAAAGTGGGCCACTGGGGAAGGGGGTGTGACTTCTTTGTGTAAGGCAGCTATCTCTCTGCAGCTATGAAGTAATCCTTGAAGGCCCTGGCAGCACAGCTGAAGGCATTCCCAACAACTGCGGCAACAAGACTTTTGTTGAAAGGTGGTCTGGGTGGTACATCACAGTGTATATCACACTTCAATCTACCAGCCTCCTTCCTGTCCTCATTTCTTTCCTTACTCAGCTTATATGCCATTGTTCATCACTCCAATTATACTCAAGTAAGTACTCTCAAATGCTCGTTCCATTGTCTTTCTGTGTTACCTGCTCAGGCAAAACCTCCAGTCTTAAGTGAATTCAAGTAATCTTTCCCATTCCTGCACCTGAGTTGCTGAACATAGATAGAGAAAATCAAATAATGTGAGATATCACCACACACCTGTTTGAATGGCTATTATCAAGAAGACCAGTGTTGGCTAGGATGTGGAGAAAAGGAAACCCTAGCGCACTATTGGTGGGAAAGTAAATTGGTTCAGTCACTATGGAAAACAGTACGCAGGTTCCTCAAAAAATTAAAAATAGAACTACCATATGATCCAGCAATCCCACTTCTGGGTATATATCCAAAGAAAATGAAATCACTATCTCAGAGAGATATCTGCACCCCCATGTTCATTACGGCATTATGCACAATAGTCAAGATATGGAAATAACCTAAGTGTTCATCGATGGATAAATGGATAAAGAAATTGTGGTGCATTTATATATAATGGAATATTATTGGGCCATAAAAAGAAGGAAATCCTGTCTTTTGTGACAACATGGATGGGCCTTGAGGGCATTATGCTAAGTGAAATAAGTCAAACAGAGATAGACAAATACTGTAGGATCTCATCTATATGTGGAATCTAAAAAAATAACAAAGCTCAAATTCGTAGAAATGGAAAGTAGAATGGTGGATGCCAGGGGTGAAGAGGTAGGAGGGGAAAAGGGGATATACTGGTCAAAGGGTACAAATGCCCAGTTAGAAAATAAAGAAGTTCTGGAGATCTAATACACAGCATGGTGACTATAGTTAACAATAATGTATTATATACTTGAAAGTTGCCAAGAGAGTACAGGTGTGTTAGCTAACTTTATTGTGGTAATCATTTTGCAACATATATGTGTGTCAAATCATCATGTTGTACACCTTAAACTTACACAATGTTTTTGGTTTTGTTTTTTTATATTCCACATAAAAGAGGTCATATGGTATGTCTCTTTCTTTGTCTGGCTTGTTTCACTTAACATAATGCCCTCAAGGTCCATCCATCTTGTCACAAATGTAAAGATTTCATTCTTTTTTTCTGGCCAAATTCTGTTATGTATGTGTATGTGTGTATATATATAATGAAAACATCATTATATATATATATCAAGTATCATCTATCAGTGGACATTTGGGTTGTTTTCATACATTGCCTATTATAAATAATGTTGCAATGAACACGAGGGTGCATGTAACTTTTCAAGTTAGTAGTTTCATTCTCTTGGAATAATACCCAGAAGTGGAATTACTGGATCATATGGTAGTTCTTTTTTTTTTTTTTGGCCGCTCCATGTGCCCCCTGCAATGGAAGGGTGGAGTCTTAACCACTGGAGAGCCAGGGAAGTCCCACATATGGTAGTTCTATTTTATTTATTTATTTATGTATTTATTTATTTATTTATTCTTGGCTGCGTTGGGTCTTCGTTGCTGCATGCAGGCTTTCTCTAGTTGCGGCGATCATGGGCTACTCTTCGTTGCGGTGCGCGGGCTTCTCATTGCGGTGGTTTCTCTTGTTGCGGAGCACGGGCTCTAGGCGTGTGGGCTTCAGTAGTTGTGGCACGTGGGCTCAGTAGTTGTGGCTCGCGGGGTCTAGAGCGCAGGCTCAGTAGCTGTGGCGCACGGGCTTAGTTGCTCTGCGGCATGTGGGATCTTCCTGGAAAAGGCCTTGAACCCAAGTCCCCTGCATTGGCAGGCGGATTCTTAACCACTGTGGCACCAGGGAAGTCCCTGGTAGTTCTACTTTTAACGTTTTGGGAAACATCCATACTTTTTTCCATATAGGCTGCACCAATTTACATTCCAACCAACTGTGCACAAGAGTACCCTGTTCTCCACATCCTCACCAACACTTGTTATTTCTTGTCTTTTTGCTAATAGCCATCCTAACAGGTGTGAGGTGACAGCTCCTTGTGGTTTTGATTTTCATTTCCCTGATGATTAATGATGTTGAGCACCTTTTCATGTACCTGTTGGCCATCTGTATGTCTTCTCTGGAAACATATCTGTTCAGTTCCTCTGTCCATTTTTTAGTCAGATTTTTTTTTTTTTGCAATTGAGTTCTATGAGTTCTTTATATATTTTAGATATTAACCCCTTATCAGACATATGATTTTCAAATATTTTCTCCCATTCCGTAGGTTGTCTTTTCATTTTGTGAAGTACACAAAGTTATATATCAATTATATCTCAATAAAGCTGGGGAAAAAAGAAGTTTGGGAAATGTTAAAAGAAAAAAAAGAGACATCAACCAATTGCAATGTATAGATCTTATTTTTCCTGATTCAAAATACTTAAAAAGGGAATTCCCTGGCTGTCCAGTGGTTAGGGCTCCGCGATTCCACTGCAGGGAGCATGGGCTCGATCCCTGGTCAGGGAGCTAAGATCCCACATGCTGTTCAGTATGGCCCAAAATAAATAAATAAATAAAGTTTGCTTAAAAAACCTATTTAAAAAACACACAAATTAATAATATGTACCCTGGATATTTAATGATATTAAGGAATTTCTGTTAATGTTTTTAGTGAGATGATGGTATAGTTATTTTTTAAGGAGTTCTTATCTTACAGAGATACACAGTGAAATAATTATAGTTGATATAATTATATATATATATATATATATATATATATATATATATATAATGATATAATGACTGGGATTTGCTTCAAAATGATAGCAAGGGAGTGGAACATTAAGGGAAACAAGATTGGCCTTGAGTTGATAATGTCTTAATCTGGATGATGAATAAATTGGGTTCATTGTACTATTCTTTCAACTTCTGTAACTGTTTGAAATATTCCATAGATAAAGTGACAAAAGTTGGAGGAGGAGACATTCCATGGCTCAGAATGTGAGCTCTAGAGTCACATGGCCTGACTTCATGTACTTTCTCTGCCTTTAACACTTACGTGTCTTGAGGCAAGTGAATGGTCAAGATAGAAGGGACCTTGAATGACGGAGGCTCCGCCATCTTGTAATACCACCATATCAACATATGGTCTCTGAAGATGCTGCAGAAGGGGAAGAAAAGACATGAGGGATTTATGAGATGTTTTTAAGAACCAGGCCTAGAAATGGCTTACATCATTTCTGTGCATATTATGTTGGTCAGAAGCCAGTCACATGGTCTTAGCCTAATTAGAAGGGAAGATGGGAAATGTATGTCCAGGAAGAGGAAGATGAAACTGATGAAACATGCTTTGTGTCACGAAAAGTTACTTAACTTCCTGTGCTTTAGTTTGCTCCTCTGTAGAATGGGGATGATAATGATAACATGTATCTCACAGGATTACTCTAAGTATTCAATGAGTTAATATATGTAAATCTCTCAGACCAAGGCCTAACCCAGAGTAAGTTCTTAATTTTATGTATATATGTATTTATCTAAAAATGGGCCTTGACACATCGGGAAGATTATTATCAGCCAAAGACAGGGATTGGTGAAGCAGTCTATTTCACAAACATAGGGGACAGAATCAGCCAAAAAGCAAAAGGAAAGTGCGGGGTGTGTTCAGGAAATAGTGAGTATGTGGTGTGCAGAGGAGGATGGGGGACATATCTGGAATGGCTGGTTGGGGATTGATCATGGAGGGCCTCAAATGCCTAAATTTACCAGGCAATAGACCACCAGTGAAAAAATGGTGGCAGTCAGATGACAAAATATCATAGAATCATCTCAAATTATAACACTGGAAGGATTACTAGGTAACATATAGTCCAATCTTCTCATTTTACAGAGAATATAATTAAGACAAAGAGAGGATTAAATGACTCATCCAATGTGACACAACTTGCTGATGGCATGGCTGAAATGAGTTCAGCCTCCTTAACTCCCCAGCCTCTGGTTTTCCACCATACTTTGCTCCTCTTAACAATTGTAAGAGACTTTAGGAAGATGAATTTGTCAGGTTCTCATCTCAAGTGACTATGGGCAAGTTACTTCATCTCTGGATCACAGTTTCCTTTTCTGTAAAATGTAGGTTGTGCCACACAATCTATAAGGTGCCACTTCTAGCTCTAAAATTAGATTTAAATTAGAGTTGAGAAAGTTTGGAACCAGTTCTTTTGATAGACTAAGACAGAGATTGATACTTGTCCCCTAGTATCAGTTCTCCTTCCTTCATACAGAGCACACAATTTTAAACTGGGAATATGGCGCCAGAATACATTTTATATCTCCAGCCTCCCTTGGAGCTATAAGTGGCTATGTGACTAAGCTCTGGCCAGTGGGCTATAATCTATGTTTTGGTGGTGAATACAACTTTCAGGAAGTATCCTTCAGTGGGGAATACTTCTGTCTTTCCTTCTTCCTCCTGGCAGGAATGCAGACATGACAGATGGAGCTGGAGCAGCCATCTTGAATCATGATACGTCACTGGCCCTTGTATGGAAGCTGTGTGTTGAGAAATGTAGAACTACATGGTGAAAGAACTCTGGATGCCAGTGATCGTGGAGCCTTCACTAACTCTGGACTTCCTATGTTTACATTCACAAGAAATAAATACCTACCTTGTTTAACCCACTGTCATTTTGGGCATTCTGTTACTTGCAGCTGAACCTATATTATAACTGATACAGGAGATAACTGATGTACCAGATTAGACTGAGAATCTGAACTATCAATAGGCTGGCAGCAGTGACTCTACGAAAGCACAAGTGAGTTGATGTTTATTCCAAGGTTTTGAGCCTGAATGGCTAATATCAGAAATAAGGAAGTGGGAGGAAGAGATGGTTTTAGAGGAAAGATCAAGAGATCACATGAACATTGCCCAGATGATACCAAATGCAGGCTCTCAGAGACACTTGAATGGGGAGGAACTCAGCCTTCTCCTGAAGACTCCCCCAGTTACTTCTGTGAGTCTCCCTGAGCATTTCACTTTATTCTTAGAAACATGTCCTCTCATGTCCTTTCACTCTAGCTTCCTTATCAAAGCCCCTTATTATTGCTTCTGGCCCCATGAGAACACTCTGGACCATGCACAGCTGTCCTCTGCTGATGGCCATGCTGAATAGCACTGTTGTCTGTAGCAGAGAGGTAGGAGGCAGGGGGTGGAGGCTAGTCTTTCCTCAACTTTGTGACTCACTTTGTCACCTGCCAGGAAGAGCATCCTTTATGCCAAGAATCACACAAAGTACACAGCTTTTCCAGCACCTGGTTCTAATCGGACTCAAAACCAATCTCTTTGGAACCACTAGGGCACAGACCCAGTAGCTTCAGTGAACAGACTCTAAGATGGCCCTTAATAATCCCTATCTCTCGGACTTCCCTGGTGGTGCAGTGGTTGAGAGTCCGCCTGACGATGCAGGGGACGCGGATTCGTGCCCCGGTCCAGGAAGATCCCACATGCCGCGGAGCGGCTGGGCCCGTGAGCCACGGCCGCTGAGCCTGCACGTCTGGAGCCTGTGCTCTGCAACAGGAGAGGCCACAACAGTGAGAGGCCCACGTACCGCAAAAAAACCCACAAAAAACCAAAAAAGCAATAATCCCTATCTCCTGGTATATCCTTGCATAATCCCCTGCCCTTGGGTGTAGGCTGGCTTAGAAAGTTGCTTCTAACCCATAGAATATGAAAAAGGTGATGGGAATTCACTTCTGTGATTATGTTACATAAGATTTTAACTGTCTTGCTGGCTGATTCTTTCTAGTATCTTCATGGTTTGCATGCTTCCATGAAGCAAGCAACCCGGTGGAGAGACCCAGATGGCAAAGGATTGAGGGAGGCCTCTAGTCAGCAGTGAGAAGGGAACTGAGGCTCTCAATCCAACAACCCACGAAGAACAGAACCACACCAATAACCACATGAACTTGGAGTGAGACCCTTACCCAGTCGAACCTTCCAATGAGACCCCAGCCCTGGCTGACACTTTGATTGCAGCCTTGTGAAAGACCCTGAAACAAAGGACCCAGTTAAACTATATCCAAATTCCCAATTCACAGAAACTGCGAGATAATAAATGTGTGTTGCTTTTAGCCACTAAGTTTATGGTCATTTTTATGCAGTGATAGATAACTCATATAGTAATATTTCCTCCATTCTCGTCACCTCTCCTTTGGCTTCTGCCTCCTCCACCCCAAAAATCTCCACCATGTGCATCAGCTTATGCAAATATGTGTCTTCAGGGATCACCAGCCCACTGGTTCTGCAATCACAGAGTTTTGGCATCTTATTTTGGGCTACGATCTGGAAAATAAATAATCTAATATAAGGGTTTATCATTCCCTTACTTGTACAGCACAGCTTAATTTAACTCTAGATTCACCTTCTGGCTTCTCATATTTTTTCATCTTGATGTGTTCAATTTCTCCTAAAGTTGTCCTGGGTTCTGAGGCTCCACAGAAGGTCAATTATGAAGTCTCTAGATGCTTACAGATGCCTCTCTCAGAGCCTCAACTGGTTTATTCAGTCGGCTTCAGTTCATAGAGCTATTTAGTGTTTAGTTTGATTTTCCAGCCTCCAGGAAAGAGGATTCCACTCTTGGTCTTTCAGACTATCCATGTCTCCATTCTTCTTCTGGGCTAAGTATTCCCATTCAGAAGGTATTTATAAAAACTTCTATGCTCTGCCCAAGTCTGCCTCCACTTCTGATTCATCCTTTATTTTCATGTGCTTTAGTAACCTATAACTTTCTCAACTGGTCACCCTCTGTTGAAGGCACATGTACTTTTCCACAAAAAAATTTTTTTAAATTTAACATTTTCCATAAAACTCTATATTTTGGAAATATATTTATTTTTGATATGTTAACATTTTTTCTGTCTCTTCCTAATAGCTATGCCATTTCCTTTAACCTATCTGCACAGTGCAAAAAAAAAAAAGAAAAACAGTTATTTGTGCTGTATGCCTCTTGTTTTCATTTGTAGGTGACACTGAATATCCTGTTATTCGTTGTCATTCAGTATTTGTAATCCATGTTTACCACCTGTATGTAAACTCTATGGAAACATCTTTCTCAGGAATTTTTTCTAGTCTAAATTCAATTAATTCAACAACAAACATCGTACAGAAAACATGGGCAATGCATCTACCATGAGTTGGATGCTGGGGATACAAAGATGACTAAGACATGAATTTTACCCTCAAGGAGCCCACAAACACGAGCTCTCACTTGTCTGTATGAGGGACAGATAATAAACCAATATTTGTAATACCACGTGTTAAGTGCTATATTCAAAGTGTATAAAGGGCTACGGGAGCACACCGGTGGAAGTGAATAGTCTCCCTAGGTGGGAGGGAGAAATTTTATTTAGAAGGTAGCTTCTGAGATGAACCTTGAAGCCTGAGTAGCATTTTCACATGTGGTGAGGGACAATAGTGCATTCTAGGCAGAGAGAACATAATATTATGCATGTTCAGGAAGATGTTCATTGAAAACCACTTTTAAATAGAGCTTTACAAGATTTTAAAATCGATTTCAAGTGGTTTCATTATGCCCTCTCCAAATGTTTCAGAGCTACTTCAAATGATGAAAAAAATATCTTAGGATTTGAAGTAGGTGATGGGTATATTTTTCAACACCCAGATTAGGACACATGATCTGAAAAATACAACTGTAATTTTGGGAATAATAGAACCAAATGTTTGAATTTGGATCTGTCTGGGAAAATCAGGTCAGAACACACGTTCTCTTAGATACTAGCATATAGAAATGCCAGGTAGAGAAATTCATGATTACAACCCTTGACAATCAGGCAACTAAATCAGAATGTCTGAAGACTGCTTCTTGAAATTTACTGGCTCTTTGGAACCAGTCACATCAGAGGCTCTACCATGGGAGTCCAGCCATTCTGATAGTCTTTTATCTTTTGGCTACAAGTAACAGACAGTCCAGGTAGCTCAAGGGAGTACAAAGTATTGAGTGGAATGCTTTGTGGGATTCTGGGATATCTCACAGTACCAAAGATAGAGTGAAATAATCAAGGCCCAGGAACAGCAGAAACCAGGATATGCCAGTAGCATGCCCTTGAGGAGCAAGGATGACAAATTCGGAGGGTCAAGCAGGGTTGAAGTGAGCTATAGTGATCTGGAGCAGTTGTTACTTCCTTCTAGCCAGTTGTTGCCATGTAAAAATCTGGCACAGTGCCACCAGGTCCAGTAAAGTCAGAATTGTGGATTGTTATTTGGTAATCCACATTAAAACAAAAGACATTGTAAGGGCCAAAATAAAACCATGTCTTCAGTGTCTGCCCCAAAGTGCTGCCATTAAAGTGACTCAACTCCAACATCTCATCCTCTCTGACTTGCTTCATTCACAGTTCATGTTTCCTGGAGAGAGAATTCCATTGACCCAATCCGTGCCAAGGATCTGCTCAGACTCATTCAGCTATGACGGGAGGGCAGAGTCACTTAGCATAGGCAGACTGCTGGGGGTGTGTGTGGGGAGTTCCACCTTTACGTATAAAAAGGATCCTCCTCAAGGAAAAATAATCATGACTAGCACATATTCAGTGCTTACCATGTGCCAAAAAGTGATCTAAGTATTTAATGTACATTATTTCATTTAAGCTGCACAGCAAGCGAATGAGGGGACATTCTCATTCCCATATTACAGATGAGGAAACTGAGGCTCAGAGAGGTTATAAGGGATTTGCCAGAAGTCACACAGCTAGGGGTGGGAAAGCTGGACAGTCTGCTCCCTGATCCCGTGCTCTTAACTACTTCACCAAGATTTCTCCCTAACAGAAGGGGGGATTCTGAACCAGGAGGCCACTCCACTTGCTTGATTGGTGAGAAGTTTCAGGAAGTACGTGCATGACAGAGTTAGAAATGAAAGGACCACAGGTCTGCCAGATTCTGACATCCAGGAAAGTGATTCTCAGGCTGGAAAAATGGCTTGTCCAAGGTTACACAGCTCATAGCAGGATAGGGGTCCTCCAAATCCTCTGCCTTTCCACCACAGCCTCTCATTCTCAGCCAATCAGCTACAATATTCACGCCCCCTAACACCTCATTTATATTTGTGGGGGTCCCCTAAAAGCACCCTTCCATTTTTTTCATTCAGTTCATCCTCTTAGCTGCAATTCTGTGTATTCACCCTTTTATCCCAGATCAGCCTGTTTATTTATGAAAATCGAGGGAAACCCTAGAACGCCTTCCAGGGCAGGAAGCACATTATTTCCCATCTGCATTACTTTTTCCACTTGTCAGAGCTTACCAGTCACGGAGAAGAATTAGCAACTTTCCGACACTGGCCAGGAGAAGTCCAAAACTATAAATAAGTACTCAGAGGTTAAACTCTGCAGGCCAGTGTCCACTGCCGTCATTGCCACACTGTCAGGCTAACCTTGGGTTGAAAGCACATGCTTCTCACAGATCTCAGAAATGAAAAGAATGGGTTCAGGGAAAGTGCTGGTGCTTGGGCCAGCCTTGTCAACTGGCCTGGAACTTCAAAACATGTGGCAAATCTCAGGCCTGGTATTCCATCCTGCGTGCTTTGGGGAGCTGCCCTTGGGCATCAGGTCCTCTGAGAGATGGCTGTAGTGAGGAAAGGGCCTGAGAGTGGGTCAGATGGTGGAAAGCAGAGAGTAGGAGAGAGGCAGAATTGAAGTTAGGCAACCTTTTAAAAAAAATTTTGGCCATGCTGTGCAGCATGTGGGATCCTAGTTCCCCAACCAGGGATGGAACCCGGGCCCCCTGCATTGGAAGCACGGAGTCTTAACCACTGGACCGCCAGGGAAGTCCTGGAGTTTACCTGCATTCTTATGTTGCCCTCTTTGTTAAAGCCTCCGGAATGAATCTATTATACTCATTCCCACCGATAGATGCTGACCTTCCCAGGGGGATTAGTGTTGTCATCAACTAACCTCACCTGGGACTCTTGTACCCCTAGACAGGTGGTGCGTGAATAGACTTTAGAAAATCCAAGAATCTTCTGAAATTGTATGTAAAATGTTGTGGGTATGTGCATTTTTCTAAGGAAAGCAGTCATACATCTGATTGGATACTTAATGTGTCCAGGATATGTTTTTAAAAAATGTATAAACCACTTGGCCTGGAAGCTTTAAGGAGAAGGAATGCATTATGATTCGTGTCATTTCAGGGGCTGTGAGCTAGGGTTGGGGGTCAGGGATTTCTCCCAAAGTCCTTAAAAGCCTCATGGAACGCGTGAATAAAGTCACAGAGAGTTGGCCTGGGAGAGGTAGGCCGTCTTGAAATGGACCAATAGAAACTGGAGGGTAAGGCAGTCACAGAGGCAGCAGAGATGTTGCAAGATTTGAGGGGGGTTGGAATCAAATCAAAGCCAGACATTTTAAAATAACTCGAGCAGAGGAACCAATCTGAAAGTGCTCTGCAGAACTCAGCTGAATGAGAGGGATGGGATCTGAATGGCTGGGAGCAGAAGCTGTCTTGAAGAAGACTTGTGTTTAACTGTGATATTTAATATTCCTTTGCAAGGCAAAACAGTAGCAATCAATGTGAAAGTAAGGGAGCAGCTGCTGCTTCCCAAATACTGTCAACAAGACAGAAAATGTGTGAGGTATTGTGAATAATGGCTGTAATTAAAGCAGTGCAGCGATTCTGGTAGGATAAGCAGGGCTCCCAGGGTTATGATTATCAAGTTCAGTCTCCAAAGCACTGCCTCTGGGTGTGTGTCTCCATGTGTGCAAGTGTACGTGAGTGTACACATATGCGCACATATACCTATGTACAGAAATGTGGAGAGTTGAAAGAAAAGAAAGATAGAATCTGGAGAAAGTATCATGGGGAGGAAGATGAGATAGATGAGACTTGACTTTATGGTAGGGAATTATAAGAAAAGAGGAAAAGGGAGAAGATGAAGAAGAGAGAAAGAGAGAGGAAGAGTTGGCTTTTTGCTCTGTGGGTAAAGGGTCAGCAATCTACATTACCTGACCACCTATGTAAAGTAGGTACACACACACACACACGCACACACACACACACACACACAGGTAGTCATTTTCACTACATACTATTTCTTGCAATAATTTCCCTCTCTTTCTCTTATTTTTCTTACTTATTTACTGCTTTCTTCATTGATTTGTACATTCCATGAGGGCAATGACCACATCTGTCCCATTTACAACTCAGTAGTAGTCAGTTTAGGCTAAGTCATGCTGCAGTAACAAATGACTGCCCAAGACAAAGATGTATTTCTTGCTCATATTTTTACATGTTGGCCATGGGTTGATAATGGTTGTGCTCCATGCATCTTCACCCTGGGACCCAGGTTCACAGAGTAGCCCTTATCTGGGATATTGGTGTTCACATAGCAGAGAGAAGACAGACCATAATGTTATCATGCAAGGGCTCTGAAAGCTTCTGCTTGGAAGTGGCATAGTCACTTCCACTCACATTTCATTGGCCAAAGCAAGTCTCATGGCTTCTCCTGAGTTGAACTGGATGGGGAGGTATAATATACCCTCAGGCATGGGTGACAATAAATATAGACAGTAATACAATCCGCTGAATCACTGCATTCTCAGCACCTATCACCCTGGAGCGAAGTAGATTGTCCTATCAATGGTGCTCTGTGGTCCTTGGCTATTGGGAGGTTTCATTCTAATTTGTGATGTGAGATTGGACATAAGAACTTCCTCCTGGTTTGCATTATTTCATATAGAAAAGTGATATTTTCTCAAGTTTATGTAATATGTAAACAAAAGCGTCTTTAGAAAAAAATAGCTCTTTTCATTGCTTTGTAGCACACAAGCCAAGTGAAAACCATGTGCTTTTTATGCAAAGGCAGCGTCAAGAAAAGCCCCCTAGCTCCCTTTTAAACAGATTGCATTCTTTAAACTCCTTCGATGCAAAAATCTCAAAACCACCACTAGGTATGGTAATGGAGTGAAGGGCCAGTGGTGGGGGTGTGGGGGGCTTTGGAGCTTTCCAAACAATTCAGGGAGATGGAGGTATTGTTATTCTTTCAAAGTATAAAACTTAGGATAATCTACGCGGAAACGCTGAACTATGAATTATCTAATAGGCCTGCCAAGCTCATTGTGTCCAAAGCTGAATTTCTGATATCCCCCCACCAAAACCTGCTCCACCTTAAGCCCTTTCCATTTTATTAAATGATAACTCTGTCTTTCCAGTTGCTCAAGCCAAATTGTGTGGAGTTGTCCTCGAATGTTCTTTCTGTCGCTGCTTCTCTTTCATACCCCACATCTAATTCATCTGCAAATACTGTCAGTTCTGTCTTCAAAATATATCCAGAATCTGATCATTTTCTATCATCTTCACTGCTATCACCTTGGTCTTAAGCATCGTCATCTCTTAGATGGATTATTGCACGACCTCCTCTATCAGTCAGCTATTGCTATGATGATACTGCCAAACAAACCCCAAATGTTAATTGCTTACAACATTTATTTTGCTTGCTTTCTCAGTGGTCTGTGGGTTGGCTGGAATGGCTCTGCTTCAGGCTGAGAGTCAAGTTCACATCCTCTCCATGAATCTCTTTATTCTAGGACCAGCAGCCAGCTGGGGCATGTTCCCCTCACAGCAGATGGCAGGTGTACAAGAGGCCAAGCTAAATCAGGCAAGCGCATTTAAAATCTCTTCTAGCATCATGTCCATTGATGTTCCACTGGACATGGCAAGTCATGTGGCCATGTTCAGCGGCAATGTGGTGGTGAGATATAGTCTACTTGTTCTAGGAGGAAGTACTGCAAAGTCACATGACGAAGGGATGCATAAAGATTCTGTAACAGGAAGGGGGTGGAAAATTAAGAACACTAATCCAATCTGCCACGCCTCCTAACTGTTCTCTTTGCTTCTGTCTTTTTCTTCCTGGAGTCTATTCTCAAGGTAATTCCCTCCCTCACCTCTTTCTGGTCTTTGCTCAGAGAGGCCTTTCAAATTGTCACCCCCCCCCCCAAAAACCATCCCAGCATCTCTACCTTCCTTTCCTGTTTCATTTTCCTCTAATAACACTCAACAGCTAACTTGCTGTGTATTTTGCCTATTCGTTTATTGTCTGTTTCATTTCAATGAAACGTAGGCTCCCCGAGGGCACGTATTTTGGTCTGATGTGTACACTGCTGTATCTTGAGTGCCTAGAGCAGCGCCTAGCACATATTAACCCTCAATAAATGTTGAATGAATGAATGAGCTAGCAGTAGCTAGGCTAAGAGTAGGAAGAGGCTGGGTATGGCAGTGGAGTGACACTTTATGCCAAAGGCCCTGCCTATTTCGAGGAGGGGAAAGGAGGTAACAAAAGCACCTCTGGGGGAAGGGAGACAATAAAGTATCACTTTATTCCTGACCATTTGGGGTCCATAGGCTAGGCGGTGAGGCGACACGATAACGCACAAATAGCTTCCACACCGTTCCGCTACCTCCTTCATGTCTGCCCCCTACTCACACGCAAAGAAGCAGAACCAGGATTACAAATTCATGTTTCCTGAGTTCCTTTGGTCCATTATTTTCCACTGGCACCACACAGCCAGGAATCTTCAGCAGCTGAAGCTTCACTTAAAGCAATGAGGTCTGCCAGGCTGGCTGGTTTTTCCCCGTGTGAGTCCCAGGGGGTTACTGCCTTGGGATAGAACCTTATTTGAGAAGACCCCTGGTTTCTGTCTCAGAAGAAACAAGCGATTTCATGCAAGTAGGGACCAGGCTCAACCCTAGAATCGTGGTCCTCTAAGTCACTGGGCTCTGGGAGAGCTGGCTGAACTACTGGAAAAGGCACTAAAACACTTGATAGAATCCAGGCCTCGGAATGAATTCCAACACTCACGAAGCATCCTGAAGTGGGGTCAATGGTTGCAGAGTATTGGTCAAAATAGCTGCAATTTTTGGCTTTTTTAATCAAATTTTTTTGTGTGTATATATACAAACATATGAGGTAATGAATTAACATGTATATATAAAACATAATATAAATAGTGTGTATGTAAATAATATGGTAGTCTCCAAACATGGCCACTATTATTATTTCTTTCCATGTACCAGCATGCTACTCCAGTCATCAGAGTGGAGTCTCTTTTTTCTCCTCTTAGAGATGGTTCGGTCTCATGTCTTATTTGACTAGTAGAATGTGGTAGAAGTAATACTGTGCCCAGTTCCTGGTCTAGCTTTTTCAGAGGCTTCGAAGCATCTGCATTTTCTCAGGGGCAGCCAGCTACCATGTAAGACGTCTGACTATTCTAAGACCACCATGCTGTGAGGATGCCCAAGCTAGCCACATGGAAAGGTCATGTAGAGGAGAATCCAGTGTCCCAGTAGACAGTGAGAACCGAGGCCCCAGGTACAGGAGCCCAGTCAAGACATCCTGGCCAGTCCCCAGATGTTTGAGTCATGCCAGCTGAGGCCCCGGAGATCATGGAGCAGAGGCAAGTTATCCATACTGTGTTGGGATTCCTGACCCACAGAATCACAAGCAAGGAAAATGATGGTTGTTTTAAGCCATTAAGTTTGAGGGTGGTTCTGTAACAGTGGAAAACAGAAACAACAGAATGTATGGCAGTGAGAGATATAGTGCGGTGTCAGGCCCATGGAGCCTGGATAAAGGCTGCCCAGGTACCAGCTGCATGACCTTAAGCATGTCACTGAACGTCTCTGTATTTCAGTTTCCTTTCCTCCAAAACAGGGTGAATAATTATGTCAAATCAGAAATGTGATGATTGAGGCCATGCACGTAAAGCCCTTTGAACTGTGCCTGGCACATAATAAGTTCTCTGTAAGTGTTAGCTATCTTTGTCATGATGATGATGATGATGTATAATTTGCATTATGGGTCAATCTGTTTCATGCATATTTAACTCTCTTTTGTCCCTGGGACCGCTGAGAAACGAAAAGAAGCCACGTAGGACGAAGAAAAGTACTGCCTCTCTAGCTACCAACATAAGGCTTTTGCACGTGGTGCGCAGTTGGAATTTGGGAACTTAACTGAAGGCCTCAAATCATTTCTGGCTGACATAGGAAAGAATCAAAGGATTGTGTGTGCCCCTTTTCCCCATCGAATTTTCCTCTGTATTTCCATTTGCGTAGGCAAATGTTCAACTTTGCATTCCTTAAGCGCACAGCCACAGGCTGTCATGGGAGTGTGGGGGGTGGGGACAGCTCAGAAACCAGCTGGAAGGCAGGGGAAAACCAACTCAGAGAAAGGCATCATCCTCAGATAATCCGTGAAGTGGATAAATCACAGGAGGAATCGAGGGTTGACTTGCACTTCCCAAGCACTCCCAGTGGCCTGAAAAGTTCATGCATCCTCTCCAAGTACCTACCTCTGCTGGAGAGGAGTAGTGTGGGCCCCGGGAGGATTGGCTTCAATGTAAAATAGATAATAAGTATTTCCACCCTTCTTGTCACTATCATGGAGATGTAAGTTGCCAAAGCGGAGGGGAGGTGGGTGTGAAGCGTTCATCTGACTAATCTGTAAATCAGCACGATGCAGCCTGCGCCCAGGTAGTAGGAGGCAAGTCGGAGGAAAGAGCTGGGGCCCTGAACAACACTTGCAAGTGGAGGTTGGGAGGCTCCCCAAGAGGCCCAGGGGACATGGTCGGAGCTGGAGGTCAGTAAGAGGGGGAGAGGTGGAGTAAGATGTTAAGGTAGGCAAAGTCCTCCCCCCGACTTTTCCGTCCCCTCTTACCGCTTGCATCCGTTCCCCTCATTTCCCCACCGCCTCCTCAGTTCCCATGCAGATTGCACAGACCTCTCGTTGGTGCTCCTGAAACGCCAAAATAATCAGTCCCCCAACTTGGGCCAGCCCCCTCCCCATGTATTCAAAACTGCCATTCCCCTGAATCGCTGAGCCCCTTCTAATCGAAGCCCCGAGAGAACGGCCAGGTCAGAGACGCATGAAAGAGCTAGCTGCCTGTGAGGGAGGCCCGTGAGGGGGGAGAGGCGATGGAAGCAGGAGAGTCCTGGCACCCAGCTGCTGCCGGGAGTGGCAGGGCGGGGAGTGGTGGACGGGATAGTTTGGGCAGCTGCCTGGCTACTGGATCCCACCCGACTTTCCACAGACCGCCCAGGGCTTCAGGGAGCCGGGGAGGGGTTGTTTCTAGTACATGCCAGGCTTGCAGGATGGGAAGGGGGAAGGGGCAGTGCAGAGCGTGCCGGAACGGAAAAAACCAACAGAAAGCCCTCTCCCTAGGGGAGCTGCCAATTGCTGTGTCGCTTGACTCTGCTTTCCAACAGGGGCACTGTCTGCCGGGCATATGATGTTGCAACGATCAAAAATAGCCTCTGGTACTGCAAGAGGATCTGTTTATAGAGCTCCAGCCTTCACACCACCTGTGAGTTACAGCCAACCAAGCCCTCTTTTCTAAAGAACGAATTCGTTCTTTCTCTGAAGGGCCCACTGGCCACAATAGGTGGATGCTTTTCTGCACTCCCCATCCCTCCCTCACCCGCAGGGTCACCAGCCCCCGCCTGCCCTGGGTGTGCCCTCAGGCTCTGCTGAGCACTTCTTCTTGGCCTCCTCTCAGCAAAGTTTACTTATTCTGTGTCCCATTCTCTCCCGTGCTCTCTCTCTTTTGCTGGAGACTAGCTAAGTCACTTGAACAATGTTAGCAATCCTGAATTCCTTCCAAAGTCCTTCTGCTGCAGACCCTCTCCCCTTCGTGTTCCTGGAAACCAGTAGAATGGATTGCCCCTCCCAAGTTAACATGTTTTCATTTTGAAAGGGGAAGGCTACTTTCTTTAACCTAAGAAGTGACCGATCGTGTGAATTTCAGACAGGCAGGTCCCAGGAAAGCTATTTTTGAGGCGTAAGGGCTTTCTGTTGGCAATCTGTCTCACCCATCAGCGCTGGCAGCTACAAACCCTGCCTATGTGGAAGACCAGCCTTGTGCCCTAAGGGTAGGGGTCAGAGACACAGACCTAGTGACTACAGGAGCCTGGTAGGCAACTGAAATAAATCTAGTGGTTGTGGTACACTAGTCTTTGTGGCCAACTAGAGCGCACATACCCATCTGAATTATGAAAATAGCAGCGCAGAGGGAGATAACAAACTGCAAATGACAGCCTGCCTCCTCGCCTGGCGGAGAAGAGGAAGTGGTGGGTCGGAGGTGCCCACGTGGCTGAGGTCAGACTGCGCGCCTAGAGTCGGCAGAGCTTCTGCATTTTCAAGAGAAACTGAAACAGCTGATGTTTTGAAATGCAAAGTATCCTTGTTTTTTAAAATATTTTCCAATTGCCAAAAAAATAATCCTGAAATATTGTGCATGCCAAACAAAACACAGCTTCGGGATGCATGCAGTCTGCGGGCCTCTCTCGTGGAGGCCATCCCAATATACGACCCCAGGCATTGAATCAGAACAGAATATTTAAGCTTGTGTGACCTTTGGCCTGGTGCTGATTATATGTTCAGGAATAAGAAGGAGAGAGAGAGAGAGGGAGAGAGAAACCAACCTAGAGATAACTTCTTTATCTTTTTTGTTTCTTTTTGTTTTTTTTAACATCTTTATTGGAGTATAATTGCTTTACAATGGTGTGTTCCTTTCTGCTTTATAACAAAGTGAATCAGTTATACATATACATATGTTCCCATATCTCTTCCCTCTTGCGTCTCCCTCCCTCCCACCCTCCCTATCCCACCCCTCTAGGTGGTCACAAAGCACCGAGCTGATCTCCCTGTGCTTTATCTTTTAAAAAAATCTCACAAAAGGTGTTTGGGTAAAGCTCCGGAGTGGACGAATCCTGAAATTTAGCTAGTAACTGGAATTCAGTCACTATTCAATTATCCACTGGAGAATTGCCTGCTCTAGGGATTAGTCATGGCAATCGTGAAGCCCTGTGCCCGTTTCCTGTGACACTCAGTGACATCCCTGGGTGCTGCCTGCCAATCCCCCGCGTTGGAGTGGTCACGAAAGAATACTGACCCTTGCCCACAACAGTTAGGAAAGCAAATCTGCAGTAAAGATAATCTCAGAATCTATCCCCCCAATTCCATGCTCCTGTGAATCTCTGGCAAAAGAGAGAAAGCAGGACTCCACTGCAGGCTTTAACTTCATCTAATTAGTAGAAGTTGGAAAGAGGAATTTGCCTGGGGCTATCTGTGCAAATGTCTTGCCTGAAGTCTTCTCAAGTAATTCAGAAACACAAATAGTATCCGTGGGACAAAAATTCCTTCCTTTCCCCCCCCCTTTACTTCCTTTCTTCTTTTTATTCCTCTCATCTGTAGACATTATTTATTGAATAAGATCTATGCTCCAGGCACTGTGCTTGTCACTGAATACAGAAAACCAGACAGCTGCAACCACTGTCCTCTGGACCTAGTGGAAGCTTGTGCAGATGGGGAGAAGGGAATTCACCTGTGATACATGCCTGGGCCTACGGAAGCTGCTCAGTATATACCTGTGGAGATCCCACCATATTCTGAAGCCGTAGCACCATATCATGCTATGCAGAGAAAACACATGGACCCTGGAATCTAACAAGCTTCTCTTTGAATCTTGGCTCTGCCTCTTGCTACATGTGTCACCTTGGCCAAGTTATTTATCATCTTTTTAAAAAAAATTTATTGGAGAAGAGTTGCTATTTATCATCTTTATGCTTCAGTTGCCTCATCTGTATAATGGGGATGATAGTAGTACCTACTTCATCCGATTGTGTGCTTAGCAGAGGGACTGGCTCATAGATTTGCTAGATTTGCTCCTTTCATCCCTCATAATTTGAAAGTGATGCCCCTGGCCCTCCATTCAGGATATGCACTTCTGGACAATTTTTTAGTGGTGGAGATGGGTAATGCTGATTCACCCATCGTTTTTAATTTCTCTTTGCCATCGTTCATGCTGGCCCTGGTTGGATTTAGTAAAGGTCCAAGAATCCTGGCCAGTGGTGTGCAGAAGTCAACGTGCACCAGCTCACAAGAGTGGTTTGGGCACATTTCCCTGCTCTGTGCTCAGAGACAACTCGTTGATAGCTTGAAATGGGCCATTATGGGAATATTTACACCACAGAAACTGGCAAACGCTATAAATCACAGCTCGCCCTGCCAAAGAGCTGGTTGGTAAGCATTTAACAGCATTCCACTGCCCAGGACTAGATGGAACCCCACTAGCTCATCTGGTCCATTCCCTGCTTCAGGACTGGTACTGGGGTGAAGAAACAAAGTGCCTAGGCTGAAACTGTAAGGTGTCACTTTCTTAAGGTCATGGAAAGGCAGGCTTGGCCCACTGTCCTGAGAATGAGTGCCTCCTTAAATATGCCCTGCGCACCTTGCTTGTCTCATCCTAGCCCCACTTTACCTCATTTCCGTACAATTATGCTTTCAATCAATATTTATTGATCATCTACTATTTGCCACGTTCTTGTCTAGAAACAAACAGCATCCCTGGGTTTATATAAGGAGCTTACATTCTACTGGGGAAGGGCAGGAATAAAAATGATAAATAAACATATAGTATGTTAGATAGTGTGAAGTGCTAAAAATGAAGCAGGGAAGGGGATATAGGCCATGTTTTGAGGTGAGTTGTAATTTTAGATAGGGGGGTCAGGGTGGAGCCTCACTGAAAAGTGACCTTTGAATAAAGACCTAAAGAGGGTAAACAAATTAAGACAAATGGTTTTGGGGACTTCCCTGATGGTCCAGTGGTTAAGAATCCGCCTTCCAGTGCAGGGGACGTGGGTTCGATCCCTGGTCGGGGAACGAAGATCCCCCATGCTGCAGAGCAACTAAATCCACGCGCCGCAACTACTGAGCCCACGCACTCTGGAGACCGTGCGCCACAACTAGAAAGAAGGCTGCGTGTGGCAACAAAGAGCCCATGAGCCATAAAAATCCTGTGTGCTGCAATTAAGACCCGACGCAGCCAAAAAAAAAAAAAAAGAAAGAAAGAAAAAGAGACTAATGGTATTCTTCCATAGTTTGAGAGCTCTCTAGGTGAAGAGAATCCACAAGCTCGTGGACTGATCCATTTATGCATTCATCCAACGCTTATTGATTGAATGTCTGGTGCCTGGCATTGTAGATGTTGAGGATAAAATAATAGCTAATGCTTAGCTGTGGGCTCACCCGGGGCCAGGCACTGTTCTAAGCATTTTGCACTAAGCATTTTGCATTAACTCATTTCCTCATCATAACAACTCCAGGAGGTAAGTACTATCTCCATTTTACAGATAAGGAAATTGAGGTACAGGTATGGGGGTAACCAAAGCATGCTACCTGTTCTCCAAAAGCTGTCACTCGAAGAATATAGATATTTAAATAATTATAATGTAATTTGATCAAAGGAAGGACAAGATGCTATGGGAACATAGAAGGGCCCTATTTCAGCCTTGAGAAGTTGGGGATGGTAGCCAGGAAGGATTTCTCAGAGGAAACCACTGTTTTGCAAAGACTGCTTATTAAAATAAGCAGTTTCCTATCAAATTCATCATAGGAGTGTTGTGGAGAATTCCATCCAATACATCTTACAGTATCTTCTGTTTTGAGTATCCTCAGAGGATGTTTCTCTCAAATCCCAGAAAAAAACTGAGCTTCTTTTAAAAATGAAGGGGGCAGGTATTTTCTTTTTAAATTATGGAAACTACGAATCCTGTAACTAATCAGGTTTCTATACTTACCTTGGCTGCTAGCAAGCTTAGAAATAGATTTGTGGCCCACCTCTCCAGAAACAGAAGACTCTTTTAGCAAGTATTTTTTCTAGGTGAATCTTGCCTCCCTGGGTTTTTGTTTTTGCTTTAATATTTATTTATTTTTGGCTGCGTCGGGTCTTCGTTGCTGAGCGCGGGCTTTCTCTAGTTACAGTGAGCAGGGGCTACTCTTCATTGTGGTGCACGGGCTTCTCATTGTGGTGGCTTCTCTTGTTGCAGAGCACAGGCTCTAGGCACACGGGCTCAGTCGTTGTGGCACGCAGGCTCTAGAGCACAGGCTCAGTAGTTGTGGCACACTGGCTTAGGGACACCACGGTACCAGGGGTCCTCCCGGACCGGGGCTCGAACCCGTGTCCCCTGCATTGGCAGGCGGTTTCTTAACTACTGAGCCACCAGGGAAGTCCCACCTCCCTCGGTTTTTGTTTCCGTTTCTAATTATAATTTTCTTTTGGCTATGATTTTAACACTTACTTGGTATTTTTCCCATTTTATACATTATGAAAGCCATCTCAAATAATCATCAGAATAAAGTAGAATATAAAAAGTAGAGTAATTATAAAAGACAAATGACACAAAGTGAGTCTTAAAGGATGGGTTTATCAGATGGATAAAGAGAAAAGGACAAGGCAGGCAGCAGGAGAAGAGGAACGAAGGCATGAAAATTAATGGTGCGCATTGGGGAGAGTGAGTTGGGCAAGACAGTGGCTGCAAGCAGAGCCGGTGGGGTCAGCCAAACTTGGGTTGGAGTCTCAGCTCCACAACTTTTATGACTTTTATTTAATGTAGCTGAGCCTTGGTTTCTTATCTATAAAATGGGGATAATAGTTATACCCATCTGATAGAGTTGTTGTGAGAGTTGGATTCATCCAGGCATCAAGAAACATTTATTGAGGGCCCCCCATGTGCCAGGCACTGTGCTGGACAGTGTGGGTAGAGAGGTAGATCGATGGCGATGGTGGCCTTGTCTTCATGGAGCTGACAGTCCGCTGGGAATAACACATGTAAGGTACTTAGCATATGGCAAGTGCTCAACAAATAGTCTGAATAATCATATGAATAACAAATAATAATAGTAACAATAACAGTATAAATAGTGTTGCATGCTCAGGGCAGGAGAACTGTGGGACTTCTTTTCTGAGCTGCAGTGTAGAGGAAGGGGACAGGAAGACGATGACGCTGGAAAAATATAAAGGGGACAGAGATCTTAAAAGGCTTTGTATGCGCTGTTAAGCAGTTTGGAGTCATAGAGAGTTTTTAAGTGTGTGTGTGTGTGTGTGTGTGTGTGTGTGTGAGTGTGGTAGGGGTGGGAGGAGGAGTGAGATGATTTTTCTTTTAATTTAGAGTCACTCCATAGAGAACAAACTTACGGTTACCAAAGGGGAAAGGCGGGGAGAAGGGATAAATTAGGGATTTGGGATTAACAGATACACACTACTATATATAATATAGACAACAAGGATTTACTGTATAGCACGGGGAACTATATACAATATCTTGTAATAACCTATAATGGATAATAATCTAAAAAAGAATACATATGTATATATGTATAACTGAGTCACTTTGCTGTACACCTGAAACATCGTAAATCAACTATACTTCAAGAAAAAAATTTAGAGTCACTACGTTCTCACGTCTGAGTCAAATCTCTCTTCCTGAACTTCTTATATACATTTCTATCCCCTTCCTCCTCTTCCACCTCTTACTACTCCTACCATTACTACTAGCTCTCATTTCTTGAATGATTACTATGCCAGGCACTGTGCTAAGTTCTTTTTTTTTTTTTACATGTGCTATGTTCTTAACCTGTGTTTCATGGTACTTACTCATTAGGCTGTGAAGATTATTGTCTCCATTTTAGAGATGTGAAAACTGAAGTTTAGAGAGGTTAGGGAACTCGCCCAAAGTCACATGGTTAATAAGTGGTGGCGTTAACTTCTGAACCCTGGGTATCTGCCATAATGGCACATAATGTAAAACTTTATCTCATTTCATCCTCACAACCACCTTGTTAGATAATATTATTATCCTCATTTTATACATAGAGTCTCAGAGAGGTTAAGTAACTTTTCCAGAGTCACACAGCTTATATGTAGTATAGCTCTACATGCAAATTTTGGCTGGTACTACTATTTAAATGGGCAGATTTACAACACTTGTACTTAAATTCTAGGTGCTATAGCTTAAATGTTTTGGGTCAATAGATAGATCAACGGAACAGTTGTTCTTGTTTTAAATGGGTCACCTTTTCCGTGTGCCTTAGGAAAGGGCTATAAGCAACTCTTGAACTTGGTCTCTCATTGAAACAGCTTTACAGCTGTTCCTGAGGCTTCTGCCTTTTAACAGAGGTTGGAATCCAGAGCTCATACCCAAGTCAGCCTTGTCCCCTGCCCTCACACACACATACCACCCTCTCCCACATAACCTGATGCCACAAAAGCCACTGGAGAAGGGTGGGGCAAGGTTGTGCACAGGGAGATTTGGCCTGTCTACTGAAGAAGCCAACAGTGGCAGAAGCTAATGAATCTGGGCTTGACAGGTCTTTTTCTGCAAAAAAAAAAATAAAAAAATAAATCATTATAAAATGTCGCTGTCTCTTGAAGCCTCTCAGCACAGCTCCTGATTCATGGGAGATAAGCTGAGAGTTGCAAGCCTGCCACACAAAACATTAATCTTTTGGGTTTTTACACCCTCCTGACAGCACAGGGTAATCAGACAGAATTGCAGCTCTGAGACGTTCATGATCATAGGATTTGCACCAAATAAACTGCCCAGGCTTTGATATCAATGGCTTGTTATAGCTTTTTCTCTTCCTATCTTTTTTTCTGTTTCTGCAAAGCCAAGGGCACCTTTCTACATTTCTATTCCACATACATTTCTTCAAAAAGCCTTGATTCTCCATTAGCAAAAGAAATTGATTTATGCTACCTAAGGCTAACATTTGCAGATATACAACCAGGAGCCTGGTATTAGCCTTGGTTTCTAGGAGCCTACTTTCTGCTCTCTGTTTCCTGAATGTGTGGGCAGGGTGTTGAGCAGGGGATGAGAACAGAGGCTGCGCTTAGGAAAGGCAAGGTCTGTGTAAAGGCACAGTAGGGGATATTACTGCGGGGCAGGCTGGGGTGGTCCTTCTTCCCCTCTTCCTCAGCGGACCGCTGCTGCTGCCTGAAATTTCCCCATGTGTGTTGGATTTCTTTGGCTTCAGGTTCGAGTCCCTGTTTGAAGGCACATGTCCTTGGGAGAAGCACATTAATATGTTTCGGGGAATGAGTTTGTGTCTTTCAACGTGTAACTGGCTGAAAGCGAGGTTGCTTTTCAGGTAATTTAATGTTTTCAAATAGGTAGTAAGTACATTCACACGATTCAAATTTCAAAACTATTTAAAAGAGATACATTAAGAAGTCTTCCTCCCACCCTGGCTTAACTTACCCCAGTCTTTGCCCAATCCTCTTGCCTCTAATAGGTAACCACTTTTATCCACCTCTTGTATAACCTTTAATATTTGTGCAAATATGTGTATATGTTTCATCTTTTCCACCTTTCTTCCATGCAGGTAGCATACTATATAGCCTCCTCTGTACTTTGCCTTCTTTGCTGTAGTATATATCATAAAGATACAGTTGTCCTTTGGTATCCACAGGGAATTGGTTCCAGGACCCCACGCAGAAACCAAAATCTGGGGATGCTCAAGTCCCTTATATAAAATGATGGAGTACAGGCGGCCTCTGTATCCATGGGTTCCGTATCCACAGATATGGACAGCTGATTGTACTTCAGTATCAGTACAGAGACAGCTTCCTCAATCATCTTTTTAAACAAGTGCACGATACTACATTCTGCAGATGGACCACAGTTTATTTATCTAGTTCTCTGTAGACACTTAGGCTGTTTCTAACCCTTCATCATTCTGAACAAGGAATAACCCTATACATGAGTTGTTTCATAAGTGTTAAAGTCTACCTGTAAGAGAAATACTCAGAAGGGTAAATGTTTTTAAGTGTTGATAGGTATTGCCCAGTTGCCCTCTCTGGAGGTTGGACCATTTTGTATCCCTAACAGCAATTCATGAGAGTGCTCGTTTCCCCACTACTTTACAATGGAGTGCTGTCAAACGTTCAGACTTTGGTAAATTGAATAAGAAGGAAATACTTTGCAACTTTAGTTTTAATTTACACTTATTATGAGTGGGGTTGAGCACCTTTTCATGTGTTACAGGGCGGTGTACTTTGTATTCATTCATTTGTTTCTTCATTAAACCTTCTGCAACATTCAACAGACACTTATTGAGCACTTACTTATGTAGCAGGCACTGTGCTAGGCATTTGGGATACATCAGTGAACAAAGAAAAGATCCCTGCCCTCCCTAGAACTTACATTTATTCATTCATTGGTTCATTCTTTCTAGAAACCCTCCAGCAGGCACTGGGGATGTGCAGATGAGTAAGACATAGTTTCTCCCTCAAGGTTCAGTTTGGTTGGACAAGGAAAGGGTCTGTTATGCTATGGAGAGGTAATTGCGATGAGAGAGGTGTGTACAGAATGCTAACAGAGCACAAAAAGGAAGCATGTAACTCAGACTGAGAGCAATACAGGAGCTTTGAGGAAGATTGACAGGTGGCCAGGCTAAGAAAGAAGCAAAGGACAGCTTGGGCAGCACAAAAGCATGAAAACTCATGTCACTGTCATGGGGGAGAGACAAAGGTAAGGGAGCATGGCAGATAAGGAGTTTTCATATTTGGTGCTTGTATTTTTCATATTCAGTACTCATTATGTAGTTATTGGTTGGTTGAATGAACGATGAATGAATAAAGTTTGAGGTCATATACTAGAGTGATAAATGAGTTATCTATCCCTGTGTAACAAATTTCCCCCAAACTTCGCAGCTTAAAACAACAAACACTTATTATCTCACCTCGTTTCTAAGGGTCAGGAATGTGGGAGTGATTTATGTAGGTAATTCGAGCTCAGGTTGCTATTAAACTGTGGGCTGGGGCAGCCATCTCAAGGCTTGACTGGAGCTGGATAATCCAGTTTCAAGCTCACTGACATAGTGGCTAGGCCTTGGTTCTTCGTTGGATGTTGGCAATATATGTCTCAGAGAATTGCCCGGCACATATTAAGTACTATATAAATACAAGCTATTATTATTACCTAGAACTCGAGGGATTGTGGAAAGATTTTAAGCAGATGAATGAAGAACACTCCTTCCAGCTTTGGTGTGGGGAGTGGACTGGAGAAGGAGGAAATCAGGAGAGAAGGAGACCCATTAGAAAGCTGTTATAGGTGAGAGATGACAGTGGCCTGGATTAGGGTGGTGCGAATGGAAACGGAGAGCAATGGATTCATGCGGGGTACATTCTAGAAGTAGAGCTATCTACGCATGGATTAGATGTAGGTGATGACGGAGAGGGAGCTAGGGAACATAGGAGGAGGGGCAAGGTTCTTTGTCTGTGGAGGTGAGGTGAGGATGGTGAGTTGAATTAGGACCACATGGAGTTTGAGGTTCTTGTAAGACATCCATGAGGACATGTCCAGTTGGCAGTCGGATCTATGGGTGTGGAGCTCAGAAGAGCGATTTGGGCTAGAGGTTTAGCAGTCATCAGCATATGGGTCACTGAAGCATGGGTGTAGATAAGATTATCCAAGGGAGAATATGTCTAGTGAGAAGAGAAGGCTGCCTAGGAAAGAACCCTGATGGGCACCAGCAGTGAAGAGATGGCCAGAGGAAGAAGTGTCTGAAAAGGAGAGTCAGAAGGAGTGGCCGGAGAGAAGGAGGAAAACCTGAAGGTTGTGGTGGCATATAAGCCGACACCACACCTCATGGAGAGAAGGAAGACTCAACAGTGAGAAGGAAGGCTCAACAGTGACACTGCTGCTTGCTGAAAGACAAAGGTCACAGAAGATAAGAGTTGAAAACGATCCACTGAATTGACCAAGAAAGAGGTCATTGGTGATCTTCCTGAGAGTCATATCACTGGAATAGTGTGGGGCTGGGGGTCCTTGCCCTAGCCTCCTTCTCTAAGCTACGAATGCACCCATTATGGGATGTCTAGATCTTGGTGTTGAGTACCAGTTCCTCTTCCCAAACAGAACCTTTGATCCCACAGGTGTCAGCTTCTTAGAGATGTAGATTCTTGGGTGGAATTTACTGGAACTGGGGTACTCCTTGACCAGGATGGTAATAATAAATAATAGGAACTAACATTTATTGAGTACTAATCACTTTACATGGATAATCTGATTTAATCCTGACACCAACGCTATGAGGTAGGTACAAGGCTACAGCGTTTATTAGGTGCCTAGTACTGTGTTAAGTACTTCACATACGTCAACTTCTTTATCATCCCCAGGTAAGAATCTGGTGGCCCACATCGCCGTATAGAAGACCCGGGCTGAGCTGAGTTTGGCCAGGATCAAGGAAGATGTAAACCAAGGTCTTCAGTCACTGGAGAACTTCTGCAGCCTCTGGGCTTCAGGAAGAGTCTTTTCTGAGGAATGTTGAGTTATGAGGGCATTTTCTTGTGTGAATTATTGGAGCGGGTCTGTCTGGAGCAGGGGGTGTCAGATCAGGGTATGTTTTAGAATATCATCTAGGAGACCATAATAAGTTGCCCTAGGGGCCACCTAAAATGATACTCAGTGAGCACTGGAAGGCCTTTAACCACAGTCTTCCATTGCTCTCCTTCTTGGGTACAGAGGAAGCTCTGGGAACCTCAGAAATCTAATTTCATGAAGACCCAAGTCCCCAAGGGAGCAGAGAGAGCAGATTGCCATTTTAGATTGTAGCAGTGTGGGGACTGCAGTAATCCCAGCTCCTCTATTGAGATCTCCAGGCACGTACAGGTGTCCATATGCCAGGCTGAGGGCACATCTGCTTGGAGCTTTCATTGCCCTCGGTGCCTCTTCAGTGGCACTAGCCCATTAAATCACAGGAAGGTGGGAACAGCTCGTCTCCCCTATCAGACCCTGAATTTCTCAATAGTGGAGAGGAAATACAGTTTGTCTGGTGCCTCCCACGCCTTTTCAGCCTCTAACACGGTGCTAGGTTCACAGTGATCCTCAATAAATATTTGTTGAATTATTGAATAAAAGAATGAATGAATTCCTCCTAGGGCCAACCCTTGTTCCAGCTTCTTATTTGTATTCAAAACCAGACTAACGTCCCTAACCAACAGAGCATCTGTTGCTTTCTCTAAGGCAGGGATAACAAACAATGG
Organism: Leucopleurus acutus; assembly: GCF_964270905.1. Classification (NCBI taxonomy): domain Eukaryota; kingdom Metazoa; phylum Chordata; class Mammalia; order Artiodactyla; family Delphinidae; genus Leucopleurus; species Leucopleurus acutus. The sequence continues at coordinate 95,393,063 of NC_139148.1, read as the reverse complement.
TGTGGGAGGGGCTAGGTCAAGTTGATTCAGTTCAACAAGTATTTAGTAAGCCTGCTATGAACCTAGTACTGTGTTACATGCCCTCTCAGAACAGACACGAGCCTATGTAATACAAAGGCTTTTAAAAGTAATATTTCATTTAAAAGTTGTGAATCACTATGTTGTACACCTGAAACATATAATATTGTAAATCAACTGTACCTCAATTTAAAAAAAGAAAAAAATGAGTGACAGAGGGACAAACTAAACTATGGCATACTCTTTCTTAATATGTATCATTTTTAAAGAATGCCATGGCTATATTCATACTAACAGATAAAACTGTCTAATGCATTAAGTGAAAAAGGCAATTGCTGTGATATGCTATCAATTATAATTACGTTTCTGTTATCAATGTCTAATTTAAATGCACTACCATCAGAGAAATGATATGATACCAATTCTTGAAATTTGAGGTTTACTTTAATAAAATGTTATTTGCATTAAACTCTACTTTTGCTCCCCCAAATTAATATTTCAGACATACAAAAAGGTATAAATTAATATGACAAACACCCAGGTACCCATCACCCAGCTTCAAAATTAACACATAAGCAGTTTGCATCGTCCAAAAGGCTCTAAAAGTCAAGAGGCTTTTTAAAATATTTTTAAAGTTTGGCATTAAAATTCTTCTGGCAACAAAACCTAACCTGGACTGACCTGACGCTATTTCACAATCTTCATGTATCTCACTAAGTGTGACCAATCCCACTACTCTCTCCCTGCAGAAATAGTAATATGTTTGGTTACGAGGTGTTGCCCCAGACCACACTGGTTTTGTTACTTAAGGTCGGGTACATACCTGTATTGCTTTTCTATAATCCAAACAATTCTGAATTCCCAAACACACATGGTCACAAGGCTTGTAGGTAAGGCATTTGTAAGTTTGTGGTCTACTGGGCCACAAGTTGGGGCTTCGTTCCTGAACAGTGCTTCCCAATGTTCCCCAAAGGAAGGACGATGGGGGCGGGGGAGTGGGAATAGAAACTAGGTAGGCAGCCCAGAGTATCCGGTACACTCCTCAGCCCCTGAGCCTCCACTGCTCCACCTGTTTCTTAGGCTTCACCTTTCTTTCGGCCTCTGACTTGCCTGACTCAGTGGCAGCCTCCTCTTATATAAACTTCTTATGCCAACCTTTCTGTATGGGTCTCAGTTTCTCCCCATCCCCCAGATTCTATGCCTTCCTCTTCCTATCTCTCGCCCAGCTTTTCCTTCTCAGTTTTGAGATCCCATTTGTCTCACCTGCCCCTTCCATCTTTCTGCTGTCTATTGATTCATCAGCTTCAGACCCATTATCCCTTCCCATTAATCTCTGGTGCAGCTCTTTCTTTCTCTCTGGGGCCGTTGTGTTTTTCATTTATGTATACCTCTCTCTTTTTTCTGCCCCTCATCTTCCAGTTTACTTCTAAAATAGGTACTTTTTTTTTTCTTTTTTTTTTGCGGTACGCGGGCCTCTCACTGTTGTGGCCTCTCCTGCTGCGGAGCACAGGCTCCGGACGCGCAGGCTCAGCGGCCATGGCTCACGGGCCCAGCCGCTCCGCGGCATGTGGGATCTTCCCGGACCGGGGCACGAACCCGGGTCCCCTGCATCGGCAGGTGGACTCTCAACCACTGAGCCACCAGGGAAGCCCAAAATAGGTGCATTTAAGTTAAAAATTAAGCAAGGAAAAATATTTTAAAATATATAGTAGTATGCTATGCTATGGCTAAAATTCATGATGGCAGTACTCAAATGATTGTGGGAAACTTGTTCAGTAAACCTTTCTCCGAAAGAAGGGTTCATTTTTTAAATGATGCGCCATCTAGTGGCGAATGGAGGATGACAATTCTTCTAGTCAGAAAATACAGTGGATTTTTCCAAGAAAAGCCGGTTTCGACACTCAACCACCCTAACAGGTGCAAAGCACTAGCCTACGAAAATATGTGTACACCAAAAGTCAAGTCCAACCTGGAACATAGCTGCGTGTGATATATGACTTTAGCTTGGCATTGTTGAAGGATGTAATATGTATGATATGTATGTGTTCATATATATGTACATGTTTATGTTTACACATACGCATCTCAGATAACTTGATGGCGAAATTCAAATACTCCACAAATGCACTTTACAGGAATCCCAAGGACGTTTTGACTACGGCAATGTATGTGACTGCCTTGTATCTGACCTTTATTCTGGGAAGCCACATTAAGAGAGAATCACTGCTGTGCAAGGGAGGAAATTGCTGTTTGAGAAGGGGATGACTTTCAAATCGTATCTCTACATTTCATAAATCAAGTCTGCAAAACACCCAAGTCAAGACATTTTGATTGGTAGTTATTCATCCAGCTAACATTTATTGAGCTACCAAATAGCATCATAACACTACTCCAGTCCTGTTAACATACGCCTGCCAGTTTACAAAAAGAAATATATCACCTAATCAAGAAATATATACAGTAGAGCTTGGGCACATTCCAGATACAGGGAATTCCTGCGAGCCTAGAAACGTGTTGCCTCCCATGCGCTTCTTTCCTCGTCGCCCAAGTTAGAAATTTTAGCTAGAGTAGATAATACATATGTAGACTCTCAAATAACCTTCAGCAATTATTCCTGGTTGAATTACTAAAGTCTCTGAGGCTTATAGCTTACTGTTTACCAGTAAAAATAATGTATATAAGTAAGTACTTGAAGAGTTTCATAAACGTCTCCCTTTAGAGTAACTGACCATCGCGATTTTCCCAGGACTGTCTTGGTTTTTAGCACTGAAAGTCATGCGTCCCGGGAAACCTCTCAGTACTGGGCAAATGGGTACAGCTGGTCAGTCTAGCTCCCTTAGAATCTTCAGAGGATTAAGCCTGAGCAAAGGATCAACCATCCAAACAACCCTGAAAAAGTAATCATTTAAGCTGTGTCTGAATGGTTACTAAATGCTATTTATGTGCCACCTTCAAAACAATCTTACGAGGCAAGAATAGAGGAAAATGGATGAAGTGAATTTCTTTGCAGATGAGCAGACTCAGAGAGGAAAAGAACTTAGAACTTGCCTGAGATGACTTCGTTAGCAAGTAGCAGAGACAGGATTCGGACCCAGACCAGTGCAGCTCTAAATCCTGCATCGTTAAGCAGCATGCCATACTTCTGCTACCCAGACAGAGCCCTCCACGCCAGCAGTGGATGCGCTGTCAGACTCCACCCCTGGCCCCAAGTCATTGACCAAGGGGAATCTGGAGTTATCAGTGACTTCAATATTTCTTTAAAACATCTTGGCAGCAAACCTTCAAGAGCTTAGAAGGTGAGACAAGTGTTTTTCCAAGTGTGATTTTTCAACAGCTTTTTCATTTGATTCTGAATCACCTTAGGTGCCTACTTAAAAAAGAAATAATACAGAAACTTGAGCCCTAACTCAGATCCACTAAATCAGAATGTCTTGGGATCTACACTTTTAACAAGTGCCCAGATTGACCCAGGTGTATGGTCTTTTGAGAAATGCTGGGCTAGAAGGTTCTGAAAAGAAACCTTCTAAGGTTTCTCTTCAGATTCAAGAAGTTCACTTCATCCATTTTCTCTATTCTTGTTGTGTTTTCCCACCCCACCTATTGTGGACACACCCCAAGTTCCATGATTCTGTCCTCTGTCTGGCCTTCTCTCTCTCTCCACTCTTCCTCAGAGGGCTCCATTATTGCCTCTGCCTGGTACATTATATGAGGAACTGCAGACCTAGGTCCCACCTCCATTCTACCATTAGTTTTGTGACACTGAACAGATCAGTTTTCCTCCCTGGACCTCAGCTTTCTCACCTGTAAACTCACATCAGGATCACATGATACCTGATCCTCACATAAAGGCTTTTCCAGGCTTAAAGTTTATGATTTACATCATTATTCTCAAGGTGTGGTATGAGGTCCAGCTATAACAATCACCCAGGGTGTTTATTGGAAAAGGACATCCATCAGCAGATGAATGGATAAAGAAAATGTGGTATATCCATACAAAGGAATATTATTCAGCCTTAAAAAGGAAGGAAATCCTGTCATATCTACAACATGGATGAAACTCGAGGACATTATGCCAAGTGAAATAGTCACAAAAGGACAATTGTGTGATTCCACTCATATGAAGTATCTAAAGTAGTCAAAATTATAAGAACAGAAAACAGAAAGGTAGCTGCCAAGGGCTGGGGAAGGAGAGGAGGGGAAATTAATGTTGAATGGGTGTTGAATTATAGTTTTGCAAGATGAAAAATTTCTCGAGATCTATTGCACAGCAATGTGAATATATTCAACACTACTGAAGTGTACACACATGTGTACACTGAAGTGTACACATAAAAATGTACACATAAGTGTACACACAAAAAAAAGCGTTAAGCGCTTCCCTGGTGGCGCAGTGGTTGAGAGTCAGCCTGCCGATGCAGGGGACACGGGTTCGTGCCCCGGTCCGGGAAGATCCCACATGCCGTGGAGCGGCTGGGCCCGTGAGCCATGGCCACTGAGCCTGCGCGTCCGGAGCCTGTGCTCCACAACAGGAGAGGCCACAGCAGTGAGAGGCCTGTGTACCGCAAAAAAAAAAAAAAAAAAAAGTGTTAAGATGGTAAATTTAATGCTCTGTATTTTTTACTGCAATAAATAAGAAAGAAAAGCACAGTTCTGAGTCTCACCCCAGAGCTACTGAGTCAAAGTTTCAAGGGTTGGGGCTGTGACTGTGCATTTTTTTTTGACTGTGCATTTTGAACAAGTTCCCCATGTGATTTTTATCTCTTCTAAAGTTTGAGAACCACTGAGCAAAATGTATAGTAAATCTTCTCTTCACTGAGACAAATTTGATACCATGATGTCAGCTTCCCCTTCTCCCCAGGAATATTTATGTGCACTTTCACTTGCTGCCAGCTAGCGTGCTTAGAGAATGTAAATTCATTTTATTATTAGCCAAAGCAGAAAAGAACCCAAAAGGCAAATGTGCTGCAGAAGAAGTGCAGCCAGTCCATTTCCAAGCCAAACAGAGATGACTTTGAATCTGGCACCGTTTTGGATTACACATGACTCTGATCTTGTCCATTAGAGTGAGTAATTGAAAGCTGGCTCTGTGTTTGCTTACAGAAATCATTATTTTAACTTGTTCACATTAGATAAATCTCAGCCTCTGATGCTGTCTGTAAGAAAAGGTGGTCAGAATATTAATGAGCACTTTCCCTAGAATGAGATTTTGTAACTTCTAAGCAACCATGAAGGCTTCTGTTTTCGTTCCCACTAATCAGGGAGCTGCTGACAAGGGGCTTGAACTATTCAAGGTCGGTGTCAGGCAAGGGATAAGATATTTAGTTCATATTTATTGGGTGCTTACGGTGCACTGGGCACCGGGCTCAATTCTTTCCATAGAAATCTCATTCTATCCTTACCCTCGGTGTTATTATTATCTTCTTCTTTGCAGAAATGGGGGCTCAGAGAGCCTCAGCAATTTGCTGAAGACCACACAGCAAGACATAGAGCTTTCTGGCTCTAGAGCCCATCCTTTTTTTTTACTTGTTTATTTTATTTATTTTGTTTTGCGGTACGTGGGCCTCTCACTGTTGTGGGCTCTCCCGACACGCAGGCTCAGCGGCCATGGCTCACAGGCCCAGCCGCTCCTCAGCATGTGGGATCCTCCTGGACCAGGGCATGAACCCGTGTCCCCTGCATCGGCAGGCGGACTCTCAACCACTGCGCCACCAGGGAACCATAGAGCCCATCCTTTTAACCCATGTCACTATGACCCTCCTTACACACAGTCTTCCTCTTCCCATACTTCTTGCCTACTAATAGATTCTGCCCCAGACAGTAGTGCTGTTGGATGAGGGGCATTGGATAAGAAACTTTAGTTAGCTGCATAGAGGCTAACTTTTCACCCTGTCTCCAGTACCTGGGCTTTGTTCCTAAGATAAGTACACTTTGAAGCCCAGACCTGATACCTGGGTCCCTGTCTTGTTATTGATACCTATCCTGCCCTGTGCCTCAACTCCTAAGGCTAGAAGGCTGTCTTTCTCTTGCTAGTCCTTGCCTGACTCTCCTTTCCTGGATGTTCTTGTTCACCTGCTTCAACATGCCTAGATTCCTTGCCGCTGCTCTGCTCATGGGGTGGATGCCTTATTATCCCAAATGGACCTTTCTGATGCTGACTTCATAGACTCTGAAAATTAAACTACCGTTGGACTCACAGCCCACAGTCGTATGCTAGGACCTGTGTGCTAAACCTAAACAGGGTAATTGCCTGACAAACTAGAAGATTTACATAGGCTCTAGAGTCTCCTAATATAATAGGCAACATGTTCGGTTGCCGTTGAAAATCACCTATCATACTAAGAACAAAAAAAACATACCTTGAATTAGAAAAGACAATTACCTGACAACAGTATTGAGATTAATCAGATATTGGAATTATCTGAACAAGATTTTAAAGCAACCATCATAAAAGTGCTTCAAAAGTGCAAATTCTCCTGAAACAAATGAAAAAATAGAAAACTGTAGCAAAGAAGCGGAAGTTACCAAAAAGTCAAATGAAAATTATAGAACTGAAAAGTACATAGCAGAAATGAAAAACTCACTGGATAGACTCAATAGTTGAGTGGAGATGACAGAGGATAGAACCAGTGAACTTGAGGACAGATCAACAGAATTTACCCATTATGAGTAACAGAACAAAGACGGAAAAAAATGAGATCTTCAGAAAGCTGTGGGACAATAACAAAAGATTGAACATTCATATCACCAGAGTCCCAGAAGGAGAGGAGAAGTTCTTTTCATCTTCTCATTTCAGAGCTGAAAAAGTATTTGAAAAAATAATGGCTAAAGACTCCTCAAATTTGGTGAAAGATACAAACCTTCAGATTCAAGAAGCTGAGCAAACCCCAGATAAGATAAACCCAAAGAAATCCATGCCAAGACACATCATAATTAAACTTTTGAAACTAAAGACAAAGAAGAAACCTTGAGAGCAGCCAGAAGAAAACAATACATTACCTATAGGAGAATGCCAATTCGAATTATATCAGATTTCTCATTGGAAACCACAAAGACAGGAATGAAGTGACACATTTTTCAAGAGCTGGCAGGAAAGAACTGTCAACTGCAAATTCTATACCTGCAAAAATATCCTTCAGGAATGAAGAAGAAATGAAAGCAATTTCAGACAAAAGATAACGAAGAGAATTGTTTGCTAGCAGACCCACTCCTGAATAATGGCTAAAGGAAGTTTTTTAAACAGTAAGAAAATTATAAAAGAAGGAATATTGGAGCATCAGGAAAGAAGAAAAAACAGCAGCTAGAGCAGAAATATGGACACATATAACATATTGTCATTTTCCTCATGAGTTTTATACATCATATTTGATAGTTAAAAAGTATAACACATTCTGATACTGAGGACAATGTTAATTAAAAGAAGGAAAGGTGAAGGAACCTAGTCACATGTGGCAGAGACTTCTCATTAAAATCTATTCCTTTTCCTCTAAGACAGTAGATTTGTCACTGGAACATGGCTGCCCAGCTAGTAATTCCCTTTCCTAGTCCTTAACCCTTTTGCAATTGGAGTGGCAGTATGACTAAGTTTTCACCAATGACGTACGAGTGGAAGTGATGTGTGCTACTTCCAGGCCTGAGCTAAGCAGAGACCAGGTTATTAGGGTCTAATAATCCATGGAAGGAGTTTTGATTTTATTATATTTGTGGTGGGAGTATAAAATGATCCAGTCGCTCTGGAAAAAAAGTTGGCAATTTCTTTAAACATTAAACATGTCCTTACAATAAGACGTAGCAATTGTACTTTGGAGCATTTATTCCATAGAAATGGAAACTTATATTTACATAGGACCTGTTCTTGAACGTTCGGCAACAACACAAATGCCCTTCAATGGTTGAATGGTTAAACTGAGGCACATCTATATCACGGCATACAACTCAACAACAAAAAGGAACAAATTATGGATACATGCAACAGCCTAGATGAATCTCCAGAAAATTACGTTCAATGAAAAAAGGCAGTCTCAAAAGTGACATACTGTACGATTCCATCTATATAATGTCTTTGAAATGACAAAGTTAGAGAAATGGAGAGCAGATTAGTGGTTGCCCAGGATTAAGGAGGTGGGTAGGAGAGGGAAATGAGTGTGGTTATAAAAGTGCAACACACGAGGGAGCCTTGTAGTAATGGTACTACTTTTCAGTGTCTTGACTGTGATGGTGGATACACGAGTGTTCACAGGGAACTGAACACACACATGCATACACATACAAACACAAATACAAGTAAAACTGGGAAATCTTAATAACATTAGTGGATTGTATCAATGTGTCAATATCCTGGTTGTGGTATTATAGCTTTGCACAATGTTACCATTGGGGGAAATTGGGCTGAGTGTGCAGGGATCTTTCTGTGTTATTTTTACCACTGCATGTGATTCTGCAGGGATCTCAATAAAAAATTCAATTTTTAAAAAGGCCAGTATTTCTGGAGCTTAGTGGATGAACCCTTAGTGGAAGCCATAGGAGAGGTGTCACATGAACTGATTTGTATTCTAGCCAATCATTGTGATTGCCGTGTGGAGGCAAGTGTGGGAACAGGGAGACCAGTAAGGAGGCCATTGTGGTAGACCAGTATTTCTCTCTTTATTGCAACCTTTGTACCAGAAATTCTGGTAGCTTGGATTAGAACTGAGTGAAGAAGGAGAGAAGCGGATGGATTCAGGGTATTTTTGGAGGTAAGGCTGACAAAAGCTCATAGCTGTATGGATGACTATAAAGTTCTCAGTCCAGAGGATTTTCCAGAATGGGCCCAATCGGACTGTTTGTGTTATTTTAACTTTTCAACTACAGTGTCTCATTTCGACACTGACAGCAGCTTCCTGGAGATAGGCATAAAGGTGGCAGTCGCAATGCCTGAATCCTCTTTGGGCAGGACGCACATATATTAGGCTTTGATTTTGAGGGTATAGATTTCTGGCAGGGTTGAGATTCACCAAGATTGGGTTATAAGTGAGTAGGCCTTTTGCAGGCTGGAACACTGTAACTGGGCACCAGACAATTAGCTTTCCTCTTTTGAGATGAGTTATTTCTCTGGGTGAGAAACAGAGCATGAATCATTGGGATAGTTTCTGGAAAGCCTAAGAATTACCAGACAACCTTAACCATCCTGGAAGTCTCCAAACCTAGGACCTTCTTTGGCATAATGCTTGTCTTTTAAGAAATCCCACTTGCACATTTAGGCATTTTTTCCCCAAATGGCCCAGAAGTGGTTCTGTGGGCTAGTCCAGGTTGATTTGAGGACAGATTGAGTGATATCCACCAAAGTGCTGTCTAGCTGGATGACTACTTCTCTGTTCAGTAATTCATACAAAGATCCTTTCATTGACCACTTTGTTAATTAGGATAAGTCTTGACTGCTGTAACAATAGGGTCCAACAATAGTTCCGTGGCTTAAAGAAACTTATTTCTTTCTCAAATAACGATGGGAGTGAGTAGTTCAAATATGCAAGGGTACTCTGCTCCACGTGGTCATTCAGGGACCCAGGTTCAATCTGTTTCAATTCTCCATCTCCCTTGAACTTTGGCCTTAGTAGGATAGTTGCAGCCAGATCAGGTGCACCTGTGTGTATCAGCTCATGGGAGGGGAAAGATAACAGAGAAGCACTTAGCAAGGTTTTATAGGCCAGGCCTGGAAGCAGCACACATCACTGCTATATACATGCCATTGGTGAAAACTTAACCATACCGCCTCTCTAATTGCAAAGAGGTTTAGGGCTAGGAGTGGGAATTCCTAGATGCGCAGCCATGTCCCAGCTACATTTCTATTATTATAGAGGAAAAGAAGAATAGATTTTGATGGGCAGTCTCTGCCACACATGATTCTGTGTGTACTCCAGGCAAGGTGCCACTTTTACCTTCTTTAGTCTTCCTTATCTGTGTCACAGGGTGACTAACTCAAACGTCTAGAGGAGCCAGGCAGGTAAAATAGTGAAACAGCCTTAATTAACTGGACAGCATGTGACTATATCAAAGAGGTTGCCTCCACATGGCTCTAGCCAACTGTTGCCAATTGGGATTTTAGGCTCAGGGACACAGGTGCCTTAATAGGGACCTCCACTGGTGGTGTCCACTCATGCAAAAGTGGACTCCAGTTAGATGTGCAACAGAGGTGCTAGCCTAAGTCTTGGAACATGAGATTTCCCTAGGCTCCTGAGTGTATTCAGGGTGTAGGGCAAGATCTGGACATTTTCTCTTCCCCTTAGCACCATCCATATATACCCCCTGAGATATTTCTATAAGACAAGTGCTTTTTCAGAATTGGGAATGGCACTCCCACGCGTTGGACGCATGCTGACTGTGTGGCCATCGTGTAGGGCTGGTAGTTGCCTCTATGGTACCTTTAGAAAGTAGAAATCTCAGGCAACGTGGAGATTTGTAAAATAAGGTTAGAAAAAAGATGACTCCTTTGGGCAGACAAATCAGAGAAAGAGGTCAGCCTTTTGGTGGATGCAGCCCTGTGCGGTGAGGAGAGGACAGGCTGAATTTCAGGCTCACATCACCTTAGCCTGGCACCTTTATGCCCTGCTGCCGTTCCTAGCAGAAGCTTAGCTGCCCTGCCTGCCGTTGTTGCTGCTATGTGGACAAAAGGGGTCAGCCAACTACATAAGTTGCGTCTTGCCTTGTGCCCCCATGGGAGGACCTGCTGTACCCAGGAGATGTGGGACAACCTTCACGTTCAGGTAAAATCTATTAGCTCCCAGGGGCTCCTGGGCTCGGCTGATCTGGGCAATTCATTGCACATTGATCCCTTTGAGACCTTGAAGAATTGGGTTGCCGGTTCATTTCGCCCCAACTGTGGTACCTATTGCTTCAGGAAGCAAAACTAACCTGGTTTCCTGCAGACTTGATTATACCTTAGCAAGTGGAGCCATAGAATGTCTCTTAAAGCAGTTTGGAAATCTGGAAAATTCTAGCATAGGCCACATCATGCCAACAAAATTCCGATATATTCCTGTTTGCAACAAAAAGATTCCACTGTATGGCTTTTCTGCCAACGAGGAGACAAGGAATACGATTTATGCAGTGTTCCCTTAGGACTCTTAGAACTCAGTGTTTCCGGTCATAATTGTATCTGAGTCTAGTGGGTTCCCTTGTTAATCTTTGAGGTGGCGGTGAGGGGACAGCTCAAGCTGATTGTGGGAAGAGTTCCACAACCTCATTGCTTGGCACTGAAGCACTGCTTCTGAGTGGGTAATAGATGGGTTCTGGTATCCCCGGCCTTAGGGAGCAGGTCAGCTCAGTCTAAGGGGATGGGTGGATGTTGAGTATGTAAGGCTGTGGGGAAACAGAATTTGAGAGAGCTTGCTGAGATCCAGATGGAGGGACCTGGCTCAAGTGGGGTGTGGAAGCAGAAGGAGACAGGGCAGTATCAGGAGCCAATATGCTGAGTCAGTTGGGTTCCAGAGAACCAAGGTGCCTGCAAATAAGACCTGCTGAAGAGGAGCTGAAAGAGGCAAATATGAACAGGGGCGTCCAGTGCTGCTGGGTTGTTACATGCCTGTATTCCTCTGGACAGACTGAGCCTAGTTCATTGGGCCGGGTTGGGGAAAATCACCACGAGGCATCCTGTATTTCTCCTCCAGGCTGTAATGGGACACTCCATCCTGCGTAGAGGGGATAGCGGACTTGCCCTGCCTTGTGCCCTGGCGTTCTGTACGTCCTCCTCTCAGGATAAATGCACTTCAGTGGGCAGCCTGGCATTCTGAATTGTTCTTACTAAGAACATGCATAATGGGCTTCAAACCATTAACACACAAAGGTTTTCTAGAAGGCAAATCTAGCTGTGCAGCCTCTGATGAGGCCTGACTTTCCAATAGAGGGCAGCATCCGCTGGTCAAATTTCTCCATCCTGGAAAGCCTCGTGACAGCTTTAGGGAAATTAGGGCGTGGGAGTTGTGGTCTGGAGAGTGGGGAGGAGGGTGGATTTTCTCTTGTGTCATCTCATCTTACAGCATCATGGTGTATCTGAGGACTCAGCTTATTACTGAGTATTTCTTCTCTCCACTGAGTATGGTGCAAAGTCATGGAGGGACCAAAGAGGTTGAAGGGGACTTTGGCTTTCTTTCCAAAGAAGTTTGGGTAAAAAAGTGATCACTTCTGCAGGAAAAGTAGCTATCAGGATTGCTTGTGGTGTGGCTTTGTTTCCTGTGGCGTGTGAAAACACTGGCTTTATCTAGTTTTACCCCCCCCCCCCCCCCCCCCCCCCGCTCCTCAGAAAACGATCTATCTCAATATGAACTCATCTTCCTTCCCCTTTCCAAGGAGGCCCTTCTCAAGTTCCCCTATCAGTAGCTGTCTCACTTCCTTTTAGAAGTTCCCACCCAGTAGTGGCCACATTTCACTCTGGTGAAAGGAGTAAGCAAGAATGGGTAAACTGGCTCAGACCTTAATTTTCTGCCTCGTTGGGGCTCCAAGCTGCCTGGACCCCCTCTCCCCAAGGTCAGTCAGCAGCGTAACCGGAGACCTGTGTGTCTGCAACTAACGGGTAACCTTGAAGGGGGGCTTGCCCAGAAACTTGACAACCCAGACAAGTCTTAGTCACTCGCTGATAACACGACGAGTAAGAAGCAGATGTGGTATTTGAACAGAGATCTTTTGACTGAAAATTTAGTGCTCGTATGACATTGGAGGGCCTTTTGAACAATAGGCACTGAATGAATGTTCATCGAGAGGCAGTGTATATAACACAGTGGTTAAGAACGCAGTTCCTGGGCTTCCCTGGTGGCGCAGTGGTTGAGAGTCCGCCTGCCAATGCAGAGGACACGGGTTCGAGCCCTCTTCCGGGAAGATCCCACATGCCGCGGAGCAACTGGGCCCGCGAGCCACAATTACTGAGCCTGCGCGTCTGGAGCCTGTGCTCCGCAGAGAACAAGAGAGGCAGCGGTAGTGAGAAGCCCACGCACCGCGATGAAGAGTGGCCCCCGCTTGCCACAACTAGAGAAAGCCCTCGCACAGAAACGAAGACCCAACACAGCCATAAATAAATTAATTAATTAAAAAAAAAAAAAAGAACGCAGCTTCTGACAACTGTTTTTTTTTTAATCTGTGGTAAAATATACATAAGATCTACCATTATTATCATTCATGAGTGTACAATTCAGTACATTAAGCATATTCACAGTGCTGTGCAGCCTTCACTACTATCCGTTTCCAGAACTTTTTCATCATCCCAACAGAAACTCTATTGAAAGTTGGTTTTGAATTTAGGTTCTGCCACTTGGTAGCTGTGTAAACCTGTACCAATTCCTTAGGGGACCTCAATTGCCTCACTTATAAGATGAGGATAATAATAACATGTCTTCATAGAACTGTATGTGTGTGTAAACACAAATACACATTGTGATACGAATCAATATGAATTAGTAATATCAATTGATCGGTTAACTCGTTCATGTTTATTTCACATTTACTGAGTTCTTACTCTGTGTCAAGCACTGTGCCTGAGCCACTAAGTGGCAGGGCTAAGACTCAAACTCAGCTTCGCTTGACTTCAGGGCTTATATCTGTACCGCTTGTACTATAAGGATTCTCTCAACAAATGCTGGCTGTTTCATTGTTATCATTACTGTTATCCAACTGAGTTTGAAGCTCGTGGCCCCTTAGCATCTAAGGTGATGGTAGGCTGCTCTCTTTTATCGCGCAGGGAATGTTCCAAACTTAGAAATAAATTTTCCTCTACACTTAAGTCGAAGAAAGAGGCAGGGAGCCTCTTTGATGTGTATCATAAAATGACAAATGACATAACTTATGTCAGTTATGGTTTTTAACTTATTTTGTCCTAAGATCCTATTTTGATTGGATTTCCATAGGCTTTTACAACTGGAAGGAAATTTACAGGATTAGTAGTCTAACCATATGAGGCCCTTGTGGAGTTAAAAAAGAAAACCTTCAATTTTCTTTTTAATTAATTAATTTATTTTTGGCTGCATTGGGTCTTCATTGCTGCATGTAGGCTTTCTCTAGCTGCAACGAGAGGGGAGTACTCTTCCTTGCCGTGCACAGCCTTCTCATTGCGGTGGCCTCTCTTGTTGTGGAGCATGGGCTCTAGGCATGTGAGCTTCAGTAGTTGTGGCTCGCAGGCTTAGTTGCTCCGCAGCATGTGGGATCTTCCCAGACCAGGACTTGAACCCGTGTCCCCTGAATTGGTGGATTCTTAACCACTGCGCCACCAGGGAAGTCCTAAACAACAGATTTCAACATGCACACCGGGTTTATAAATTGCATATGACCCAGACTGATAGCAGGAAAAAAACTGCCTTAACTGGTCAGCTGCAAGTTGAATCTTCCACCAGCAGAGGGCAGCATCAGTAGAGCCCAAGCTGAAACAACCATGAACCCAAGCTCCTTTCCCAGGGTGGTCATCCTTTCTGTCAGTGGAGGAGACAGGGAATTCTCTGGCAAAAGTCAACAGAACCCCCTATCAGCTATGTGGGAATTTAGAGTTGAACTGGGAGGTGGCTGTGGAAGGAGAAGGGAAGGATTGACTTCATATACATTAAATTCCTTCCCACTGGAGCTGTAGGAGAGCAGAATTTATCACCCCAAAATATGTCTCTCTGGCATAAGAATTATTTTTAAGAAACAGCAGATATGGGAGAAGCTTTGAAAACCAAGTAGAAGTTACCCTTTGTAAAAGCTATTTACATTCATAAGGGAAATCTCCATTTGTGTGTCTCCCTGCTGTACCAGGAAGAAGGTGATGACGGTCCCTTATCATTGTATAGAAGTCAAAGCCTCAAATTCGCATAACAACCTTACACTTGTTTACTGTGCTTTTCCTGATAATAGCCCATAACCGACTCCCTGTTTCTAACATCTTCTTTTGTCTTTAGCTGAAATGGTATTTAAGGTAATGGTTTCTACTATTTCAGAGAGTTGCTCAGTTTTCCTAGGTCTCTCCCATGTATACATGTTACTAAACTTTTGTTTGTTTTTCTCCTGTTAATCTGTCTTATGTCAACTTAATTATTAGACCAGCCAAAGAACCTGGAAGAGGAGAAGGAAATATCTTCCTCCCCTACAGTTGCCATAGCTGGCAGGATACTTCACTGGATGAACTCTACCTACTCCAAGGTTGCTGCCACCGAGAGATCCTGGGACATTTGACAAAAAGTTTGCAGAAGGTAGGATTTCTTACCACATCAGTCTCCCAGATCTCTGCCTGCAGGGTCTAATGGAAGTGAGAGTGATGAGAATCCTACTCCCCCCCCCCAAAAAAAATTTAGATTAGTAAGAGAAAATACTTGTGGAACTAGTTCCTTAGACACAGCGACTCTGGTAAAAAGTTGTTAAATGAGTACTCTTGGATTTTTGTTTGTTTGTTTATAATTTTATTTATTTATTTTTGGCTGCGTTGGGTCTTCATTGCTGCATGCGGGTTTTCTCTAGTTGTGGCGAGCAGGGGCTACTCTTCGTTGTGGTGCGCGGGCTTCTCATTGCAGTGGCTTCTCTTGTTGCAGAGCACCTGCTCTAGGCGTGTGGGCTTCAGTAGTTGTGGCACGTGAGCTCAGTAGTTGTGGCTCACAGGCTCTAGAGCGCAGGCTCAGTAGTTGTGGCTCACAGGCTTAGTTGCTCCGCGGCACGTGGGATCTTCCCAGACCAGGGCTCAAACCCGTGTCCCCTGCACTCGCAGGTGGATTCT
The DNA here is from genome assembly GCF_964270905.1 of Leucopleurus acutus. Classification (NCBI taxonomy): domain Eukaryota; kingdom Metazoa; phylum Chordata; class Mammalia; order Artiodactyla; family Delphinidae; genus Leucopleurus; species Leucopleurus acutus. The sequence goes on along the minus strand of NC_139148.1, from coordinate 95,377,348 downwards.
TAACCACTGCGCCACCAGGGAAGCCCAGTACTCTTTTTTTTATTGATCCTTTTCCTCTCAGAGATGGTCACTGTTTTTCTTTGTTTCTCTCTCTCTGTTGTGTCATTTGTCTTGCTCTGTGTCTTGAGAGCTTGGCTTTATGACCAGCAATAATATTCTTTCTGGTCACTGCCAACCAGTGGATGCATGTACCGGCATCTATTTGGCAGGCAGCCCGATAGGCTGTGGATCTGATAAGCACTGCTCCTTGTCCAAATGTGCCAGCTCTCAGGGGAATTTGTCATATGGGATCCCAGTCCATAAGGGGACTTTGTTTTCTCAACCTTCTTTGTCTCTTTAGTTCTGGAAAAGTCCCATTCTAGTAGCAGCTGCCTGGTGTCACAGTTTAGCGGGTCTATGACTGGAGGTGTCTCATGTTCTCATGGGAAACCACAGACACCGTTTGCACTACATAATTCTTACTGCCTGCGACAACGAGAGGTCTTTGCTTTCAGCTGTTGCCTTCTTGTTTGTCTCATTTTGTGTCTTGGCCTGGCAACCATCAGGTTGGGGGCCCCCCAGATTTGACCAGACAGAAACATGGGTTGCACCCCCTTTGCAGCTAGATATGTCTTTCTTTCTTTTGGTTTTCTTTGGGAGCTGAAACAAAAACAACTCTGTCTCATATACTAATGAGACATATACTAATACGTATACTAATAAAAATATTGGGTTAATTAGTAAGAGAATGGGAAGTGAATGAGGAGAGGATCATAGGATCTCTTCCTAGCAGGATGGCAATCTTTTGATGGTTATTAAGAAATGGGATAAATGAAACAGACATTGATGGGGTTAAACCAAAAGTTTTAATACAGTACTATCAACGATTGGGAGGGCCAAAGAGACCTCCTGCTTGTCCTCCGACGTTAAAGGGCCCCAAATGAGTCTCCTCTATTTACCCCTATTTGGAAAAATTTGAAAGGCCAGAAAGTGAATTTAGCAAAAGCACCTGAGATGAGTGGTAAGGCTGGCTTTGCTGTCCCTTATAACTCCTCCTACTTTCCAGGGCTCTGCCATGGGGCTCTGTCAAATTCAGGCTTTCCTGCATGTGTCCAGGACCTCCACCCAAAGAATTCATGTCCCCTGGACAGCAGTAGAGTGTTAATGGGTGGGTCAGCCCCTTGATATGTAGATTGCAACCCAATTCTTTGAGGAATTGGATGTGCAACTGTCTTTGTCTTGCAAATCTCTGCGAGGCTAGTGGTGTAGCCCTAAAGACAATTCAAAGAGCTACCAAGCCCCAAACCTCCCTTATTCATCTCAAAATGCTTTGAGGTATTGGGATGTTGGAAACAAAATTGTCTTGCACTTAAGAACGAGAAAAAAATTATTCTAAATAGTAATTATCCTACATCTCTGATAATAGGGAAATATGCTCCCAAGACTCCATCTTGGAGAAAACTTGGACACTTTCTCTGTACCATTGTGATGTAGATTTTCTACCCATCCATGTTCTCTAGGGCCCAGGAGCCATTCTTTGAACTGCAATCTTTAGGGAGATATTTCTTATCAAAAGAAAAAAAAAAGAGGGAGAAGTATTTGGAAAATGGACAAATGAAAAATCTTAAGTGTCTATCTGTATGTTTGTGTGTGTCTATATATGTACTCTGTAGATGTTTGATAGTTTTTTCAACCCCTAAATGGTATTACCAAAATTAATTTGTAAAAGAACTCTATTTAGTTGGTTTGAAGGCAAGTGCTTGTAAGGATCGGGTATTCTGAAACTCTCAGAAATATAGAAACTAACCTGAATGCTTTTTCAAGTTCATGTGATCTAGGATAATTTTGCTAAATTAAAGTTAGCTTAAGTTTGTTGGTTTAATTAAAATAGATATGTCTTTAGAGTTATCAACACGGAATGTAATGCAGGCATGCAACTTTTATTCCACCTGGGGTTTATTCATCAGATAAGTTCATATTATCTGTTACAAAATTTGTCAGCGAGAAAATTAGCTTGAGATGACTGCTGACTTTGTCTAACGTCTCATGAAGTTTTTGTGGGTAGTCTGAACATAACTGTTGGGAGCATATTATTTAGATAGATGTAAGTGGGATAAGAGTTTTTAGGCATAATAATTGTGTATTATGGTATGTGTACTTAAAATGAGCTTTAAAATCAGTAGTGTACTTATATAAAACTAACAATTTTCTTTCACCTGCTAAAAAGACACCATTTTTCTGTACAAGGGGTCAGCTCTTGATAATAAGATACTATGAAAGGTTGTTTTTTCTTTTCCTTTTAAGCAATATCTGCCTAGAAAGTAAATATTTTGTTTTTTATGAAAATAATTTCCTGTGCCTTATGAGGTCTTTGCTTGGCTTTGCTCACCACTATGTAACATTATGTATTTGCCTTTGAAATCTTTTATTGTCACTTTGGTTAAATAGATAACTGAGTATTATTTCATAATCTGTGATTCTATTTAGTCGTGTCCACACTTTTTGATATCTTTGTCAAACTTCCCCAAATCAAATTCTAAATGAAGTGCTTTTGACCTCTAGCTAACTTTGGAATTTTTCAGAGGGCCCCTCAAACATCTCAAAGAGAGATATTCAACTAATTAAGCTTATTTGGTATGTTAAATTGCATGGGAAGCATTGTCAAATAATGATGCTAAACGTTCTTTGATTATATTTGTGTAGGTATATGTTATTAATAGAAATGTTCTAGAAATTGTATGAAATTCTTAAAATCTAATATGTCCTTGTATAATGTTATCATTTGTAATTCTAGTTTTATTTTGATTGTTGTATATTATGGAAATAATAACCAAATTTCCTTTTCAATTGCATTGTAATGAATTCTAATTAACCATTGTCTTTTTTTTTTTTTTTTTTTTTGCGGTACGCGGGCCTCTCACTGCCGTGGCCTCTCCCGTTGCGGAGCACAGGCTCCAGACGCGCAGGCTCAGGGGCCATGGCCCACGGGCCCAGCCGCTCCGCGGCATGTGGGATCCTCCCAGACCGGGGCACGAACCCACGTCCCCTGCATCACCAGGCGGACTCTCAACCACTGCACCACCAGGGAAGCCCAACCATTGTCATTTTAAAGTCTTTTGTCATTTGCAGTTATTGTTTTACTCTGATGCTTTTATAAAAGTGCTTCATCTTCAACAAGACTCATAGAAAGAACTCTGGATACAGATTTCTGATAAATTTTCAGACCATTGAACTAGATAAGAATTTACAGAACTGTAATGGGGAAATTGATGGTTTCATAAAACTTCTAATGAAAGACCATGATCAACAAGAATTAATTACATGGAACTGAATGAACTGAGGAGGATGAGTATAATTTTTCTATATATTTTTTTGAAATATTGCTGGTTCTTTAACCTTTTGTTTTCCAGATATAAAGAAATCTTTCCTCTTAAGCTAACTATGATTTACAGCAATTTGGTAGATTATACCTTTGTAAGCAGAATTAAAACATTTATCTTTTTCTCCCTACCTGATCCCTCCAGAATTCAGAAACTCATAGTGAGTATTCTTATTTTCATGGAAGTATATTTATTTGCATAAGTTCAATAAGCATCTGCTCTCCTTGTAACAGGACACAATTGGAAACTGGTTATATTACCAAGGCTTCGATTATAATGTCATATTTGAGAGAGACATACCTAGACTCAGATATGACCAGACAGCTTAAAGAAACTAAGGTGGACTTTATGGAGCAAATAAAGCCCCTTGGAAATATTGGCCTGGTACCTTGCTTACAGGGTTCCCAATAGCCTAACCAGGTGAGTAAAGAAGGTCACTTCCTGGCACGTGCAGGAACTTAGGATATTTGGGGGACCTCCAGAAAAGAGGAATTCATCCAAATCCATAGGTATTGCAGGCAAAGTCTGGTGGTAAGTATTTGGCATGGCTTCTTAGCCTCAAGAGGCTATTAAAAGTTCAATCTAGGGCTTCCCTGGTGGCGCAGTGGTTGAGAGTCCGCCTGCCAATGCAGGGGACACGGGTTTGTGCCCCGGTCCAGGAAGATCCCACATGCCGCGGAGTGGCTGGGCCGGTGAGCCAAGGCCGCTGAGCCTGCACATCCGGAGCCTGTGCTCCGCAACAGGAGAGGCCACAACAGTGAGAGGCCCGAGTACCGCAAAAAAAAAAAAAAAAAAAAAAAAGTTCAATCTAGAGATTCCTCATAAAAAGTTCCAGCAAAGGAAACCATAAACAAGACCAAAAGACAGCCCTCAGAATGGGAGAAAATATTTGCAAATGAAGCAACTGACAAAGGATTAATCTCCAAGATTTATAAGCAGCTCATGCAGCTCAATATCAAAAAAAACAAACAACCCAATCCAAAAATGGGCAGAAGACCTAAATAGACATTTCTCCAAAGAAGATATACAGACTGTCAACAAACACATGAAAGAATGCTCAACATCATTAATCATTAGAGAAACACAAATCAAAACTACAATGAGATATCATCTCACACCAGTCAGAATGGCCATCATCAAAAAATCTAGAAACAATAAATGCTGGAGAGGGTGTGGAGAAAAGGGAACACTCTTGCTCTGCTCGTGGCAATGTGAATTGGTACAGCCACTATGGAGAACAGTATGGAGGTTCCTTAAAACACTAAAAATAGAACTACCATATGACCCAGCAATCCCACTGCTGGGCATATACCCTGAGAAAACCATAATTCAAAAAGAGACATGTACCACAATGTTCATTGCAGCTCTATTTACAATAGCCAGGACATGGAAGCAACCTAAGGGTCCATCGACAGATGAATAGATAAAGAAGATGTGGCACATATATACAATGGAATATTACTCAGCCATAAAAAGAAACGAAATTGAGTTATTTGTAGGGAGGTAGATGGACCTAGAGTCTGTCATACGGAGTGAAGTAAGTCAGAAAGAGAAAGACAAATACCGTATGCTAACACACATATATGGAATCTAAGAAAAAAAAGAAAATGTCATGAAGAACCTAGGGGTAAGACAGGAATAAAGACACAGACCTACTAGAGAATGGACTTGAGGATATGCGGAGGGGGAAGGGTAAGCTGGGACAAAATGGGAGAGTGCCATGGACATATATACACTACCAAACGTAAAATAGATAGCTAGTGGGAAGCAGCCGCATAGCACAGGGAGATCAACTCGGTGCTTTGTGACCACCTAGAAGTGTGGGATAGGAAGGGTGGGAGGGAGGGAGACGCAAGAGGGAAGAGATATGGGAACATATGTATATGTATAACTGATTCACTTTGTTATAAAGCAGAAACTAACACACCATTGTAAAGCAATTAAACTCCAATAAAGATGTAATAAAAAGTTCCAGCAGAGCAGATTTAAAATAACCTATATGATCAATCTCTATTCTTGCTGCATTTATGTAAATAGTTCTGCCAAGCTTGTTGAAACTAGACTTATTTTACAAACAAATTAGTTTAATTTGGCTATATTTGGTAGGAATGGGGGTAGAAATTTTAGAGAGAAAAATTAAGTTTCAGTCATATACCTTTGCAAAAAGATTCTAATACTGTTCAGTGTCTTCAAGGTTTTATTTTCCTGAATTCTTTTAGTGTCTTCATGTCTGGCTACAACTCTCCAAACTCATACTTTCAATTTTCTCCTATCCTTTTGACTTAAAATCACAAATAACTAAGCTGCAAACTGGAACTAGAAGATTTGACATAAACTTCAGAAAAACTGCCACAATAACTCATGTTTAGACAATCTTCTCCATGCCTGTTGCTGCTGTATGGGCCACTTAGAAAGTTTACCTGATGACCTCGTCAGAGACATTCAAACAACAAAGCAGGAAAATCTGTCAGATTGCCACTGCCTGCCTTCACTCCATCTGAAGATGTGTCGGGGAGGAAGAAAGTTTCCTCTACCTTCCTAGGTTCTTCTGGCTGGTCTAAGAAATTGATATGACACAGATTAACAGGAGAAAATCAAACCGAAGTTTAGTAACAGGTATAAAAAAGGAGAGACCCAGGAAAACTGAGTAACTCACCAAAATGGCTGAAACCCTCACCTTAAATAGCATCTTCAGTTAAGAACAAAAGAGAATGTTGAGGATAGGTGTTTGGGACCTCAAAGGAGAAGAAGGAAATTGACATGGAGATGGAAAAGCCAATGTTTGGTAAACAAATGTTTGCTGGGCCATGCAAAGACAATGGGACACAGAGTGGATCCTAATCTCTAGGCTCACCATATCTAGCCCGTATTCTTTGCAGATATATCTGGTTATATAGCTCTATTCCAAGAACAAGACTTTTACCTAAATTTTTTAGGCAGCTAAGGGGGAGGTAAAAAGAAAGACTTCCGGGGCTTCCCTGGTGGCGCAGTGGTTGAGAGTCCGCCTGCCGATGCAGGGGACACGGGTTCATGCCACGGTCTGGGAGGATCCCACATGCCGCGGAGCGGCTGGGCCCGTGGGCCGTGGCCGCTGAGCCTGCGCGTCCGGAGCCTGTGCTCCGCAACGGGAGAGTCCACAGCAGTGAGAGGCCCGCATACCGCAAAAAAAAAAAAAAAAAAAAGAATAGACTTCCGGAGTCTTCTGTTTCTTAAAAATAATCAGCCTAAATTATCCTCATGCCAAAGAGAAACATTTTGAGGCGGCAAATTTTGCTCCCTACAGATCCTTTGAGCCTAATACTAGAAATCTTCTTGACTAGCAGCTATCGGGACTCAGGCACTAGGTTTATAATTTGCTCCAACCATTAACCTTTGTTTTTCTTTTGTTTCCACAGAAATGCCTTATTAAACTCCTGATTTCTTACACAATATAGGCCTAACTTTAAGAGCCCAGCTACATCAGCCACCTTCTGAAATGAGACGCAACTGTTTAATTGAATTGATCTGAAACAGGAGGGAAGGGGGCAGGGCACAACCTTTAAAAGAATGACATAACTGTTGAGGACATGACAAAAACTGGTTAGAACCAACTAGGTCCAAGATGGCAGAAGATTCAACTTCCAGTAGACTATGACCCTCATTATATGCTCATTCTAAATGACACAACCACCAGTGCCATGACAGTTCCAAGAATAACCATAAAAGGCCAAAAAGTGGACGGTGGCCCAATTCCTGGAAATCCCCACCCCTTCCCCAAGATAGTCAGAATAATCCTCCCACTCATGAGCCTATGATATTACCCAGCCCATAAAAACTAACTACGACTTATTTCGGGGCCTCTCACCTTCTAAGATGGCCCACACTCTGTGGAGTGTGTTTCTCTCTAAATAAATCCACTTCTCACCTATCACTTTGTCTCTCACCGAGTTCTTTCTGCGACGAGACATCAAGAACCTGAGCTTCATTAAATCCTGAGACCAGGTGTGTGATCTCATTTAAAAGACTGGGGGTTCAAGTCCCAGTCTGGGGTCTGGCTGGGTTTCCATCCTAGCCTGTGGGTTCAAGTCCCATCTGAGTTGTACAGTTTCAGACCTATTCTGAGGACTAAGAGACTGGTTCAGTGAGATGGAGCAATTTAGCTTCTGGATTGTGAAATTTCTTGGGGAAGGTTCAAAGGTGGGACTATAGCAGAGCAGAATTTGTCACCCCAAAATATGTCCCTTTGGCATAAGGATTATTCTAGGCTGATTATTCTTAAGAAAGAGCAGACATAGAAGCTCTGAAAATCAACTAAAAGTTACCCTTTGTAAAAGACATTTACATTTGTAAGGGAAATCTCCGCTTGTAAGGGTATCTCCCTGCTGTACCAGGAAGGGAGGGGTGACTCAATCTCAAGAAACTCTTATCATTGAAGAAGGCAAGGACTTGAATTTGCATAGCAACCTTACACTAATTTACTGTGCCCTGGTAACTGCCCATAACTGACTTCCTATTTCCGACATCTTTTGTCTTTAGCTGAAATGGTATTTAAGGTAATGGTTTCTACTATTTCAGAGAGTTGCTCAGTTTTCCTAGGTCTCTCCCATGTATACATGTTATTAAACTTTTGTTTGTGCTTTTCTCCTGTTAATCTGTCTTATGCCAACTTAATTATTAGGCCAGCCAAAGAACCTAAAAGGGGAGAAGGAAATTTTTTCCTTCCTTACAGATCCAATTGTTAAAGAGGAAAACCACAGGTGCAAAACGATATCACTTGTGCTAAAGCCCATGATACGAATCTTAGATTTAATACCTAATCTAATTGCAGTTTGGATCTTCAGTAGAAACGTAATCTTAATCAACCAGTCTGGAATTTTCTGGTCAGTATCAATGAGGTCATCTGCCATGTGGGCCCTCTACATCCTCCCTCCTCCAGAGAAAGAAGATGCACTCTGCATGATAAAACCCTTGAGGTTTCCTTTCCTCCCCAGAGAAGATGTCCTGACCTAAAAATAATCATTTCTTTTCTTTTGCTAAGAGCTCTCTTGACCCATCCTTCTTCCTATAAAAACTTTCCATTTTGGACAACCCCTCATAGCCCCTTTCTAATTGCTAAGTGGGGGGGGGATGCTGCCCGATTCATGAAATGTCTAATAAAGCCAATCAGATCTTCAAGTTTACTCGGTTGAATTTTTTTTAATTTATTAATTTTATTTATTTATTTTTGGCTGCATTGGGTCTTCGTTGCTGTGCGCGGGCTTTCTCTAGTTGTGGCGAGCGGGGGCTACTCTTCATTGAGGTGCGCGGGCTTCTCTTGTCGTGGAGCACGGGCTCTAGGCGTGTGGGCTTCAGTAGTTGTGGCACGTGGGCTCAGTAGTTATGGCTCACGGGCTCTAGAGTGCAGGCTCAGTAGCTGTGGCACACAGGCTTAGTTGCTCCGCGGCATGTGGGATCTTCCCGGTCCAGGGCTCGAACCTGTGTCCCCTGCATTGGCAGGCGGATTCGTTACCACTGCACCACCACAGAATCCCCACGGTTGAATTTTTTTTAACACAAGTCACTACAATTCTTTACATTTTGATATTCTTATATACATTAAAGTGACATAAAATGACAAATGACATAACTTATGTCAATTATGGGTTTTAACTTATTTTGTCCTAAGATCCTATTTTGATTGGATTTCCATAGGCTTTTACAACTGGAAGGAAATTTACAAGATTAGTAGTCTAACCATGTGAGGCCCTTGTGGAGTTAAAAAAGAAAACCTTTATTTTCTTTTTAATTAATTAATTTATTTTTGGCTGCGTTGGGTCTTCATTGCTGCACATAGTCTTTCTCTAGCTGCAGCGAGCGGGGACTACTCTTCCTTGCGGTGCACAGCCTTCTCATTGTGGTGGCTTCTCTTGTTGTGGAGCACGGGCTCTAGGCACATGGGCTTCAGTAGTTGGGGCACGTGGGCTCAGTAGTTGTGGCTCACGGGCTCTAGAGCGCAGGCTCAGTAGTTGTGGCACACGGGCTCTAGTTGCTCCGCAGCATTTGGTATCTTCCTGGACCAGGGCTCGAACCCGTATCCCCTGCATTGGCAGGTGGATTCTTAACCACTGAGCCACCAGAGAAGCCCCCAAAAGATAAACCTTTAAATCAAGTATTTATGGCATATAAAAAGTAGAAATAATAAAACCAACACTCACATACCCACCACCCAGCTTAAGAATCAGAACTACAGAGCTGGTTACACAGGTATGTTCACTTTGTGAGCATTTACTGAGCTGTACTGAGACAGGAGGGAAGGGCGCAGGGCACGACCATTAAAAGAATGACATAACCATGGAGGACATGACAAAAACCGGTTAGAACCAACTAGGCCCAAGGTGGCAGAAGACTCGATTTCCGGTAGACTTGCATCTCATTATATGCTCATTGTATACATTAGCATATGCTAAATGATACACCCACAGGCGTGATGACAGTTCCCCGAGGCCAACCATAAAAGGCCAAAAAGTGGGCAATGGCCCAATTCCTGGAAATCCCCACCCCTTCCCCAAAATAGTTGGAATAATCGTCCTACTTGTTAACCTATGAAATTACCCAGCCCATAAAAACTAACCACCCCTGCACCCCAAGGCTGCTCTCACCTTTTGAGAAGGACCACGTTCTGCCTATGGAATGCGTATCTCTGCTTTCACTTTACTATGGCTCATTCTTAAATTCTTTCCTGCAGGAAGCCAAGGACCCTCACTTGGTGGCCTGTCTCAGGGACTCACCTGAGACCTGGGACATGACCATCCTCTCATGCCCCATTTCCCTGCAACCTCTTTACAAAGGATATTAATAACTCTATAATACTTCTTACCTATCACTTTGCCTCTTGCTGAATTCCTTCTACACCAACACATAATGAAGCTGAGCTTCATTAAGTCCTGAGACCAGGTGTGTGGTTTCAGCTGGGAGTTACTGGGTTCGAGTCCCCTCCTAATCCAGAGATTGTGGGTTCAAGTCCCATTTGAGGTGCAACTGGGTTTGGGTCCCAACTGAGGTGCAACTTAGTTCAAGTCCCACCTGAGGTATGCGGTTTTGCACTTTTACTGCTACCGAACTCAAGTTCCTGTGCCCAACGCACAGTGAGGCCAAACAAACCGAAACATCAGACTTTGGAGCAGAGAAAGGTTTATTGAAGGGCCATGCAAGGAGAACAGGTGGCTCATGCCCCCCAAAACCCACACTCCCCAAAGTGTTTCGGCAAAGCATTTTTAAAGGCAAGGCGAGGAAGGGGTGTCCTAGGGTAGGTGATCAGCTCATGCACAGTTCTCTGATTGGTTGATGGTGAGGTAACAGGGTGGTGTCACAAGTGGTAACATTATCAATCCTTAGGTGCCAGAAAGTCTGGGGGCTACTGTGCTCATGATAATCAATTAGTTAATTTCTTCCATTTGGTGGTGGTTTTTAGCATCTGAAAAACTCAGGGAATATACATTAGATACTATTAACTGGGTACTTCAGAGAGGAGCTACAGCAGAGGATAAGGGGAGGGGTCTGTCTTCGAAAGGCCCCATAGGGTCTTGCTCAATTACATTACTACATATGCATACATCCATAAGAAGTATGTAGTTTTATTTTGCATTTCTCAAAACTCCATGCAAAGAGTGATCTGAGTATATTCTTCTTCAATTTGTTTGTGTTGCTCCACACTGCTTTGTGTATTATTATAGTCACTAGTAATACCTTAGAATAGAAATTCTTGTGAGATATTTATCTACTTTATATTTACCTGTGATTACTTTTCTTCTGCTCTTTGGGACTGCCTACTTGAAACTTTTTTTTTTTTTTACATCTTTATTGGAGTATAACTGCTTTACAATGGTGCGTTAGTTTCTGCTTTATAACAAAGTGAATCAGTTATACATATACATATATCCCCATATGCCCTCCCACTTGCATCTCCCTCCCTCCCACCCTCCCTATCCCACCCCTCTAGGTGGTCACAAAGCACCAAGCTGATCTCCCTATGCTATTCAGCTGCTTCCCACTAGCTATCTATTTTACGTTTGGTAGTGTATATATGTCCATGCCACTCTCTCACTTCGTCCCAGCTTACCCTTCCCCCTCCCCATATCCTCAAGTCCATTCTCTAGTACGTCTGTGTATTTATTCCTGTCTTACCCCTAGGTTCTTCATGACATTTTCCTTTTTTTCTTAGATTCCATATATATGTGTTAGCATACGGTATTTGTCTTTCTTTTTCTGACTTACTTCACTCTGTATGACAAACTCTAGGTCCATCCACCTCACTACAAATAACTCAATTTCATTTCTTTTTATGGCTGAGTAATACTCCATTGTATATATGTGCCACGTCTTCTTTATCCATTCATCTGTCGATGGACATTTGGGCTGCTTCCATGACATGACTATTGTAAATAGAGCTGCAATGAACATTGTGGTACATGACTCTTTCTGAATTATGGTTTTCTCAGGGTATATGCCCAGTAGTGGGATTGCTGGGTCATATGGTAGTTCTATTTGTAGTTTTTTAAGGAACCTCCATACTGTTCTCCATAGTGGCGGTACCAATTCACATTGCCACCAGCAGTGCAAGAGTGTTCCCTTTTCTCCACACCCTCTCCAACATTTATTGTTTCTAGAGTTTTTGATGATGGCCATTCTGACTGGTGTGAGATGATATCTCATTGTAGTTTTGATTTGCATTTCTCTAATGATTAATGATGTTGAGCATTCTTTCATGTGTTTGTTGACAGTCTGTATATCTTCTTTGGAGAAATGTCTATTTAGCTCTTCTGCCCATTTTTGGATTGGGTTGTTTGTTTTTTTTTGATATTGAGCTGCATGAGCTGCTTGTAAATTTTGGAGATTAATCCTTTGTCAGTTGCTTCATTTGCAAATATTTTCTCCCATTCTGTGGGTTGTCTTTTGGTCTTGTTTATGGTTTCCTTTGCTGTGCAAAAGCTTTGAAGTTTCATTAGGTCCCATTTGTTTAATTTTGTTTTTATTTCCATTTCTCTAGGAGGTGGGTCAAAAAGGATCTTGCTGTGATTTATGTCATAGAATGTTCTGCCTATGTTTTCCTCTAAGACTTTGATAGTTTCTGGCCTTACATTTAGGTCTTTAATCTATTTTGAGCTTATTTTTATGTATGGTGTTAGGGAGTGTTCTAATATCATACTCTAACATGTACCTGTCCAATTTTCCCAGCACCATTTATTGAAGAGGCTGTCCTTTCTTTACTGTATATTCTTGCCTCCTTTATCAAAGATAAGGTGACCATATGTGCATGGGTTTGTCTCTGGGCTTTCTATTCTGTTCCATTGATCTATATTTCTGTTTTTGTGCCAGTACCATACTGTCTTGATTACTGTAGCTTTGTAGTACAGTCTGAAGACAGGGAGCCTGATTCCTCCAGCTCCATTTTTTGTTCTCAAGATTGCTTTGGCTATTCAGGGTCTTTTGTGTTTCCATACAAATTGTGAAATTTTTTGTTCTAGTTCTTTGAAAAATGCCAGTGGTAGTTTGTTAGGGATTTCATTGAATCTGTGGATTGCCTTGGATAGTAGAGCCATTTTCACAGTGTTGATTCTTCCAATCCAAGAACATGGTATATCTCTCCATCTATTTGTATTGCCTTTAATTTCTTTCATCAGTGTCTTATAATTTTCTGCATACAGGTCTTTTGTCTCCTTAAGTAGGGTTTTTCTAGATATTTTATTCTTTTTGTTGCAATGGTAAATGGGAGTGTTTTCTTGATTTCACTTTCAGATTTTTCATCATTAGTGTATAGGAGTGTCAGAGATTTCTGTGCATTAATTTTGTATCCTGCTACTTTACCAGATTCATTGATTAGCTCTAGTAGTTTTCTGGTAGCATCTTTAGGATTCTCTATGTATAATATCATGTCATCTGCAAACAGTGACAGCTTTACTTCTTCTTTTCCAATTTGGATTCCTTTTATTTCCTTTTCTTCTCTGATTGCTGTGGCTAAAACTTCCAAAACTATGTTGAATAAGAGTGGTGAGAGTGGGCAACCTTGTCTTGTTCCTGATCTTAGTGGAAATGCTTTGAGTTTTTCACCATTGAGGACGATGTTGGCTGTGGGTTTGTCATACATGGCCTTTATTATGTTGAGGAAAGTTCCCTCTATGACTACTCTCTGTAGGGTTTTTATCATCAACGGGTGTTGAATTTTGTCAAAAGCTTTCTCTGCATCTATTGAGGTGATCATATGGTTTTTCTCCTTCAGTTTGTTAATATGGTGTATCACGTTGATTGATTTGCATATAATGAAGAATCCTTGCATTCCTAGAATAAACCCCACTTGATCATGGTGTATGATCCTTTTAATGTGCTGTTGGATTCTGTTTGCTAGTATTTTGTTGAGGACTTTTGCATCTATGTTCATCAGTGATATTGGCCTGTAGTTTTCTTTCTTTGTGACATCCTTTTCTGGTTTTGGTATCAGGGTGATGGTGGACTCGTAGAATGAGTTTGGGAGTGTTCCCCCCTCTGCTATATTTTAGAAGAGTTTGAGAAGGATAGGTGTTAGCTCTTCTCTAAATGTTTGATAGAATTCGCTTGTGAAGCCATCTGGTCCTGGGCTTTTGTTTGTTGGAAGATTTTTAATCACAGTTTCAATTTCAATGCTTGGGATTGGTCTGTTCATATTTTCTATTTCTTCCTGATTCAGTCTTGGCAGGTTGTGCCTTTCTAAGAATTTGTCCATTTCTTCCAGGTTGTCCATTTTATTGGCATAGAGTTGCTTGTAGTAATCTCTCATGATCTTTTGTATTTCTGCAGTGTCAGTTGTTACTTCTCCTTTTTCATTTCTAATTCTGTTGATTTGAGTCTTCTCCCTTTTTTTCTTGATGAGTCTGGCTAATGCTTTATCTATTTTGTTTATCTTCTCGAAGTACCAACTTTTAGTTTTATTGATCTTTGCTATCATTTCTTTCATTTCTTTTTCATTTATTTCTGATCTGATCTTTATGATTTCTTTCCTTCTGCTAACTTTGGGAGTTTTTTTTTGTTATTTCTCTAATTGCTTTAGGTGCAAGGTTAGGTTGTTTATTTGAGATGTTTCCTCTTTCTTAAAGTAGGATTGTACTGCTATAAACTTTCCTCTTAGAACTGCTTTTGCTGCATCCCATAGGTTTTGGGTCGTCGTGTCTCCATTGTCATTTGTTGCTTGGTTTTTTTTTTTTTTTAGGTATTTTTTGATTTCCTCTTTGATTTCTTCAGTGATCACTTCATCATTAAGTAGTGTATTGTTTAGCCTCCATGTGTTTGTATTTTTTACAGATCTTTTCCTGTAATTGATATCTAGTCTCATAGCACTGTGGTCAGAAAAGATACTTGATACGATTTCAATTTTCTTAAGTTTACCAAAGCTTCATTTGTTACCCAAGATATGATCTATCCTGGAGAATGTTCCATGAGCACTTGAGAAAAATGTGTATTCTGTTGTTTCTGGATGGAATGTCCTATAAGTATTAATTAAGTCCATCTTGTTTAATGTATCATTTAAAGCTTGTGTTTCCTTATTTATTTTCATTTTGGATGATCTGTCCATTGGTGAAAGTGGGGTGTTAAAGTCCCTTACTATGAATGTGTTATTGTCGATTTCCCCTTTTATGGCTGTTAGTATTTGCCTTATGTATTGAGGTGCCCCTATGTGGGGTGCATAAATATTTACAATTGTTATATCTTCTTCTTGGATCGATCCCTTGATCATTATGTAGTGTCCTTTTTTTGTCTCTTCTAATAGTTTTTATTTTAAAGTCTATTTTTTCTTATATGAGAATTGCTACTTCAGCTTTCTTTTGGTTTCCATTTGCATGGAATATCTTTTTCCATCCCCTCACTTTCAGTCTGTATGTGTCTCTAGGTCTGAAGTGGGTCTCTTGTAGACAGCATATGTATGGGTCTTGTTTCTGTATCCATTCAGCGAGCCTGTGTCTTTTGGTGGGAGCATTTAATCCATTTACATTTAAGGTAAATATCGATATGTATGTTCCTATTCCCATTTTCTAAATTGTTTTGGGTTTGTTATTGTAGGTCTTTTCCTTCTCTTGTGTTTCTTGCCTAGAGAAGATCCTTTAGCATTTGTTGTAAAGCTGGTTTGGTGGTGCTGAACTCTCTCAGCTTTTGCTTGTCTGTAAAGGTTTTAATTTCTCCATCAAATCTGAATGAGATCCTTGCTGGTTAGAGTAATCTTGGTTGTAGGTCTTTCTCCTTCATCACTTTAAATATGTCCTGCCACTCCCTTCTGGCTTGCAGAGTTTCTGCTGCAAGATCAGCTGTTAACCTTATGGGGATTCCCTTGTGTGTTATTTGTTGTTTTTCCCTTGCTGCTTTTAATATGTTTTCTTTGTATTTAATTTTTGACAGTTTGATTAATATGTGTCTTGGCATGTTTCTCCTTGGACTTATCCTGTATGGGACTCTCTGCACTTCCTGGACTTGATTAACTATTTCCTTTCCCATATTAGGGAAGTTTTCAACTATAATCTCTTCAAATATTTTCTCAGTCCCTTTCTTTTTCTCTTCTTCTTCTGGAACCCCTATAATTCCAATGTTGGGGAGATTTTCGCCATTTGATATTATGTGGAGCTGGGAGGTCTCTTGTGGACCAGTGTCCTGAAGTTGGTTCTCCCACCTCAGAGGCACAGCACTGACTCCTGGCTGCAGCACCAAGAGCCTTTCATCAACACGGCTCAGAATAAAAGGGAGAAAATGTAAAAGAAAGAAAGAAAGAAAGGGAATAAAAGAAAATAAAATAAAGTAAGATAAAATAAAATAAAGTTATTAAAATAAAACATAATTAAGAAAAAAAATTTTTAAAGTAAAAAAAGAAAAACAACGGACAGATAGAACTCTAGGACAAATGGTGAAAGCAAAGCTATACAGACAAAATCTCACACAGAAGCATATACATACACACTCACAAAAAGAGGAAAAGGGGAAAAATTCATAAATCTTGCTCTCAAAGTCCACCTCCTCAATTTGGGATGATTCGTTGTCTATTCAGGTATTCCACAGGTGCAGGGTACATCAGGTTGATTGTGGAGGTTTAATCCGCTGCTCTTGAGGCTGCTGGGAGAGATTTCCCTTTCTCTTCTTTGTTCGCACAGCTCCCGGGGCTCAGCTTTGTATTGGGCCCCGCCTCTGCATGTAGGTTGCCTGAGGGCGTCTGTTCTTTGCTCAGACAGGACAGAGTTAAAGGAGCCGCTGATTCGAGGGCTCTGGCTCACTCAGGCCGGGGCGGGGGGTGGGGGGGTTGGGGGGGTGGGTAGGGGCACGATGCGGGGTGAGCCTGTGGCGGCAGAGGCCGGAATGACGTTGCACCAGCCTGAGGCGCGTCGTGCGTTCTCCCGGGGGAGTTGTCCCTGGATCCCGGGACCCTGGCAGTGGCGGTATATTATTGTGGTTTAGATTTATATTTGCATACTAATCAGTGACATTTAACATCTTTTCATGTGCCTGTTGGCCATCTGTATATCTTTGGAAAAACGTCTATTCACCTGCTTTTCCCTTTTTTTTTTTTTTTTTGGTACGCGGGCCTCTCACTGTTTTGGCCTCTCCCGTTGTGGAGCACAGGCTCCGGACGCGCACGCTTAGCGGCCATGGCTCACGGGCCCAGCCGCTCCGCGGCATGTGGGATCTTCCCGGACCGGGACACGAACCCGTGTCCCCTGCATCGGCAGGCGGACTCTCAACCACTGTGCCACCAGGGAAGCCCTCTTTCTATAATTTAAATGGGTATTTTTACTTTTCCCAAAGAAGAGTTAAGGGAATAGAAAAGCACTAACATAGTCGTATTAGTAGATTTGTGGATAGGCCCTGTGGTGGGAAACATTTGTGCCTTGGATTCAATAAATACAGTTCCCGCTGTATGCTGATCATTGTTCCAGGTGCTGAGGGAACAGTAGTGAGAAAGACTGACAAGGTCCCTGTCCCTACAGAGTTAATGTTCTAGTAGGGAGAGACAGATGGCAAATAAGTACACTAGTAAAATAAACAGCATTTCTTTAGACAGTGATAAAGCCTATGTAGAAAACAAAATGAGATAAAGTGATGGAGGACGGTGATGGTGGTGGGGTGATTATTTTAGATGGATTGGTCAGGGAAGGTCGACAAAACATGGAGTTGCCATATGACTAGGCAATGTAAATCCTCTATATATAGAAATGAAAACTTATGTCTACATAAAAACTCATACACAGATATTCACAGCAGCCTTATTCATAATAGCCAAAAAGTAGAAAGGACCCAATGTCTTTCAACTGCTGAATAGACAAAAGGTGGTCTATTCCTACAATGGAATAATATTTGACCATAAGAAAGATTGAAGCACTCTTATAACATGAATGAACTCTGAAGCTTTTATGCTAACTGAAAGAAGCCAGGCAGAAAAAACCACTTATCATATGATTCTGTTTATGTGAAGTGTCCAGAATAGGCAAATTTAGGGAGACAGTAAATTAATTGTTGCCTAGGGCTGGGGAGGAGATGGCTGATGGGGGATAATAACTAAAGGGTACAGGGTTTCTTTATGGGGTGTTGAAAATAGTATAAAATTAGGTAGCGGTGATGGTTGTAAAACTCTGTAAATATACTACAAACCATGGAATTGCACACTTTAAAATGGCTGAATTTTATGGTATGTGAATTATAGCTCAATTTTTAAAAAAGGTAAGAATTGTATCATGAATGCTTGAGAAATAATACTTTGCTACTCATTTCAAAGTGAGAGTAAAACATTTAAAAAGAAGAAAAAAAAAGGGTGATGGGTGAGTCAGTCATATGGCTTGTGCGGAAGCATGGTTTCAGGCAAAGAGAATGGCAGGTGCAGAGGTTCTAAGAGTAGGGAGAGCTTGGTTTGTTTGAGGAACAGAAAGAAGACCATATGGCTGCTGTTCCACAGAGGAGGAAGAGAGTGATGAGAGATAAAGTGGAGAAGTAGGTAGAGACCAGATAGCATAGTTTTTCTTCCAGCCATTTTAATGAATTTGGATTTTTTTCTAAACACAGTGAGAAAGCGCTGGAGGGTTTCAGGCAAGGAAATTACACGATCTGGTTGGAATTTTGCAGAGATTCCTCTGGCTTCCAGATGAAGAATAGTTTGTGAACTGGGCTATGAGTCGAGGCAGGGACACTAGTTAGAAGGCCACTGCAGGAGTCTAAGCGAGACGTGATGGTGGCCTGGACTTAGAGAAGATGGAGAGAAGTGGATAGATTTAGAACATATTTTGTAGGTAGAACTATGAAGACATACTAATTTACTGAGTGTGAAGTGTAAGGGAAAATGAGAAATCAGATATAACTTCTAGAATTTTGGTCTGAAATACAAATAAATAATTGTCCTTTTTTTCGATTTCTCTAGAGATCTTTTGGACTATGGGAAAACATATGACTGTATCTAGTTTTAACTCAAAAAAGCAACATGTGGATCTGTCCTTGTTTCCTTAGTCACTCAGGCACTATTTTATTTTAGTTTTCACCCTTTGCTCTTTCAAATAATCCAACTCCATCGATAGCTGTGTGATAATAACAATGAATAGTCTTTTCATCTTAATTTAACGGTTCGTTGTTATTATGTTATTACTTCCTCCCACTGTTTTTTCTTAGCTCCTACTTATAAACTTAGACTTTCTAGAACATAAACTTGCCAAGAAGGTCACTGCCTGACCATTTGTATCTGCCAGTGAGGTCAACTCAGGGTTCCAAAGAACTACGGGAGGCCACATTTTTCTTGGGAGTTGCCCACGGAGTTTTGAATTGTCTGTGGTTTTCAATTACTTCGTTCTATCACCATAGCTAATTGAGTTGGCGCTATGTCTTTGGGAAAAAAAGGCTTTGTAATGAAGAGTGAAGGGCTGGCCGATTTACTTCATGCAACTCAGCTAAAAAGCTCTACAGGAGAAACTTAATAAGGTCGTGATAATGTAATTTTTTCTTCTTGTATGCATTCCAGTTTTAGAAAAGCTTCGGTTTCTAAAATTGCTTTTTAAATTAATGAAGATTTCTTAATACAATAGACTTCTCACTGAGAAATCAAGTAATCAGTATTAACATAATCTTCAATTTTATGACCCATACGGAATCGTGCAATTTCTTATTAAGCTACTTGGAAGATGGTCACCTTTCCTTCAGGTGCTGTTTATCTAATAGAATTTGAAAGAGGCCCTTTGCACCCAATAGGTCCAAAACGTGTCTCATTACTTTTCCGTCATGCCTGATTTCTCCTGTGTCCTCTGTTATAAACAGCATTGCCACCCAGATGATCAAGAGTCAGAAACCTCCCTCAGCTCTCTCATTTAATCAGATACTAAGTCTTGTCACCTACCTCCTAAATACCCGACGCATGTGCCGAGTCATCCATCACTATTCATCTCTATTGCTACCGCCTCTTTCTCTCTTGCCTAGAACATTGCGATAGTGTTCTGACAAATCCTCCTCTTGTCAGTTGGCTTCCTCTCCAAGGAATTAATTAATTCTTAATTAATTCTACTGCCATGGATTTTTCTAAATGTAAATCTGACTTTTAATCTCCTACCTAAAAACTTTCAATAGCTCCCTATAGCCTGTTGGATAAAATCCAAACCCTTAGCATGGCATACAAGATCCTTCATTATTTGTCCTCTGTTCATTTTTCCAACATCACTTCCGACCCTCTCCCTAGGCCATAGGTTTCCTGAATTACTTATAGGGACCCTATATTTGTTATGAGTTTTATGCCCCATTGACTTTGTACATATTGGTCCTCTGCCTAGAATAATGCTTCCTTATTCATCCCTCGCCCCACCCCAGCAAACTCCTATTCTCCTTCACAACCCAGTTCAAATGTCTTCTCTATGAAACTTTCTGAGATCCATTCCTTGACCCTGGGCCCTGATAAAAAGCAGGTACTTAATGAATGCTGCTGAATGGGTAAATGCATTGAATGGATGAAAGTTAGTTCGTGAGGCCAAAGGTGAAAGAGTCAGGAATGAGGACGCTGGGGCACTGAAGTGTGTGAGAAGCTGAGCCAGAGAGGTTGGATTACAGATGAGAAAGGAAGGAAAGTTGCAGAGAAAAGAGGGAGGAGCAAAGGCAGATTTGTGGTTTCCCTGGGTTAGGATGACCTTCCTATACTTAACCTATTTCTTTCGTAAAAAGGGAAACATGGTAACCACTGAACTGAAACTGCCTACGGAGGAAAGGCACTGAGAGGCCTTTGTAGAAAGGGGACAGAAAATAAGGTCATTTGGAGATACACATTGTTTTTGTTGCTATTGTTGTTATAAATAGAGCCATGCTTTCACATAGATTAAAAGAAATACACACCACAAGCAACCCTACATGTTTATTGTTCTAGTATCTCCTCTTCCTGCTAACATCCCTGGAAAGGTTACCCCTCTCCCTGCCCTCCCACGCCTCCCTGCCCTGAGGAAATTTGGAAAGAAAGCTAAAATCCCTGAGAGCCTATAGAGTTTCCACTACAACTTTTAACCCACATTCAATGTAGGGAAGAGAGGTACAGTAATAGCTCAGCCCCCAGATATCCCAAGACACTGAATGAAGAAATACTTTAGACTAATAGGACTAGAAATGCTCTTGAAGGTCATTTGGTTCAACCCTCAGGTATCACAGATGAGGAAATTAAAGCCAAGAAAGCTTTGGTTAGTAGCAGGGCTGGGACCAGAACCCAAGTTTTTTTTTTTTTTTACATTTGCCAATTTATTTATTTGTTTGTTTGTTTGTTTGTTTGTCTGAACATCTTTATTGGAGTATAATTGCTTTACAATGATGTGTTAGTTTCTGCTTTCTAATAAAGTGAATCAGCTATACATATACATATATCCACATATCCCCTCTCACTTGCGTCTCCCTCCCACCCTCCCTATCCCACCCCTCTAGGTGGTCACAAAGCACCGAGCTGATCTCCCTGTGCTATGCGGCTGCTTCCCACTAGCTATCTATTTTACATTTGGTAGCGTATATATGTCCACGCCACTCTCTCACTTTGTCCCAGGTTACACTTCCCCCTCCCCGTGTCCTCAAGTCCATTCTCTACGTCTGCGTATTTATTCCTGTCCTGCCCCTAGGTTCGTCAGAAACATTTTTTTTAGATTCCATATATACGTGTTAGCATACGGTATTTGTTTTTCTCTTTCTGACTTACTTCACTCTGTATGACAGACTCTAGGTCCATCCACCTCACTACAAATAACTCAATTTCATTTCTTTTTATGGCTGAGTAATATTCCGTTGTATATATGGGCCACGTCTTCTTTATCCATTCATCCGATGATGGACACTTAGGTTGCTTCCATGTCCTGGCTATTGTAAATAGTGCTGCAATGAATACTGTGGTACATGACTCTTTCTGAATTAAGGTTTTCTCAGGGTATATGCCCAGTAGTGGGATTGCTGGGTGGTATGTGCTTTGTTAATGCTACTCATTTAATTTCACACTACTAAAAAATATTGATAGAATATCCATTTCTGACATTTAATGCTTACCACACCTTTATGGGGCAGGTGTTATTAATTCAATTTAAAGATGATGAAATGAAAGTTCAGAGCAGTTAACTTATCTGCCCTAAATTCACACACCAAGTAAGTGGCAGGGCTAGGATTTGAAACCAGTTTCTTGCTAATGCCAGAGCTGACCTCTGATAGAAGAGGGAAACACTCTAAGTCACACCCCTCCTGACCAGCCTAACTGACCCTATTACACCTCCCAAAGCCACTCAGTAGAGAAAGGCCACTCTAGTAACTGGTATTCACATAGCCCCTGGTTGAAATACATGTTCTGGACAACAGTCTGTAAAAGAAGCACATAGCATCTTCCTGAGGGAGGCTCATATCTACTGGTTGTATTTCCTCACATCCTTTGTTATCATTCTTATTTTTTAACATCTTTATTGGAGTATAATTGCTTTACATTGTGGTGTTATTGCTGCTGTATAACAAAGTGAATCAGCTATACATATACCCCCATATCCCTTCTCTCTTGCGTCTCCCTCCCACCCTCCCCAGAACCCAAGTTTTATGGCTCTCTTTCCAGCAAACTTTTCGCTACAGCAAATTCTTATTCATTCAACAGAGTTGACCATCAGTTGTGTGCCAGACATTGCGCAATGTCTTAGGGATACAGAGATGAATAAGCCACGGTTTTGGCTCTTAAAACGCAGTCTAGTGGGGGAGGCAGAGAAACACCATTCGCAGTAGTATGGAGCATGGATGAGAGTATTATGCCTGGGATATTATGGGACAACAGAGGAGAGAGATGGAGCAGAGCTTAGGGGTGGGAGGGAGAGAGGTGTCAAGGAAGGAAGTCTTCCTAGAGGAGGTGAAACCTGGTGTGTCTTAGAGAAGAAGAAAATGTAGCCAGAAGTCATGACTTCTGATCATTTATAACCTATATTTTGTGTTTTGCTCATTTAATGCAGATTGTGTCACAGATTCATGAAGTATGTCTTGCCTTCCCCGTAAGATGGTAAGTTTTTTGAAGGAAGGAGCATGTCTTTACTTTGTTATATTACCCCATAGGGCCTAGCTCCTTCCTGTGTATGGGCATGGTAGGTAGTAAACAAATATTTGTTAAGTGAATGGATAAATGAGGGAATAAATAATTATACTTCCTGAGTGCTTACATTTTTTAACTCTTTGAAGCCTTACATAAATTCTATGAAGAAGGAACTATCATTATCTCACTTAAAAGATGAGGAAATTAAGGCACAATGAGGTTACTCGTTATATAGTAGAAAGAATGAAGAATCAAGAAATTTGAGTTCTGGACTCCAGCAGGAACTAGACTAACAACCATTTGTGGTAAATGGCTTAGATGTCTATTTCTCCCTGTTTACGCATTATAATCAGACTGGACTACGCTGGCAATGGTGGAAATGACTGGTCTGAGAAACAGCTTGGCTTTGGAATTGTAGGATACCAAGGATGTTTGAACATAACTTTGAGTTGTTACTGTCTAATTTTCATGTTCCAACCAGTTAGGGAGTGAGCCTGCCTTCTCCCGCCTTACCTACATTCAGTGATTTTCAGCTGCTACCAAAAATCTAAGAACCTAAGTGTTGTCCAAATCTCACCTGTCATTCCCCAGTCTGACTGGAGCCCACCCCATGGCCTGCTCCAGAGGAGGTGTCCTGGTGGATCTGTTTTCTAAGCAGTTGGTCCAGATTTGGTTCCAGCAGCTGCATTTCTTTTAGGTTAATACCATGATGAGGCAAAAAGCTGAAATCTTGTAAATGTTTCATGGAGATAGTTGTCCAAAAAAAGATACAGAAACCCAAGGTCTAATAGGACTTTATTTTACATTTCTAACTATTTGATCATGGGTTGGCTGGTGATTTGTTGATTTACTTGTTTTCTTGTTTAGAGTTAGTATAAAAATTCAAATTTCTCTGCCAGACATAGCTGGCAGTCCATTCTCTGCCCACTGATAATCTCACAGATTCTCCAGCTCGGATCCTGGGCTCTAGCTATACTGATCTTTAACACAGAACTCCTGCAGGACATGTTCAGTCCTGTTTTTCTTGGACCATTCCCTTGACAATTCCACCTGCCCAGCAATCCGTAATAGGCAGCTGCTCTTAGAGCTTTAGCTGTTAATCCTCTCTGCACCTCTGTAGTGCATTTGGTCTGCTCCCTACAGTGTTCCCCTTGTTTGCATGTGCCAGGGTATGCCACAGATTCAAGAAATGCTGGCATCCTCAGCAAGTATTAACTAAGTTCCCAAGTATCCGAATGCTGAAGCAGTGTGCTCAGAAGAGGAGGAGACATGTACAAACAGAAACCCTGGAATGTCATTGGCTTTGATGTATGAGCAGGAGGTTGCCGGAGTCATCCAAGCTAGTTAATAATCAGCTCTGGCATTGATTTGCTGCCAGATCTTCAGTTGAGAACACATACAGCAACCGTGATTTCTAACATCATGATCCTATTTCTTATTGTCGCTTTTTTCACCCTCAAATAGAAACTGGTGACTGTCCTGTCAGATGGAAAGCGGAGAAAGTTAGGAAAGACAATTAGCAGTGGTAAGTGGAGAGTAAAAAGTGAAGAAAACCACAGAGAAGGTAAAAAGAGCACTGGACAGTGGACCAAGAGACCTAGGTTCTAGTCATAGCTCTTTCATTAACTGGCTGTATGACCTTGGGCAAGGCATGCCACATCTCAGAGCCTCCAATTCCTCATTTCAAAAGTCTCTTCTGGAGCACAGCTTGTCAACAGGGGAAATTGAAATTGGATAGGTATTAACTGATATTAGAAAATTACTCTTAATTGTATTAGGTGTGGTATTGTGATTATGTTTTCTATTCTAGTATTGAGATATAATTGACATACAACATTGTAGAAGCTTAAGATGTACAACATAATGATTTGATATATGTGTGTATTGCAAAATGATCACCATAATAAGTCTAGTTAACATCCATCACATCACATAGTTACAATTTTTTTTCTTGTGATGAGAATTTTTAAGATCTAGTGTCTTAGCAACTTTCAAATATACAATAAAGTACAGTCATCCCTTGGAATCCATGGAAGATTGGTTCCAAGACCCCCTTGGATACCAAAATCCATGTGTGGGTTTCACATACGTGGATACAGAGGGCCGACTATATTGTTAATTACAGTCACTATGCTGTACATTACATCCCCAGAACTTATTTTACCTATAACTGGAAATGTGATTATGTTTTTCTAAAAAGCATAATCTGTTAGAGATACATACTGATTTTTTTATGAGTGAAAGGACATAATGTCTGAGATTTACTTTAAAATACTTTTTCCTTCCAAAAAATTTTTTTTTAATTTAGGGAAAGGGTTGGCTAGATAAAACATGAATGGTGAAATGTTAATGATTGTTAAAAATGGGTGATGAGTACATAGGAGTTCATAATATTAGTTTCGGGTTTCCCTGGTGGTGCAGTTGTTAAGAATCCACAGCCAATGCAGAGGACATGAGTTCGAGCCCTGGTCCGGAAATATCCCACATGCCGCAGAGCAACTAAGCCCGTGTGCCACAACTACTGAGCCTGCGCTCCAGAGCCCGTGAGCCACAACTACTGAACCCGCGTGCCACAACTACTGAAGCCTGCCTACCTAGAGCCCATGCTCTGCAACAAGAGAAGCCATCGCAGTGAGAGGCCTGCACACTTCAATGAAGAGTAGCCCCCGCTTGCTGCAACTAGAGAAAGCCCGCGTGCAGCAACAAAGACCCAACACAGCCAAAAATAAATTTAAAAAATAAATAAATTTTTAAAAATCCCATAATACTAGTTTCTTTTCTGTATATTTGAAAATTTCAATAATAAAGTGTTAAATTAAAAGAGATAAGAACTTGCTTGTTTCAAAGGAAGAGGAGACAGAACATAAAAAATGCGTGAGGAATAAAATTAGTTAACATAGGTGTTATATGTTTTCTACCTGCTTTTATTTTTAGCCATCAAATTAGCCTTATGATCAATACTATATGAAGACAACTATTACGTGCATAAACTGTGATTTTTGCGTGATATTTTATTTGGATACCATGAGTCACCAGTACTGACACTTTTTACATGTCATCTAGGCACAACTTCCTTTTACCAGACAACAGCACTACTTTAAATCCTGGCCAGGCCAGCACCTGGAAACAGCTGTTTTCCACTTATTGAATGACAGTGTTCATTCTGGCAATGTGATCTCATTGGAATGAAGATTGCTAAACCCCAAAGTTCATGGAAAGTCCCCACAGGAACCAAGTAGTGGAGTCAGTATTGACTCAGGCATAGAACTTCAGCAATGAAAGAACAAAATCTGTCCCGGAGATTACTGACTACAAAGTAAACTCTGGACTCACTTTCCCACTCAGGTTTATTCAAAATGTTGCAAGTTTGGAAGACCCACCCCTACAATGTAAACTTGCAGAATTTGTGGTGAGCAAATCTTACATCTTTCCAAGAGCACATCTGGGAATTGGCTTTGCTGGAGAGAGGTGCATTGGTTTCGTGGTCCTACACTCACTCTGGCTAAATGTTACTGTTACCACCTGCTGCCTCCAGGCCAGGTGTGCTTGAGATTGGGCCTTGCCGAAGTCAGGTGAGGGGTGGTGGAGAGGAGGGGGCAGGTGAAACTGGGCCAGCAAGCTGACTCAGTCACATGTTGTTTTCTTGCCATCATGTCCTGCAGCTATTCCAGTAGGCCTCTTAAATTTTGGTATTTGTAAGGGTGTGGGATCCTTTAGGTTACACATCCTGGTCCTCTAGATCACTCACTACTGCTTCTCTTGGCCTATGGCAACTCAGTGTCCCAAGTTTTATTCTGTGAGCTCCCAGCTTCCCCAGGCCTGACTCCTTCCAGAATTCCCTATGTCTTAACACAATAGGAGAAAGATATTGCTCTTATATGTGGGGGAGAATGAGGGGAAAAAATAGTCACTAACATTTTTTTAAATTAATTTATTTTATTTATTTTTTATTTATTTATTTTTGGATGCTTCGGGTCTTTGTTGCTGCACCCAGGCTTTCTCTGGTTGTGGTGAGTGGAGACTACTCTTTGTTGTGGTGTGCGGGCTTCTCATTGCGGTGGCTTCTCTTGTTGAGGAGCTTGAACTCTAGGTGCATGGGCTTAAGTAGTTGTGGCACGAGGGCTCAGTAGTTGTGGCACACGGGCTTAGTTGCTCCGCGGCATGTGGGATCTTCCCGGACCAGGGCTTGAACCAATGTCCTCTGTATTGGCAGGTGGATTCTTAACCACTACGCCACCAGGGAAGCCCTAATGACTAACATTTATAAAACACTGACTGCCAAGAATTACTCATGTAATCTTTACAGCCACCCTATGTAGTAGGAGCTGTTATTATCCCATTCTACAGATGAGTAAATGGAGTGACAGTGTTGATGTTACATGGGCCATAAGCTGTAGAGGCGGGATGTGAATCCATGTCTATTTCATGCCTGAGCCCATGCTTTAAACCACCTCACTATATACTGCCCTCTGAAAGAGTACCCACTGAACTGCCGTTTATTGAAGTATACTATAGATGTTCCTGGTGAAGAAGTTGCACCAACTTGAATGTCAAGACCCTGGCTTATTCTTTTTTTTTTTTTAAATTGAAGCATAGTTGATTTACAACATTGTGTTAGTTTCAGATGTACAGCAAAGTGATTCAGATATATATATATATTACTTTTCTGATTCTTTTCCATTGTAGTTTATTACAAGATATTGAATATAGTTCCCTGTGCTATACAGTAGGTCCTTGTTGTTTGTCTATTTTATATATAGTAGTGTGTATCTGTTAATACCAAACTCCTAATTTATCCATCTCCCGCTCCCCTTTGGTAACAATACGTTTGTTTTCTATGTCTGTGAGTCTATTTCTGTTTTGTAAATCTTTTTGTATGTTGCCACCATGCTTAACCCAGTTTCTTGTGTGATACACGTGTTAGTTCATTAGAAGGAGTGAGAAGAACAGGTTTTCCTCTGAGGTACTGTTGGGTAACTCTTCTTTAAAACAACTAAACATTTCTGGGGTTTAGGAACAGTATAGAGACTGAAGATGTACTTTATTCTGTGGGATCCTAAATCATGAGTCAATGAGTTAGAGACCACTCATTTAGGGGAATTGTTTACAAACCGGAAACAGCAACGTTGGTGAAAGCTGAAATAGATCTAGAGAGGGAATTCCTCTCCTAAAGACTCACCATTTGCACGTGAAGGTGATTTTGGAAGGGAACATTTCCCCAGGGCTCTGGTAGACAGAATCCCTGTTGTGGATACTGCTGTAGACGTTACAACTACATGGTTGTAACTCAGAGGAAGGCAAGCAAAAGAAAACAGGAGAGTTGGATGAAACTCATTAGAAAAATCTTCCTGGAAGAGGTGACTTAAGATGGAAACCGAAGACAACAATGTACAAAAAATAAAGGAAAGAAATGGGAAATCAAGACGAGGGGAATGGCACGTGCAAAGGGTTCAAACCATGTGTATCAGATTAGTTTGGCATATTTGACTGGATTGCAGAATAAGAAAAGATTAAACAACAATCACTTATTGAGTACCTACTATATATCAGGCATTGTGCTAGGCATTGAGAATGCAAAGGAGAACCCAATATGGTCCCAAGTAGTCTTTGGGGACCTCTCCATCTAGCAGGAGGGGCTGGGGCGCACATAAACACTCATGGTCCAGCGGTGCTGTGGTCGAGGAACATAGCAGCGTCACGGGGCCACTGATGGTAAGTGACCGGGTAACGAGAAGTTAGGCAGACTTCTCAGATGAAGGACCTTTGAGCTGGGTTTTGCGGGCTGGAGGCTTTTGCCAGGAGGGGCAGTGGAGGGACGGGAAGGACATTCCGGGCAGAGGGAGCAGGACTTGCATGAAAGCGCCTTCTGGAGGGCGGGACGATGGTTGGTGGGGTGCGGGATTGGCAGCAGCAGAGGGGGCAGAAAAGGTGCTCGGGAGCAGCTATTCAAGGCTTTGTTGGCCAGGCTGAGAGTTTTGCACCTTGTTCTGTGAGCGATAGGAAGCCGCCAAAGGTTTTTGTGAAGGCAGAGGAGGGACGGGCCAGGAAGACAATTCTTGGACAGGCTCGAAGCGGGTAGACTGACTGGGAGGCCCTCTCAAGGGTCCCGACAAGAAGTGGCAAGTGCTCTGGCCCAGGACTGTGGCAGTGAGAGCAGAGAGCAGGGGACCAGTCCAGGGACGTGTGAACAGGTAGAAACCGCAGGGCTGGGTGTCATGGAGGGTCCAGGAGAGAGAAAAGGTGACAGTGACCCTGAGCTTCCAGCTCGGGTCCGTGGTGATGCTGTTAACTGAGATGAGATGGGGAGCAGAAGACTATTAGCTGACAGGGGCATGAGTGGGGACAGGTGACAAGTTCAGCTGGGACCCGTTGGGTTTGGGATGGCGGTGCGACTTGCCAGTGGACATGTCCAGCAGGAAGCGGGGTGGGAGATGGGGCTGAGAGACCACTGGGGTTCAAGTGGCATTAGCTGACCCTGTGGGACCAGATGGAGTGTCTCTTTTCCCGTTTACTCCTCCAGGGCAAGGGCTGGGGACAGAGCCAGGTGAGCCCCAGCATGAAAGGGGCATGATGTGGGGAGGACACCGGCCCAGGGTGGGAAGACACCTTTCTCCCAGCCCCTCCCGGAAACCTTGTCCCTTCCCCTCGGGACCAGTGTCCCCTTTCCAGGGCTGCGCTCCCGCCAGCGAAGGGAGGTGCTCTGTGTGCAGAACTCATGTCACACAGGGGCCGCGAGCCACGGAAAGGACAGTCACTTCAGCTTTGAGTTCTTCAGTGGGGGAGTGTCTTCTAATGAAATCCAATAAATCAGCCACCGGGGATTTGGGACAGGAAGGACAAATACAAGGGCTACACAGTGACGGCTGGAGCGTTCAGTGCAAACAACTGAGCCTTCAGTGCTGCGGAGCCAGAAGCACACTCACGAGGGCATTTTGAAAGATCCAGTCTGTGCGAACCACCGTGGGTCTCCTAGGAGCCCTAACACTTTCATTAGACCTAGTGGGTCTCCTAACCAAATCCCATAATCCCATAAATCTGTAGCAGCAAGTTAGCCACGAGAGTTTCAGTTACACTCTGGATGCAGGTACCATATTGTTCTTATAACCATTGAAAGGTGTTGCTTTAACTGAGATTTGCCATCGTCACCATCACCTGAGTCGGGGACATAGAAACTAGTAATGTACTTACACAAGCATACACATGTACACACGCACACATATGCACACATTCTTTGTTGCTTCAGTGTCTGCTGGATTTGCTCTCAACCGAGTCCTGGACTGGGAAATAATACTGGGACCGGGTTACTTAGGGTTTAGCACAGGATCTAGCTACCTCAAGTTTCTTACCCTGAAAGGGGATGAGTTACTAGTCCACTGATGCTGTAGAGTAAACGTCTTCTCCCCCATCCTGCTTTTTATACACCCTATGCAATAGGCAGCCATTGCCCCCAAGTTGCTATCAGAGCTAATTATGAGTCTCAGTTTGTTCCTGGAACAAATAGTAAACCAAGGTAGAGAGCCCAAGTTCTTGGTTATCTCAAAGCCAGCTGTTACTATACTTGAATGGCTTGGGGTCTCAAGAATGCCAGCCTACCAAGGAGCAGGTCCAGTGATGAGGGCCTTTGAGCCCCCAGGCTCAAAGAGAGTTGAGAGACTACTCTGGGGCCTTTCATCCTCCCCCCACAATCAGCCCAAGAGGCAAGATTTATGAGAATGAGCCATTCCTATCTAAAGGAACTTCAGAGCTTACAGGAGGGCTAAGTAAGAGCCAGCTGAGGTCACCTACCCTACCTCGGGAAACCCTAAAGCTAGAATATGCAAAACACCCCCAAGTTTTAGCTGTTGTTAACCTCAGTGGTGAAGGCCTTAGCCAAAGGGGACAAGTGGTACCATCTTGTAGATACAAATCATCTAGTGCTTAAGGTCTCAGATTCTGGAGTCAGACTGACTTGTGTTTGAGCTCAAGTTCTGCCACTTTCTAGCTTTGTGACCTGGGGGCAAGCTACTCAACCTCTCTGAACCTTAGTCTTCTCATGGATAAAATGGAGACTATAGATGTACTCAGCTCACAGGGTTATTGTGAGTATTGAATGAATGGATGCATGGTAAGTCTTTAACATAAGACTTGGCTGGGGCAAGAGTCCAGAAATGCTGCTTGAGTTTGTTGCTATCACAGATCTCATCAGCATGCTCACTGAGATACAGTAGAGAAAGAAAAGACCAGTGGCCAACTACTACACAGGCCGAATTGTCTGGTACCAGTGCTTCATCAGGCCACACTTGAGCACACTGATTTCCAGATACTGTTTATAACAGGGTCCTTGTTTTCTCCCGTGCTTCACGAGACCCGAGTTGTGGGTGCCTCCAGAACTGTGGTGGGATTTGTAGACTATTCATTTATGTGCTTTACTCCCACCCAGCCATCACTGAGTTTTGTCACTTGTAGCCCAGGGGCCTTTCCCCAAAAGCCAGCCTCTTGTTCTCTCTCCTAGTACATGTGACCGAGGTGTGGGTGGGTTCCTCAGGGACCGATAAGATCTGGGATACTTAGTATAAGCACTGTTTTCCAAGTGAGTGTATTAGGACAGGTCAGGTGGGTGGCCCGAGCCAAGGAAGTGACATTTACTAGCCTAGCCAGGCTGGTCCTTGGGAAATTGCTTCAGAACTAACTAGGCAGAATTGGTAATAATACAGATTCCTTGACCCATCCTCAGAGACTCTGGAGAAGAACACAGGGTTGAATAAACTCCCAAGATGGGTTTGATGCACAGCTAGGCTTAAGAAGCCAGGCCTGTCTGAGCAACAGTAATTCTCACATTTCAGTGCACATTGGATTCACTTGGTCGGGTGGGACTTGATAAAAATGCAGATTTATAGATCCCAGCCCACTAAGATCTTCTGATCTAGTGGTTCCTGATAGGCCTCAGAAATCTGCATTTTTAATCAGCACCCCCAGGAACTCTGGCCTAGGGGAGATGATGACTCCCTTCGTAACCATTCCTGGCTAGGGCAACCCAAAGATTCTCCAGAGAAGGAAGGCATTGCTTAATCGATTACGTTTCTACACCCCTTTCATGTTAATATATAATCTCCTAAATCCCTTTCAGAAATTGTTGAAATATTTTCTCATTCTTGTGATAATATATAATAAAGAGTGATTCTGAGCAACAAATATCTTTTTTAAACATCTTTATTGGAGTATGATTGCTTTACAATGGTGTGTTAGTTTCTGCTTTATAACAAAGTGAATCAGCTATACATATACATATATCCCCATATCTCCTCCCTCTTGCAGCTCCCTCCCACCAAATATTTTTAATTTTGATCATTATATTATTGAAGATTATATTAGTTATTTATTGCTTTGAAACAAATTATCCCCAAGTTAGCAGCTAAAACAACATTCATTATTTCACAGTGTCTGTGGGTTAGGAATCTGGGCCTGGCTTTGTTGGTTGCCTCTGCCTGAGGGTCTCACACAAGGCTACAATCAAGGCATTGGCCATGGCCTGTGGTCTCCTTTGAAGGCTCAGCAAGAGGAGGGTCTGCTTCCAAACTCACTCATGTGATTGTTAGAAGGATTCAGTTCCTTTCTGACTGTTGTCCAGAGACATCAGTTCCTTGCCATGTGGACCACTTCTTAAGGCAACTCACAGCTCACAACAGGGAAGCTGGCTTCCTTCAGAGTGAGCAAGGGAGAGAGACAGACAGAGAGTCAGAGAGACAGAGAGAGAAATGCAGTGAGAGTAAGTCCAGTAAAAGCCAGATTTTTGTAGCCTGATTTTGGAAGTGAAATCCCATCACGTCTGCCATACTCTGTTAGAAGCAAGTTGCTAGGTACAGCTCACACTCAAGGGGAGTGGATTACACAAGGGCCTGAATATCAGGAGGCAGGAATCATTGGGGGCCATCTTAGAGGTTTCCAACAACAAATATCATATTTTAAAGCATATTTTAATGCAATATTTAATATTGTTCAAAATATAGGAAAATGATTTACCTTGAGTGATACATGCTATTTAAAATATGTAAAACAAAACATGATTTATTTATTCTAAAATAAAGAAAACTATTTTAGTCTTGCAGTACAGTACTTTGAAAAGTACAGCAGTACAGTACAGCTGCTGGCATACAGGGGCATGTTCTCATCTTTGAAAGTTCGCAACTTGAAGGTTCTTATATAGGGGTTACTGTATTATGGCTTAGGTTTTATTTATTTTTATTTATTTTAAAAATATTTATTTATTTATTTATTTCGGCTGCGCTGGGTCTTAGTTGCGGCATGCGGGATCTTTTAGTTGCGGCATGCAGGCAGCATCTAGTTCCCCAACCAGGGATTGAACATGGGACCCCTGCATTGGGAGCATGGAGGGGTCCCCAGTGGACCACGAGGGAAGTCCCAACATCCCCCCTTTAAAATTATTTCTAGATTTTTAAAAAATGCATTATAAATGGCTCCCTTTAAAATTTTATATTTTCTTTTTTTTTACATCTTTATTGGAGTATACTTGCTTTACAATGCTGTGTTAGTTTCTGCTTTATAACAAAGTGAATCAGCTATATGTATACATATATCCCCATATCCCCTCCCTCTTTTGCCTCCCTCCCACCCTCCCTATCCCACCCCTCTAGGTGGTCACAAACCTTATAGGGTTTCCTTCGTATGTTATTTGTTGCTTTTCCCTTGCTGCTTTTAATATTTTCTCTTTGTATTTAATTTATGATAGTTTGATTAATATGTGTCTTGGCGTGTATCTCCTTGGATTTATCCTGTATGGGACTCTCTGCACTTCCTGGACTTGATTGACTATTTCCTTTCCTATGTTAGGGAAGTTTTCAACTATCATCTCTTCAAATATTTTCTCAGCCCCTTTCTTTTTCTCTTCTTCTTCTGGGACCCCTATAATTTGAACGTTGGTGCCTTTAATGTTGTCCCAGAGGTCTCTGAGACTGTCCTCAATTCTTTTTCATTCTTTTTTCTTTATTCTGCTCTGTGGTAGTTATTTCCACTCTTTTTCTTCCTGGTCACGTATCTGTTCTTCTGCTTCAGTTATTCTGCTATTGATTCCTTCTAGAGAATTTTTAATTTCATTTATTGTGTTGTTCGTCATTGTTTATTTTGCTCTTTAGCTCTTCTAGGTCCTTGTTAAACGTTTCTTGTATTTTCTCCATTCTATTTCTAAGATTTTGGATCAGCTTTTCTGTCATTACTCTGAATTCTTTTTCAGGTAGACTGCCTATTTCCTCTTCATTTGTTTGGTCTGGTGGGTTTTTACCTTGTTCCTTCATCTGCTGCATATTTCTCTGTCTTCTCATTTTGTTTAACTTACTGTGTTTGGGTCTCCTTTTCACAAGCTACAGGTTCATAGTTCCCATTATTTTTGGTGTTTGCCCCCAGTGGGTGAGATTGGTTCAGTGGCTTGTGTAGGCTTCCTGGTGAAGGGGACTGGTGCCTGTGTTCTGGTGGGTGGGGCTGTGTCTTGTCCTTCTGGTGGCAGGGCTGTGTCCAGCGGTGTGTTTTGGAGTGTCTGTGAACTTAGTATGACTTTAGGCAGCCTCTCTGCTAATGGGTGGGGTTGTGTTCCTGCTAGTTGCTTGGCATGGGGCTTCTAGCACTGGAGCTCATTGGCCGTTGGGCGGAGGTGGGTCTTAGTGTTGAGACGAAGATCCCTGGGAGAGCTCTCACGAATTGATATTACATGGGGCTGGGAGGTTTCTGGTGGTCCAATGTCCTGTCCTTGGCTCTCCCACCTCAGAGGCTCAGGCCCAACCACCGGCCGGAGCACCAAGACCCTGCCAGAAGCATGGCTCAGAAGAAAAGGAAGAAAGGAAAAAAAGCCAGACAGAACCCTAGGAAAAATGGTAAAAGCAAACCTGAACAGACAAAATTGCACAAAGAAGCATTACATATACACACCGACAAAAAGAGAAAAAGGAAAAAAATAAAAATAAAATAAATTTAAAAATTTAAAAAATAAAAATAACAATAAAAAAATTAAAAACTGAGGAGAGCAACCAAACCAATAAGCAAATCCACCAATGATAATAAGCACTAAAAACTAAACTAAGATAAACATAAACCCAGAAACAAATCAGATGCAGAAAGCAAACCCAAAGTCTACAGTTGCTCCCAAAGTCCACCGCCTCAATTTTGGGAACATTCCTTGTCTATTCAGGTATTCCAGAGGTGCAGGGTACAGCAAGTTGACTGTGGAGATTTAATCCGCTGCTCTTGAGGCTGCTGGGAGAGGTTTCCCTTTCTCTTCTTTGTTCGCACACCTCCTGGGGTTCAGCTTTGGATTTGGCCCCGCCTCTGCGTGTAGGTCACCTGAGGGTGTCTGTTCCCTGCACAGACAGGAGGGGGTTAAAGCAGCAGCTGATTAGGGGGCTCTGGCTCACTCAGGCCGGGGGGAGGGAGGGGTATGGCAGTCAAAATTGGAATGCGGGGCGAGCCTGCAGCTGCCAGCATAACACTACAACAGCTTGAGGCGCGCCATGTGTTCTCCTGGGGAAGTTGTCCCTGGATCACAGGACCCTGGCAGTGGTGGGCTGCACAGGCTCCTGGAGGAGGTGGGGTGGTAGTGACCTGCACTTTCACACAGCCTTCTTGGTGGCGGCAGCAGCAGCCTTAGCATTTCATGCCCATCTCTGGGGTATGAGCTGATAGCTGTGGCTTGTGCCCATCTTTGGAGCTCGCTTAGGTGGTGCTCTGCCTTCTGTGGGCACACGGGGAAGGAATCCCCTCTCCTCGCGCACCCTTGAAACCATGGTCTCTTGCCTCTTCGGCAGCTCCAGACATTTTCCCGGACTCCTTCCCAGCTAGCTGTGGCGCACTAGCCCCCTTCAGGCTGTGTTCACGCAGCTAACCCCAGTCCTCTCCCTGGGATTTGACCTCCGAAGCCGGAGCCTCAGCTCCCAGCCCCCGCCTGCCCAGGCGGGTGAGCAGACAAGCCTCTCAGGCTGGTGAGTGCCGGTCAGCACCGATCCTCTGTGCGGGAATCTCTCTGCTTTGCCCTCTGCACCCCTGTGGCTGCGCTCTCCTCCGTGATTCCGAAGCTTCCCCCCACCCTGCCACCTGCAGTCTCTGCCTGCGAAGGGGCTTCCTAGTGTGTGGAAACCTTTCCTCCTTCACAGCTCCCTCCCAGAGGTGCAGGTCCCGTCCCTATTCTTTTGTCTCTCTTTTTTCTTTTGCTCTACCCAAGTACGTGGGGAGTTTCTTGCCTTTTGGGAGGTCTGAGGTCTTCTGCCAGTGTTCAGTAGGTGTTCTGTAGGAGTTGTTCCACATGTAAGTGTATTTCTGATGTATTTGTGGGGAGGAAGGTGATCTCCATGTCTTACTCCTCTGCCATCTTGAAGGTCTCCAAATTTTACATTTTTTAACTATTGGCTGCCTTCTACCTAGGAACTGCCTTTCTGCAGCAGACCTTGGGCTGGAAACCACCCAAGAAATGTTCATGGAAAACGAGGAGTTAAATTCTTAGGTGGGCAGCGTCACCTCCTCTCAAAACGTGATTTATTGAGAAATGCATTTAAACACAACATTACAGTATGTTTTGTTTGGAGACTGAATGTATATTAAGATGTCAAAAGCACTTTAACTATGTGTAATGTATCAAAAAATAGAAACTGCTTTCATGTGATGTTTGAAATTCTTACATTTTGTACTATAAAAATAAATTCACTTATTTACATAATTTTAGTATTTTGTTTCTAAGTGATGACATTAGAAAAAGGTGCTGCTATTTCTCCACACCTTCTACATAAATAATATAGCAAATGTGTTTAATTTTCCCCCCAATAAATGTAGAGACAAATTGTATATAATTGTCACTATACTTTCAATTTTGTGATTGATGTTTGAAGCATGAGAGATAGCTTAATGTACCATGTAAATTTTTTGGATTAGAGGTTGTCACTTAAGAATCTGATAAAAGAGCAGCTTCAGACAATGCATCAACTGGCTAGGGCTGTCATAACAAAGTGTCATAGACTGGGTGGCTTAAACAATAGAAATGTATTGTGTCAGAGTTCTGAGGGCTAGAAGTCCAGGATCAAGATGTTGGCATGGTTGATTTCTTCTGAATCCTGTGTCCTTAGTTTTTAGATGGTTATTTTCTACCAGTGTCTTCAGATGCTCTTCCCCCTGTGTCCTAATCTCCTCTTTTTATTGATATAAGGACACCAGTCATACTGGATTAGGGCTCATCCTATTATTGGCCTCATTTTAACTCAATTAGCTCTTGAAAAGGAACTATCTCTAAATACAGTTACATTCTGAAGTCCTGGGGGTTAGGACTTCAATATATGAATTTGGAGGAACACAGTTCAGCCTACAAGGGACAAATTTTCAAAAGTGCTGCCATTCTTCCCATCCTTATTCACTTATATTTCAACAGCAGTCTTTCTTAAGTTTCTTGTCTATTAGCCAACAATCCACTGTAGGCATAAATGGAACAATACATGACTATCAACAAAACCAACTTAAAAACCATATAATGATCCAACCAACAGGCTAGCCACTAACTGCCAAGTGGGCTCACTACCTATGCTCTAGAAGTTATCAAACTGTTCTCTTTTTAAATGAACAATTTTAAACACTTTTAAATATTGATTTTGTAAATAGAAATTGAAAAAAGATGCCATTACTGGCTTTAATGATGTTAAACTGTGGGTTTGTGAACCACCCCATGGAAAGTGCCGCCCAGATCCAGACGTCATATCTTCTCCATAGCTGAGTCACCCAGTGTTCATTAATAGCTTTCCACCTGCCCAGGCTCTGGACTTGGTGCTGTGCAAGAGACCTTCACTTATGCATCTCATTTAGCTGCTCTAACAAGGAATTGGGTCAATTCTTGGGTACCATGAACTTCACTCTAAAATCCTAGAGGAAGGGTTTTTGTTTGTTTGTTTGTTTTGGCTGTGCCACAGGGCTTACGGGGTCTTAGTTCCCTGACCAGGGATCGAATCCGGGCCCCCCTGCTGTGGAAGCGTGGAGTCCTAACCGCTGGACCGCCAGGGAAGTCCCTGAAATCCTAGAGGAAGGTTAACAGTAAAACATAATAAGGCACCAGGACTGGCAAGTACCATAGCCCCTTAAAAAGCCCAGAAGCTTCCCCATATAAGTTGCCACAAAAATCTCCACCTATTTCCTCATCCTCCTGTAATTAGACTTGCTGTTCTTCAAGCATTACCATTTGAGAAAAAAAAGGGAAAATAATTATTCAATTTTCTTTCTGCTTCATTTAATTATTGGTTTTGCTACCACCAATTTCTGTTATTTTCTTTGGCTAAGATTCAGCATTTCACCAACATTAAAGGTTAAATAAGCTCTTGTGGGCTGGACTTGGAAGCAAATCATCATTTATGTCATTGACTCCTGGGAAAATGGGATCTGAATTCCAAATTACTATTTACTACATTTTTGGAACCAGCTCTGTTTGTAAGCCTGGAACTGCTCGCTTCCTGTCTGACAATCACCAATTTAAAAAGAATAGGAATTCAATAAAATATATTTAACATTAAAATTCTACTAAGCATGGCTGATTCTTTCTTTGAGAGTTCAGAAAGCCCTTCAGGATCTTGCCCTTGTTCTAAACAGCAATTGAAGTGCTGCAGGAGTTCTAGGAAAGTGTGCTGACCTCAGCACTTCCCTAGAAGTGGGCAACCCCTCAGCCCAAAATGGGCTGAACCTGGTCTCAGAATGTCACAATCATTTCAGAAGCTGCTACTTTCCCTTCAACTGAGAGGGTCAATCAAGATCATCTGTCCACGCTCAGTGGAGTTGGTTTCGAGCACTTTTCTGGCCCTGGGCGAAGATACCCAAGACTCAGAAGACATAGCCAAGACGTAGTTTCTGCTCAAGATGTTATCTTTTATGAGTAAGCTTAGATTTTTACAATGGGCAAGTTTTATGCCTTTGTATCCTCTAGCTTTTCTCCAGTTGTATTTTGGGAGACCTAGGATCTGTCTCTTTGTTGGTTTTTCCTTTTTTAGTGTTTGGTCACCATTATGATCCATGGCAGGCAGAGTAGCAGGACATTTTGGTAGGGCTTTGGCAGGCTCATATTTTATTTTATTTTATTTATTTATTTTTAAAATAAATTTATTTATTTATTTGTTTATGGCTGCATTGGGTCTTCGTTGCTGTGCACGGGCTTTCTCTAGTTGCTGCGAGCGGGGGCTGCTCTTCGTTGCGGTGCATGGTCTTCTCGTTGCAGTGGCTTCTCTTGTTGCGGAGCATGAGCTCTAGGAGTGCGGGCTTCAGTAGTTGTGGCACATGGGCTCAGTAGTTGTGGCTCACAGGCTCTAGAGCGCAGGCTCAGTAGTTGTGGCGCACGGGTTCAGTTGCTCCGCGGCATGTGGGATCTTCCCGTACCAGGGATCGAACCCGTGTCCCCTGCATTGGCAGGTGGATTCTTAACCACTGCGCCACCAGGGAAGTCCTGGCAGGCTCATATTTTAAATGGCAAAACCAGTTCTAAAAACTGCTGTAACAGGAGTTAGCTCATTACTTGAAGGTTTTCTCAGGTGATCCCCACTACTAAAACATTTCTTCTGTGCCTCATTAAAGCCCCCCTCTGTGTTCTGTGCTCAGCAAGCCATGGGTACAAGACACTGTTTACTGGGTACCTTATATTCACTTGACAAATATGCAGACATGTAGACAAGATCACGATGATTGAGGGCTTAGGCAATGTGGCAGCTGTAGTGAGTATGGTGTAGGCTGCATTGTCCAACAGACAAAGAAAAAGCAAAATCGGGCACACTTGGGAGCATCTTTCACAAGCCAAGCCAAGAAAGGTGGCTCCCTTCCTAGAAGCTCTGAAGCCATGGCGACTTTAGTTATTTAGTAATATTTTCTGGAATATACTATTTAGTGATGATGTTCATTAAATGGTGTGTGGGGGCGTGTCTCAGGAAAATTGGAATCTGACTCCTAAACACACCTCTTGTGAAATAAAGCTGAACTGGTTTGAGGGAGGTGTAGGAAAAGAAGTGGCAACAGATATAGGAAAAGACACAAAGAAGGAAAATAATAGAAGGAAGAAATAGAGAAATAACCGAAGCAACATGAGGGGTTTTTTTTGGTTTTTTGGTTTTTTTTTTTTTTTTTTTTTTTTTTTTTTGCGGTACGCGGGCCTCTCACTGTCGTGGCCTCTCCCGTTACGGAGCACAGGCTCCGGACGCGCAGGCTCAGCGGCCATGGCTCACGGGCCCAGCCGCTCCGCGGCATGTGGGATCCTCCCGGACCGGGGCACAAACCCGCGTCCCCTGCATCGGCAGGCGGACTCCCAACCACTGCGCCACCAGGGAAGCCCGAGGGTTGTTCTTTTTGATTAAAAATTTCATAGTACTTTGACACAAGATATTACTTAAGCCACTGGAATCAGAAATGTCCTTTCCTTTATCCTCAGACTGGATGTTGCCTGGTGATCCAAATTAGAAGGTTTTGTGATTGTCTTTTAATTGAAAATATCTTGACGTCTTTGAAATCTTTCTCAAGCATTCAGTTATAGCCCATCGAAGTGACTTAATTTTAAAACAAAATACAAAAATAATTTGCTGAATAATTAATACAGCTTTGAATGACTTTTCTCAGAAGTCCCTAAGCACAGGATATAAAATGCTATTTTCTGGGTCACAGTCATCCATGAGCTGTGGGGGCCAATCTGCACTCGGAGTTTCACAGTCCTTGTGTGGATCCTACTGATGCAGCCTAGTGTTTTCTGAAGTTGTAACTACTGGCACCTAGTCGGCTCTTTATTAGGTCATCCCGTATTTTCACCTCTGTCTGCAGAGAGAATCCCAATCTAAAGCGCATTCACAGACAAGAGTTTTACGGACAAACGCACCTAAAATATGTGGCAACTTGATTGAGTCGTGGTTAAGAAACAAACACCACAACGGCAGTTTACAGACTTCTCTCCCACTTCAAATTTTGAGCTCAAATATTGTGTCATTACCTTCAAAATTCACTGCTGCAGAACAGAATAAAGAAAAAAGAATGAAAAGAAATGAAGACAGCCTAAGACACCTCTGGGACAAAATTAAACGTAACAACATTTGCATTATAGGTGTCCCAGAAAGAGAAGAGAGAGAGAAAGGACCAGAGAAAATATTTGAAGAGATTATAGTTGAAACCATCCCTAACATGGGAAAGGAA
This sequence comes from Leucopleurus acutus, assembly GCF_964270905.1. Lineage (NCBI taxonomy): Eukaryota > Metazoa > Chordata > Mammalia > Artiodactyla > Delphinidae > Leucopleurus > Leucopleurus acutus. Next base: position 95,336,323 of record NC_139148.1, on the reverse strand, counting down.
ATAGCTACCCAAGTCCAGGAAGCGCAGAGAGGCCCGTACAGGATAAACCCAAGGAGAAACATGCCAAGACACATAGTAATCAAATTGGCAAAAATTAAAGACAAAGAAAAACTATTGAAAGCAGCAAGGGAAAAACAACAAATAAGATACAAGGGAACTCCCATAAGGTTAACAGCTGACTTCTCAGCAGAAACTCTACAAGCCAGAAGGGAGTGGCATGATATACTTAAAGTGATGAAAGGGAAGAACCTACAACCAAGATTACTCTACCCAAGAAGGATCTCATTCACATTCGAGGGAGAAATCAAAAGCTTTACAGACAAGCAAAAGCTAAGAGAATTCAGCACCACCAAACCAGCTCTACAACAAATGCTAAAGGAACTTCTCTAAGTTCGAAACACATGAGAAGGAAAGGGCCTACAAAAACAAACCCAAAACAATTAAGAAAATGGTCATAGGAACATACATATTGATAATTACCTTAAATGTGAATGGATTAAAAGCTCCAAACAAAAGACGTAGGCTTGCTGAACGGATACAAAAACAAGACCCATCTATATGCTGTCTACAAGAGACCCACTTCAGACCTAGAGACACATACAGACTGAAAGTGAGGGGATGGAAAAAGATATTCCATGCAAATGGAAATCAAAAGAAAGCTGGAGTAGCAATACTCATATCAGATAAAATAGACTTTAAAATAAAGAATGTTACAAGAGACAAGAAAGGACACTACATAATGATCAAGGGATCAATCCAAGAAGAAGATATAACAATTATAAATATATATGGACCCAACATAGGAGCACCTCAATACATACAGCAACTGCAAAGAGGTATAAAAGAGGAAATCGACAGCAACACAATAATAGTGGGGGACTTTAACACCTCACTTACACCAATGGACAGATCATCTAAACAGAAAATAAATAAGGAAACACAAGCTTTAAATGACACAATAGACCAGATAGATTTAATTGATATTTATAGGACATTCTATCCAAAAACAGCACATTACACTTTCTTCTCAATGCGCATGAAAAATTCTCTAGGAGATATCACATCTTGCATCAAAAATCAAGCCTCAGTAAATTTAAGAAAATTGAAATCGGGGTTCCCTGGTGGCACAGTGGTTGAGAGTCTGCCTGCCGATGCCGGGGACGTGGGTTTGTGCCCTGGTCCGGGAAGATCCCACATGCCGCAGAGTGGCTGGGCCTGTGAGCCATGGCCGCTGAGCCTGTGCATCCGGAGCCTGTGCTCTGCAACGGGAGAGGCCACAGCAGTGAGAGGCCCGCATACCGCAAAAAAAAAAAAAAAAAAAAAGAAGTCAAAGAGGAAATCAAGAAATACCTAGAGACAAATGACAAAGAAAACATGATGATCCTATAGGATCATCATGTAGAACCTATAGGATGCAGCAAAAGCAGTTCTAAGAGGGAAGTGTATAGCTATACAAGTCTACCTCAAGAAACAAGAAAAATCTCAAATAAACAATCTAATGTTACACCTAATGGAACTAGAGAAAGAAGAACAAACAAAACCCAAAGTTAGCAGAAAGAAAGAAATCATAAATATCAGAGCAGAAATAAGTGAAATAGAAACAATAGCAAAGATCATTAAAACTAAAAGCTGGTTCTTTGAGAAGATAAACAAAATTGACAAACCATTAGCCAGACTCATCAAGAAAAAGAAGGAGAGGAATCAAAGCAATAAAATTAGAAGTGAAAAAGGAGAAGTTACAACAGGCATGGCAGAAATACAAAGCATCCTAAGAGACTACTACAAGCAACTCTATGCCAATAAAATGGGCAACCTAGAAGAAATGGACAAATTGTTAGAAATGTATAACCTTCCAAGACTGAACCAGGAAGAAATAGAAAATATGAACAGACCAATCACAAGTAATGAAATTGAAACTGTGATTAAAAATCTTCCAACAAACAAAAGTCCAGGGCCAGATGGCTTCACAGGTGAATTCTATCAAACGTTTAGAGAAGAGCTAACAGCCATCCTTCTCAAACTCTTCCAAAAAATTGCAGAGGAAGGAACACTCCCAAATGCATTCTATGAGGCGACCATCACCCTGATACCAAAACCAAAGATAATACAAAAAAAGAAAATTACAGACCAATATCACTGATGAATATAGATGCAAAAATCCTCAACAAAATACTACCATACAGAATCCAACAACATATTAAAAGGATCATACACCATGATCAAGTGGGATTTATCCCAGGAATGCAAGGATTCTTCAATGTATGCAAATCAATTAATGTGATACACCATATTAACAAATGGAAGGATAAAAACCATATGATCGGGGCTTCCCTGGTGGCGCAGTGGTTGAGAGTCCGCCTGCCGATGCAGGGGACACGGGTTCGTGCCCTGGTCCGGGAAGATCCCACATGCCGCAGAGCGGCTGGGCCCGTGAGCCATGGCCGCTGGGCCTGCGCGTCCGGAGCCTGCGCTCCACAACGGGAGAGGCCACAGCAGTGAGAGGCCCGTGTACCGCAAAAAAAAAAAAAACAAAAAAACCATATGATCATCTCAATAGATGCAGAAAAGCTTTTGACAAAATTCAACACCCATTTATGAGAAAAACTCTCCAGAAAGTGGGCATAGAGGGAACCTACCTCAACATAATAAAGGCCATATATGACAAACTCACAGCAAACATCATTCTCAATGGTGAAAAACTGAAAGCATTTCCTCTAAGATCAGGAACAAGACAAGGATGTCCACTCTCACCACTATTATTCAACATAGTTTTGGAAGTCCTAGCCACGGCAATCAGAGAAGAAAAGGAAATAAATGCAATACAAATTGGGAAAGAAGAAGCAAAACTGTCACTGTTTGCAGATGACATGATACTATACATAGAGAATCCTAAAGCTGCCACCAGAAAACTACTAGGGCTAATCAATGAATTTGGTAAAATTGCAGCATACAAAATTAATGCACAGAAATCTCTTGCATTCCTATACACGAAGGATGAAAAATCTGAAAGAGAAATTAAGGAAACTCTCCCATTTACCATTATAACAAAAAGAATAAAATACCTGGGAATAAACCTACCTAGGGAGACAAAAGACCTGTATGCAGAAAACTATAACACACTGACAAAAGAAATTAAAAATGATATCAACAGATGGAGAGATATGCCATGTTCCTGGATTGGAAGAATCAATATTGTGAAAATGACTATACTACCCAAAGCAATCAATAGATTCAAAGCAATCCCTATCAAATTACCAATGGCATTTTTTACAGAACTAGAACAAAAAATCTTAAAATTTGTATGGAGACACAAAAGACCCTGAATAGCCAAAGCAGTCTTGAGGGAAAAAAGCAGAGCTGGAGGAATCAGACTCCCTGATTTCAGACTGTACTACAAATCTACAGTAACCCATGCACCTATGGTCAACTAATCTATGACAAAGGAGGCAAGGATATACAATGGAGAAAAGACAGTCTCTTCAATAAGTGGTGCTTGGAAAACTCAACAGCTACATGTAGAAGAATGAAATTAGAACACTCCCTAACACCATACAAAAAATAAACTCAAAATGGATTAGAGACCTAAATGTAAGACTGGACACTATAAAACTCTTAGAGGAAAGTATAGGAAGAACAGTCTTTGATATAAATCACAGCAAGATCTTTTATGATCCACCTCCTAGAGTAATGGAAATAAAAACAAAAATAAACAAATGGGACCTAATGAAACTTCAAAGCTTTTGCACAGCAAAGGAAACCATAAACAAGTTGAAAAGACAGCCCTCAGAATGGGAGAAAATATTTGCAAACGAATCAACAGACAAAGGATTAATCTCCAAAATATATAAACAGCTCATGCAGCTCAATATTTAGAAAACAAACAACCCAATCCAAAAATAGGCAGAAGACCTAAATAGACATTTCTCCAAAGAAGACATACAGATGGCCAAGAAGCACGTGAAAAGCTGCTCAACATGACTAATTATTAGAGAAACGCAGATCAAAACTACAATGAGGTATCCCCTCACACCAGTCAGAATGGCCATCATCAAAAAATCTACAAACAATAATGCTGGAGAGGGTGTGGAGAAAAGGGAACCCTCTTGCACTTTTGGTGGGAATGTAAATTGATATGGCCACTATGGAGGACAGTATGGAGGTTCCTTGAAAAACTAAAAATAGAATTACCATATGACCCAGCAGTCCCACTACTGGGCATATACCCAGAGAAAACCCTATTTCAGAAAGACACATGCACCCCAATGTTCATTGCAGCACTACTTGCAATAGCCAGGTCATGGAATCAACCTAAGTGTCCATCGACAGATGAATGGATAAAGAAGATGTGGTACATATATACAATGGAATATTACTCAGCCATGAAAAGGAACGAAATTGGGTCATTTGTTAAGATATGGATGGATCTAGAGATTGTCATACAGAGTGAAGTAAGTCAGAAATAGAAAAACAAGTATCGTATATTAACGCATATATGTGGAACCTAGAAAAATGGTACAGATGAACAGGTTTGCAAGGCAGAAATTGAGACACAGATGTAGAGAACAAACATATGGACACCAAGGAGGGAAGCGGCTGGGGATAGGTGTGGTGGTGTGATGAATTGGGAGTTTGGGATTGACATGTATACATTGATGTGTATAAAATGGATGACTAATAAGAACCTGCTGTATAAAAAAATAAATAAAATAAAATTCAAAAAAAATGCACCAAGAGAAATTTGGCGACATTTTGTGCATTTTGCCACTAGTGGGCGCCAGAGGTACAATGAGAAGCCACCGATGAATTTATGAAAGCAATTTTGCTTTGAGCAGGTTGGAGAAATAAAAAGTATTTTTGATTATTTTTGGGCTTCCTTCAGATTTTGTGTCTTTCCAGTTTGGATGATGAAGTGGAAACTCTAGGTTTGATTACGTACCTTTCGATTCCTTTATCTCAGTTAGAAAGGAACTTGCATTACTTCCCAAGGAGGCATGATGAATGCTGCTTAAGCATTTTCCCAGTGCTTACTAAAATGCTTAAGCATTTTCCCAGTGCTTACTATGCCTCAGGCACTATACGAAGCGATTTACATGCTGTATCTTATTTAGCCCTCATGAGAATCTTAGAGAGTGGATGTTATTATTATCCCCATTTACCAGTTGAGAAAACGGAGGCATAGACAATTTAAATAACTTGCTTAAGGTGACAGTGAAATAATAAAATTGAGACAAACCTAGGTTCATCTGACTCCAGAGTCGGGGCTTTTTTCACATACTACACCACCTATACGCTGTCTTTATTCTACAAACTTTCTACTAGGTTGTAGTATAAGAAAGGTTATCCTGACTATGGTGTGACTAGACCTTTAATCAATCAGACTGTCTCAAACCACGGTTCTAGTGTGCAAATAAATGGGAGGAAGAAAAAAAAAACAAACAAATAAACAACAACTAAAACAGGGTTAAAAGGTTTCAAGTTGGGGGGAATCTCAGGGGGGGAAAAAAAAACTTCCCCAGCTACACTTCCAGATGTGAAGATCATAGGATACTCTGAAGCCATTCATTCAGATTCCATTCCCTTAGCCTGAGATTCCAGAGATTTGATGGCTCAGATATCAGGGAGAGCCAGTGTCTTCAGTTCAGCCTCAAGGATAGAAGCACCAGCACCTTTGCGATGCTTGAGAAAACTCCATCCTGTCTGAGACATTCACGTTAAAGAATCAGGGTCTCATGTGCTCTACAGAACAAAGCCACATCATTTATTTTGCTGTAGTGCACTTCACTTCTGGGGCTAAATGTCAGAGGGACAAAAACAGATATCTTTCTTGGCTTCCAACAACGAAGGAAATGGACTTACCAGGAAGGAGAATAACAGAAGTAAAGCTCTCCTTTTTGTGTGTGAATAGAAGACAGGAAGGAGCCTTAAAATTCCAAAGTGCCTGAAAGACCAAGAATCACATGACATTGAACACTATATATGGCTGATTGACCTTCCCGATGACAGCTTTCTGTAGCTAATGTTATAACAACTTTGCACTATAAAAAATTTTACTGCCTATTACATAACAGGGACTTTCAATAACACATACACTGCAAGTAGTAAACTAAGAGCTTTATCTGCATTATATTATTTAAACCCCACAAAAACCCTTCTCAGCAGTTACTATTATTATCAACACAATACATGCACGTAGTTGAACAGATAGTATAGTCCTAATATTGAAAAAACAGCAACCCCTACTCTTCCCAATTCCTGTGTCCCTCTTCTAAGAGGCAACCACTATCATTTCTCTTGGTTGGTTTGGGTATTTAAATTCCTGAATTACAGTTTATAGAATACTATTTCTTGATTTTTCAATTTTAAGCATTATCAGTTCACTTCCTATATGGAATATAATGATTTAGTTCTATCTTGCAACCCTTCCCCTTCGTTACATATGCACAACTGTCCTGTTTTACTTTTTATGTGGTTATCACTACTAATCCAACCCCAAATTTCCTCAAAGGATCTAAAACTCTTCTCAGTACGGTCAACACATCTGATAATCTGACGGTTCCATCTTTTTTTCTGGAGACATCCTGTCAGAGCCTTCCATCTACCAGTATCTATCCTACAGCATGGCTGTCTTCCTTTCACCTTCATCCTGGGACTTTTCTTCATCAGTCTCTTGTGTTGAACCCTTTGTTTCCTGGATCCCATGTCATCCTCTGACCACTCCCTTGTCTTGGTGATGCACTTATTCCAATAGCTTCCTGAAAAGGGTTCATGGGAAGTAATTTTTCTGAGAGGTTATCTCTCATATTCTGAAATTTTATGACAATGTGCCTCAGTATGTGTCTTACAGTCATTGTACTGGATACTTAATCAGCCCTTAAATTTGGTAACACATTTCCGTTGGGTGAGGAAAAGACTTCTTTTATGGTTTGATTATTTCCTCTCCATTTTTTCTGTTCTCTCTCTGGGACCTCAAGATGGATAATGGTTCTTTAATTCTTCTATCTTGTCTTTATTTCCTACCTCTCAGACATTTTGTTCTGCATTCTAGAGATTTTTTTTTTTTGGTAAAGATATTAACTTTATTTATTTATTTATTTATTTATTTCCCCCAGAAGTTCTCTTTTTTTTGAACTTTTGAATTTTATTTTATTTATTTTTTTATACAGCAGGTTCTAATTAGTCATCAATTTTATACACATCAGTGTATACATGTCAATCCCAATCGCCCAATTCATCACACTACCACGCCCACCCCCTACCCCCCATTGCTCTCCCCCATTGGTGTCCATACGTTTGTTCTCTATTTCTGTGTCTCAATCTCTGCCCTGCAAACCGGTTCATCTCTACCATTTTCCTAGGTTCCACATATATGCGTTAATATACGATATATGTTTTTCTCTTTCTGACTTACTTCACTCTGTATGACAGTCTCTAGATCCATCCACATCTCAACAAATGACCCAATTTCATTCCTTTTTATGGCTGAGTAATATTCTATTGTATATATGTACCACATCTTCAAATATTTTCTTGGGTCCTTTCTCTCTTCTCCTTCTGGGACCCCTATAATGCGAATGTTGTTGTGTTTAATGTTGTCCCAGAGATCTCTTAGGCTGTCTTCATTTCTTTTCATTCTTTTTTCTTTATTTTGTTCTGCAGCAGTGAATTCCAGCATTCTGTCTTCCAGGTCACTTATCCGTTCTTCTGCCTCAGTTATTCTGCTATCGATTCCTTCTAGTGTAGTTTTCATTTCAGTTATTGTATTGTTCACCTCTGTTTTTTGTTCTCTAATTTTTCTAGGTCTTTGTTAAACATTTCTTGCATCTTCTCGATCTTTGCCTCCATTCTTTTTCTGAGGTCCTGGATCATCTTCACTATCATTATTCTGAGTTATTTTTCTGGAAGGTTGCCTATCTGTACTTCATTTAGTTGTTTTTCTGGCGTTTTATCTTGTTCCTTCAACTAGTACATAGCCCTCTGCCTTTTCATCTTGTCTATCTTTCTGTGAATGTGGTTTTTGTTCCACAGGCTGCAAGATTGTAGTTCTTCTTGTTTCTGCTCAAGATTTTTTAAATGTATCTTCTTTCTACTGAAATAAAAATAATTCTTCTCTAATAATTTGAATTTTCAAGAGCTCATTCTTGTTCTCAGAATGTTTCTTTTCGTTTCTAGCATCAGTGAATGTTTCACGTATACAGTGCATGCATGTACTTCTCTGAGAATATCAATTATATGGCTTCTTCTGTTCCTTGCATTGTTTTTATTTCTTCCCAGTTTATTTTTCAATGTTTGTTTTAGTTTCTTTTTTACTATTAAAGATTTTTCTTCAGTATTTGATTATCCTTAACTCTTCAATTGTATTTCGGAGTGAGGCAATAGAAAAGCTGTGTGTGTGTGTGTGTGTGTGTGTCTGTGTGTGTGTGTGTGTGTGTGTCTGTGTGTGTTGGGGCAATTGACTGGTGGGTCTTCCATCCTTAAGTGGACCTGGACATTTCATTTGTATGTCAGTGTCTGTGGGTCTTTTCTCTTAGGCCAATCAAATTCCCTAGAAAGGAACCTTTCGATTTCCTGCCAGGGGGTGGGGGTGGAGTGGGGTAAGAAGCCTGACTGCCAGCATTAATGGTGTTGATGGGAAAGAGGAAGGGTGAGGGGCTGTTTAGCGTCACCCTTGCTCTGTGCTGAGCCTGATAACCCCACTTAAAAATCATCATCATCATCATCATCATAAGAGCCAACATTTATTGAGAGTTTACTTCATCAAAAGCAAAGATTTATGATTACAAAAATCATGGTGCAATGATACAATGAAATGGCAAGCAGCCATTGAAAACAATCTAATAGCCCCAGTTGTTGAGGCCAGCCACCTCTACCCACCTAGAGTTGGATTGAAAGGAAAACAGAGGTTGCCTTTTGGGAACTGCAGTGATGGTAAGAGATTCTCCCTATCTCCACCTCCCCTCCCCTTGGTGGAAAAGAGGTAATGGTATGCTGATAAATGTTTAGCAGCCCACTGGTGGCATCTCCGGAGTGTACACACTCCCACCATGGCCAATTTCAAGCTACCAATGTGATATCAACTGGCTAACATGTTTTCTGAAAATATAGCAATCCATTTTTGTGAGATGGGATGAGCTAGCTGGTTCCAGCACACCACTGGAGGGAGGCCTCAGAGAACCACAGTGCTTAGACATTTGTTTAGTCACTGGTCCTGCTTTGTAGACCAGGCCTAGTGCCACTGGAAAGGAGTCAAGACCTTTAGAATCCAAGGAATGATGGGACTGCCAGTTAAAGAGGGAGCAAATATCTTCTCCTTGAATTTCTCTTTCCCAAGAGGTATGGGAGTCAGGGGCTTGGAAGAGATTGGGAGCTACAGGTCCCCCAATACACACACACACACACACACACACACACACACACACACACACCGGTGTGCAGTGTAGAGTCAAGAGGCATATACATCAGAGGAATGCAGAGAAGGATTAACAACTGGAAGATGCCAGGGGCATCAGTGCCTGGGGGTGGGTGTGCTCAGCTCCTCAGCAGTGACCCAGCTGCAGACTCGCTGAGGGGAGGTATCAGGTGGTAGCATCCACAGCGCTCAACTAGTTTCTCTTTCTTCTTCTAACCCCGACACCAGAAGGGTAAGCACCAGAAAGGGGGCAGGATGGGGAGCACTGAGAGGGAGTGAGGAGGAAGAAGTTAGAATCAAACAGAAGATTAAAGTTGCAAAACAAATGGAACTAAGCCTTAAGAAGAATGGGCCTGTTTTCATGACCAGAAGTTAATATACAATATCATGGATCAGACTGAGCTGGCATTAGGGTGCTTGCCACCCCACTGGAGAAGGAAGTGTGAAGGGCATAGCTGGTAATTTTGGAAAAGTTAAAACCACTGCATGGTACATGGTGGTAATCGTGGAGGGGTGAATGTACAGCTACTTAGAATTTTCTTCTTTATGCTTTTGTGTATATACCTTGTGTGTGTGTGCCTATTTTTGTACAACTAATATGTATAACATATTTGTTTTTAAGTTTTTTATTGGAGTATAGTTGATTTACAACATTGTGTTAGTTTCAGGTGTACAGCACAGTGAATCAGTTATACAATGCATATATATATCCACTCTTTTTTCTTTTTTTAGATTCTTTTCCCATATAGGTCATTACAGAGTATTGAGTAGAGTTCCCTGTGCTATACAGCAGGTTCTTATTAGTTATCTATTTTATATATAGTAGTGTGTATATGTCAATCCCAATCTCGCAGTTTATCCCTCCCACCCCTCTTATCCCCTGGTAACCATACGTTTGTTTTCTACATTCGTGACTATTTGTTTTGTAAATAAGTTCATTTGTACCCTTTTTTAAGATTCCACATATAAACAATATCATATGATATTTGGTTTTCTGTGTCTGACTTACTTCACTCATATGACAATCTCTAGGTCCATCCATGTTGCTGCAAATGGCATTATTTTGTTCTTTTTTATGGCTGAGTAATATATATTTTTTTTAATTTAAGGATCCGTGTTACTGATGAGGATAAGGATGATGTCAGCAGCAGACGTAAAGACATGAAGTTAACAGAAATGCACTTTCTGGTGCATACAGATTTCCTGGTAATGCAAGGTGCTGGTGTTACCAAACCAAACTTTACATGCGCAGTAAAGACAATCTACCGACACCAGGTTGTGGTGAAGGAAAATGCAGCATTTATTGTAAAGGCACTGATACAAGGAAAATAGGTGGCTCATGCTCTAAAACCCCAAACTCCGCGAAGTGTTTCAGCAAAGCAGTTTTTTTTTTTTTTTTTTTGCGGTACGCGGGCCTCTCACTGTTGTGGCCTCTCCCGTTGCGGAGCACAGGCTCCGGACGCGCAGGCTCAGTGGCTCATGGCTCACGGGCCTAGCTGCTCCTCGGCATGTGGGATCTTCCCGCACCGGGGCACGAACCCGCGTCCCCTGCATTGGCGGCGGACTCTCAACCACTGCGCCACCAGGGAAGCCCCAGCAAAGCAGTTTTAAAGGTCAGGTGAGGGAGGGGGTATCCCCCAGGGTGCATGATCAACTTGTGTACAATTCTCTGATTGGCTGGTGGTGAGGTAACAGGGTGGTGTCACAAGGGTTAACATTATCAATCCTTAGGCGCCAGATCTCGTGATCATCAAGTAGTTAATTTTTTCCATTCGGTGACGGGTTTAGAATCTGAAATACTCAAGAAATATACATCAGATACTATAATCTCGGTACTTCAGAGAGGAGCTGAAGCAGAGGATATGGGGGAAGGGTCTGTCCCAGGAAGGCCCCATAGGGTCCTGTTCGGTTACACTGGGAAGAATGCTGGCTTCAAGAAGTCCGTGGGGCATTCATGAAGAGCCAGGACTCTCTCCCAGAAAGAGAAATATCTAGGGGGCAGCTCCTTAGTAGCTCTGATCCAAGGGTGGAGGCTCCCACCTCCTTCTCATTCCTTGAGGGCTACGGAGACAGTGTTTCTGATAAATACAGTATTAGGTCTTTAAATGGACAGTTTAAAGCAACTTGAAGAGGACAAAGGCCTCATGGCCTATTGATCTTATTACATCACTGGAGAGGCAACATTTGGCCTGGAAAAAGTAGATTTGTCTTCTGTGATTTATATATTACCCAGAAACCTCTTGGCTCCCTGAATTCTTCGTAAAAACCCTATTTTCTCAGTTACACTGAGAAAATTTCTCTCCTTACAGGGAGAGAAATTTTGTCACCCTAAAATATGTCTCTTTGGCTTATTGTTTTAAGTGGGTTACTTTCTGAGAAACAGCAGACATGGGAAGTGCTCTGAAAACCATAGAAGATTTGCCCTTAAGAAAGAAACATTTACATTTGTAAGGGAAATCTCAATTTGTAAGAGTGACTGCCTCTCTGTACCTGGGTGGGGTAGGAACACCAACTTTCTAGAAATTCTTATCAATGGAGAAGGCACTAACATAAATCTGCTTTTCCTGATAACTTCCCATAACTGATTCTTCCCACCCGCAACTTCCTCTTTAGCTGAGAAGGGTATTTAAGGTGAGGGCTTCTGCCATTTGGGTGAGTTACTCAGCTTTTCTGGGTCTCTCCCATATATACACGTTATTAAAATTTTGTTTGAATTTCCCGTTAATCTGTATCATGTCAATTGAATTCTTAGACCAGCCAGAAGAACCTAGAAGGCAGAGGAAAATTTCTTCCTCCCCGACATCAGCAACAAGGTTCAGGCGTTGTTCCTAATAGCTTGCTTGGCCTCAGTCACCCAAGCTAACTGCTTTTGCTCCCAGCAAAGGTAATGGCGTTGCCTTTGGCAATAAATCTGAAGAGCAAAGTAAAGTTGTCCTTTCAACAGGCTCCCTGCCGGTTCCTTAAAAATCACCCAAAACTATCCATCCATTTTTAATGTCTCCTTTGGTAGCAACTTCAAGTGGTCTTAGCCAGTCTAAAAGCTCCCCAGGAAAATACTCAAATTCTTCTGTAACATCTAAAAGTTGTTCTAGTGCAGTCAACCCTAAAAGAGCACGATAATCGTCTTGTAAGTGCGTGACGTTTTCCCGAACTTTGAGTGCCATCTGGTTCACTGGCTGACATATTTCTGGCATTATCTGTGACAAGGTAGAATTCTGTAAGTAGTCAGGCCCTCACTGAATACGTGCTCGCATTATTCCCACATGCTAAGCATCGTGTGTGTGTGTGTGTTTGCGCGCACACGCGCGCATGCGTGTGTGTGTAACAGAGACAGATAGAGACAGAGAGGCAAGGTGAGAATAAGTCTCTCCTTTTGTCTTTCCATTTGCTACTTACCACCCTGTGACCTGTAGAAGTGACAATTTCCTGAGGAGAGCAGCTCATCTTCTGAGTCAGCCTTGCTCAAATTTGCCTGTGGAGTTTTCCACAGAACCAGGTAATTGCCCCAATCCTTCCCTTCACTTTAGCAAAACTGAAGTGTGTTGAAGGTTTCCACTTGTACTCAGATTCTTAGGTCTTTGAGCCTGATTTCATTTGGGCTCAGACTAATTACTTTTACGACCTAGGCCAGGATGTTTGTATAACTATGTTTATGGCTCCAAGTTCAAAGTTATTTATAACATGGTAGACTGTAAAATTTTATTTGGAAAATCTTTAGGAGACATGTAGAAGGTATAGTTTTCAGTAGGTTGATCCTCCTCCAGATGGAAGATCTAGAAACCAAAGGTGTTGTGAATGCAAAGAGATCTTCATTACATTGCCTAAGAACCTAAGAATGGAAAAGGCTAGGCCAGCCCCCTTCTTCAGCCCAGGGGTCTTATCTTTCACGGATGGGTTGAGGGAGGCCTGAGGTTGGCTTCTTGGCTGTCACTGCCTTTCCTGTAATAATGTATTGTGAGTTTGTTAAGAGCACATCTTTCTCTGCCTTTTGGGGGATGATTGCCAGCTAGTGCCATTTCTCATGGTAATGGATTCCGTAAATTTTCTCCCCACTGTGTAAAATCAGACTTCCCTTGATTTGGCTCAAACTCACCTCATAAACTTGAAGGGGTTCTTCCTTTTTTCTCTTTTGGAATTCATTGTTCACTCCACAAGGCTTTCTGTGATTTTATAGCTTTCTAATGCGTCTCCCCCACCCCAGCCTTTCTGATTGAAGGGCAGCTAATCTTTTTAATCAGGTCTCCTTTCTGCCATATGGCAGCCCTTCCCCCCTCCTGTGCCCTTAGTCTCTTTCTACAGTCTCCTCTAGCTCTTTTTCCAACCCCTCCCCCTCTGTTAGATAGGCCTTTCTGAAAGGGCAGTGACCCAAACTGTCCCAAGGGTATGGCTAATGGGGTGATTGCTCTGACCTATGCACTCTGGGAGTTCCCACCCAGCAGCAGAGACCAGGTGGTTGATGGGATGAGAGTGAGGGTGGAGGTGGGGTGAGGGTGGAGTGAGGGTGGAGTGAGGGGCGGGCAAAGAAGCTGAAGGCTTCACCAGCTGGAGGTTAAAGAAGATCGATGTGCTCATGAATATATTACGATTAGTAGCTAGGTTGAGGTTGACTGCTAGGTTATGGAACCCTCCCCATTCTCTGAGTCCTCCCGACCCTTGTTCCACGAGACCTCTTTGAGACAGGAAGTGGGCAGGGCGCAACCTTTAAAAGAATGACGTAGCCAGAGGACACAGCATAAACTGATTAGAACCAACTGGATCCAAGATGGCAGACGAGTCGACTTCTACTAGACCTTGAGCCTCAGTATATGCTCATTGTAACACGTCATCAAGCTAAATGACACACCTGCAGGTGCCATGGCAGTTCCAAGGCTGACCATAAAGGCTGACAAGTGGGCCGTGGCCCAATTCCTGGAAATCCCCACCCCTTCCCCCAAAATAGCTGGAATATTCTTCCCACTCATTAGCCTATGAAATTACGCACCCCTATAAAAACTGACAACCCCATACCCCGGTGTCTCTTGCTTTACCAGATGACCCACACTGTGGAGTGTGTGTCTCCCTGAGTAAACCGTTTTTCTCTTTGCTATGGCTCGCTCTTGAATTATTTCCTGCGTGAAAACAAGAACCCACACTTGGCGGCCGTCCCAGGGACTCACTTGAGATCTGGGACGTGACCATCCTCTCCAGCCGCACCTCTCTCTCTTGCAACACCTTCATGAGAGCCCCTCCCTTTCTTTGGCTTCCAAGGCTCCTCTTCATGTTTGTTTGCCACATTCAGTTTGAATAAGCGTACTTCCTTCTGGGGAGGGGCATGTGGGTCCACAGTGAACTGGGGATGATATGGCAATGAAGAAATATCCTGGCATAGATGCTAATTGTTCTGGACAAAGAGAAGAGAATGGTTCCTGGACTCTGATGGACAATGAACAGGAGGAATCCTTTGACTTCTTTTGTACCTAGACCGCCCCAAGGACCTGAGCTTCTATGCTTCATGCCATGAGTATTATTTGCTAAAGAGCTACCGAGAAAGATATGAGTCAGGAGACTTAGCAACGTTTTCTAAATTAGCCATGGTTCTGAAGATAACGACCTAACTAGTTTGAGCCACAGGTAGCATTACGGATCCTCTAAAGCAGAGTGCCCACCCTTCTTGGCACCAGGGACTGGTTTTATGGAAGACAGTTTTTCCACGGAAGGGGGTAGGAGGTGGGGTGGGGAAGCTTCAGGCGGTAATACAAGTGATGGTTCAGGCGGTAATGTGAGTGATGGTTCAGGCGGTAATGCGAGCGATGGGGAGCAGCAGATGAAGCTTCACTCACTCGGCTGCTGCTGACCTCCTGCTGTGCGGCCCGGTTCCTAACAGGCCACGGACCGCTACTGGCCCGTGGCCTGGGGGTTGGGGACCCCTGCTCTAAAAGACTGTTTTTCAAGGTGACTTACGGTTTTATTCCCTAACTCAGTGGTCCCCAACCTTTTTGGCACGAGGGACCAGTTTCGTGGAAGACTATTTTTCAGTGGACTGGGGGCTGGGGTGGGGTGGTGGTTTGGGGATGATTCAAGTGCATTACATTTATTGTGCACTTTATTTCTATTATTATTGCCTAGGAATATATAATGAAATAATTATACAACTCACCATAATGCTGACAGGAGGCGGGGCTCAGGCGGTAAGGCGAGTGATGGGGAGCAGCTATAAATACAGATGAAGCTTTGCTTTCTCGCCTGCCACTCACCTCCTGCTCTGCGGCCCGGCTCCTAACAGGTCCATGACCCGGGGGTTGGGGACCCCCGCCCTAACTGACTGTCTGGGTTAGACTTAGAGCTGAGGATGGGGTGAGAGTGGAGAAAGGAAGAGGGGAAAGCGAGGTGCTTCATATATACACATGGAGTACATCTTTCAAGGACATCTCTTTCTGACTGCTCCCCAATCCTTATACCAAGGAGTCACCCCCCAAAAAAATGTGAGAAAAAACTGGCAGTACAGGGAGGCTGCAGCAGCATTAGTGCACACTGTTTTGTGATTCAGTTTTCCCTCTGAACCTGAAGTCTAGGCTTACATGCTAATGGAATTTCACTGAGTGATGTTAACGAAAGTGAGTGAGTGAGGCCCCGCGACATTTCTCCAATAGCCACCTCTCCTGAATTATGGGGGTTGCACAATGAGCTTGCAAAAGTAGAGAGCATGGCCAAAAATGAACTTCTAAAGGAACCTCACCCAGAAATCATTTGACCTTTCCCCTGGTTTTCCAAAGGAGGCCTCTTCTTGGCAAAATAGTAGGATGAGGTAAGGTGGGTACTTTCCTATCCCACAAGGTTTTTCTACTTGAAAGACACTTGCGGTCTCTGGTGTTAAAAAACAAAATTCAACTGAGCAAATTTGAAGGCCTAATTGGCGATTCAGGAATCGGGCAGCAACACATCTAGCAAGTAGAAGGGTGCTCCAAGGGGTTGTACAAAATCGAAGGTTTTTATAAGAAGTGTGAGGTCAGGGACTTATTAGCAAAAGAAAAGAAAGGATTATTTTCAGGTCAAGACATCTTCTTTTGTGGGGGGAGGGAAATTAGAAAATATTTTGAACTGAGTGAAAATGAAAACATAACGTACAGAATTTGTGGTATGTAACTAAAAGTAGTTTAAATTTATTTATTTATTGGCTGCGTTGGGTCTTTGTTGTTGTGAGCGGGCTTTCTCTAGTGGTGCGCGAGCCGGGGCTACTCTTCATTGCGGTGCGTGGGCTTCTCATTGTGGTGGCTTTTCTTGTTGCGGAGCACGGGTTCTAGGCACGTGGGTTTCAGTAGTTATGGTGCGTGGGCTCAGTAGTTGTGGCTCACGGGCTTCGTTGCTCCGTGGCATGTGGGATCTTCCCGGACCAGGGATGGAACCCTTGTCCCCTGCAGTGACAGGCGTATTCTTAACCACTGTGCCACCAGGGAAGTCCAGGGCCTGTGTTTTTTTTTAACATTGGTATACTCAGAATTCCTGAAGTCCTTGCTTTCAACTCTAATTTCTGCTTGTCAACTGAGTAAATGTGAATTGCAGCATTAAGGTCCATACTTTCTAGTGAAACGGCCCCAGAGTCTTTGGCAAGTATACATCAGTATTGGATTCATTATTAAGAATGACTACATACACTTAGTGTTCAGATGTGCAATTATATGAGGAAAAAATCACTATCCTTGCATTTGATGGCTGAACGATATAGCGTTATCAGAGCCAATAGATAAAAATACTCTCATATATCTGGGGTTGGGAAATCCTGGCTTTTCAGACATAACATACTTGTTTCATTTACTGTACAATTTAGCTAAAATACCTTCTATGAGCCAGACCTAGTGCCTCCTCTTCCATGAGAGTGGGTAAGTTCCATGAAATGTTCTCTAAGTCACATGCTGAGTAGAAAGTTGAGATGGATTTTCCCTGCACATTGTAGAAATCATCCTCTTTATTTATTCTGGCTTGGTTGTGAGCGAGAGAAAGTAGAGGAAGAGAGGCTACCGAAGAAAAGAGGGGGACAAATATGTTTGTAGACCGATACTCAGCAGACAATGTGTGTTGGACTCAGAAGACACACAATGAGTGTGTGTTTACTTAAAGAATGGAGTCTAGACAATGGAACTTGATTCTTTTTACCAGTCATTGGAATCTTCAGTTGGCCACCAGGATGAAATGCAGCACTCCAGTTACCACTGAGTCTAGACCTCAGAGATGTTGAAAAAGTCTCCAGAGTATCGAAGATATCATATCTAAATCTCCCCGCTCCACCATCTCTGCAGAAAACATAACTCTGGAGAAGTAGAGTTTGGAAGATTAGTTGGCTTTCTCCTCTCAAACATGAGAGACATGGGGTCCATTTTTCTGTATGGTTGTTCCAACATCTCATTTTAAAAGTGAGGGCCTGGTCAAATGATGTGCCTATCAGTTTGTCAGCCAGGTACTCAGGGCAATCATTATAACCATGGGGGCTGGGGTAGAGGGAATTGGAGTTTGTTACCATTGGAAAACCAAAAGCACTGACCACATCCAGAGTACAACCCTCTGGTCGAATTGGTTTCTAGAAATAGATAATCTTGGATTTTTCAAGGTTGTCATTTAGCAAAGGATGGACTTGGATTGTTCAGGCTTCCAAGGAAGTATACCCAGTGGTTCCATAAATATAGGGGCGATTCTGAGAAATCTTAGCGTCAGAAAGGACATGCTACAGTAAACAGGGTATTCTTATCCTGATGGTAATGGTATTGTAACTGATCAACACTGGCGTTCCAAAGGGTGCCAATAATGTCCTCAGCCCAGGAAATGTCTAACTTCTGCCTTTTTTGTTATTTGCCTTGTGATTTAGAATCCTCTTGCAGCTCAAGGATTGGAGATACAGGGCCCTGGGCAAAGTAGCTGTAGGTGTCACTCAATAACTCCCACATTTTTGGTTTCATATTAAGAAGTAGAAAAGCATGTGGGATCTTAGTTCCCTGGTAGGGGATGGAGCCCATGCCCCGCCCACCCCCCACACTGGAAGTGTGGAATCTTAATCACTGGACCGCCAGGGAAGTCCCAAGAGTTCCTTTCTACATTCTCCTGGAATCTTGTTTGGAAAACGGAGGCAGGAGACTCCAGGGAACTGCACAAGCAGAGAACTAGTACAGGGCATTGGGACTGCTATAATATATAAGAGACAGAAGAGCATTGGTGCCTCCACTATTGCCATGGAAACATTAAAATTGTGGGTGTGAGTGTGAGCACATGACTCTGATCCTAAAGTATGTGATTGCCGTGTCAAGTCTTTCACCATTAGCCTCTGGAAGTTGGGTCTAACAGCTCTGTCTGATCGCTGAAGCAGGTTATAGCTCCTATATTCTCAGGAAGCCCCTGAAGCATTTTCTTCTATTTCCCCTGCATGAGTGCTCCTGGGTCCTAATGAAAGTCATGGGAGCTTTGATCTTCAAGGCCAATATCCTTTAACAGATCTGGTGTGTGGAGGAGTGACTTGGACACAGATCAGCTAATTTAAGAAACAGATATCAAATACTATCTAAGGTTTCTGCAGGGCAGCTAAAGGGGAGAGACTGATCAATTACAAATCAGGTATGGCTAGCCAAAAGTCAGACTCCTTCACCACAAGCTGGTGGTAGGCCAAAATGTGAAGTCAAACAATAGTGTCACCAATAGCTGACTCTTTTGAGTTCACCCCGTGAGGAAAGTCTGCCTCGGAGGATTCAGTCAGGCAGCTGGCAGGTTGGAAAAGCCATTTGTCACCTCACCCAGGGAAGCCTGTAATCTAATAGCATCAGTTCTGCTGAAAACAAGAGCATAGGGGCATGGCTGCTTTGGAGAAGGCAACCTGAGCAGTGCCAGGGTGATTGGCAGAGCCCCAGAGACAGGTCATAGGTGTTGGCTCCTCGGATGGTCTTACTCAGAGAACAGGAGCCTAAGGCAGCCCTGAATACTTCCCATCACTTTGTTACTTGTGACATTCAGTCAAACATTTTGACTCTCTAGGCCACAGTAGTTTTGTTTGTAACATGGGATTATGGGTAGCACCTCAGGCTTTGAGTCCAAGAAGGCCAGGGTTCAAATCCCCACTCTAACATTTCCTGTTTGACCTTGAGCAATCAATTAACCTCTCTGAACTTTCAATTCCTCATCCATAAAGTATGGGAAATAATTCTCATTGTGTGGGGCTTAGGAAAGAAAATATATATGTAAATATAGTAGGCACTCAATACATTTTTGTTGACTCAACAAATGTATGGTGGTGCCTGGCACGTAATAGGTGGTTTTTAGGTGTAGGTTCATCTTCTTTCTTCCCCAGCCATATATGATATGGAACAATATGCGTTCCATATCATATAGTGAGATAAATTATTCTTATTGAGTCACAAGGTCCAGATATCAGCCTAATACTCTAGAAATTGTTTAGTCTACATCTTCTATGTTTTTTTTTCCCATGGGTACTATTCAGTCCAGAAATGTATATCGTTTTTTATTCCAGTCTTTTTTTTAAAATAAATTTATTTGTTTTTGGCTGTGTTGGGTCTTCCTTGCTGCGTGCGGGCTTTCTCTAGTTGCGGAGAGCAGGGGCTACTCTTCGTGGCCATGTGCAGGCTTCTCATTGCGGTGGCCTCTCCTGCTGTGGAGCACAGGCTCTAGGGGCGCGGGCTTCAGCAGTTGTGGCATGTGGGCTCAGTAGTTGTGGCTCGCGGGCTCTAGAGCGCAGGCTCAGTAGTTGTGGCGCACGGGCTTAGTTGCTCTGCGGCATGTGGGTTCTTCCCAGACCAGGGCTGGAACCCGTGTCCCCTGCATTGGCAGGCGGATTCTTAACCGCTGTGCCACCAGGGAAGCCCCTCTTCCAGTTTTACTGACGTACAACACTGTATAAGTTTAAGGTGTACAGCATAATGATTTGACTTACATACATTATGAAATTATTACCACAATGAGTTTAGTGAACATCCATTGTCTCACGTAGATACAACATTAAAGAAACAGAAAAACATTTTTTCCTCGTGATGAGGACTCAGGATTTGTTCTCAACAACTTTCATATATAACATACAGTGGTGTTAATTATCTTTATCATGTTGTACATTACATCCCTAGTACTTATTTATCTTATAACTGGAAGTTTGTGCCTTTGACCACCTTCATCCAATTCCTCCTCCCCTCACCCCCACCTCTGGTAGCCACAAATCTCATCTCTTTTTCTATGAGTTTGTTTGTTGGTTTGTTTTTGAAGTATAATTGACGCACAACACTATATAATGCTTCAGTATTTCTATACATTTCAAAGTGATCACCATGGTAGTAAGTCTAGTTGTCTTCTCTCACCATACGAAGATATTACGTAACTATTGACTGTATTCCCCACACTGTACATTTCATACCTGTGACTGATTTATCTTGTAATTTATCTTTGTACCTCTTAATCTCCCTCATCTATTGCTCTCCTCTTCCCACCCTCTCTGTGGCAACCACCTGTTTGTTCTCTGTATCTATGACTGTTTCTCTTTATTTGTTTTGCTTTTTTAGGTTCCACATGTAAGTGAAATCATGCAGTATTTGTCTTTGTCTGACTTATTTCACTGAACATAAAACCCTCTACGTCCATCCATGTTGTTGCAAATGGCAAGATTTCATTCTGTTTTATGGCTAATATTCCATTGTGTGTGTGTGCGCGTGTGTGTCTGTGTGTGCATGTGTGTGTGTGTGTGTGTGTGTGTGTGTGTACCACATCTTCTTTATCCATTCACCTGTTAATGCACATTTATGCTGCTTCCATATCTTGGCTATTGTAAATAATGCTGCTATGAACATTGGGGTGCATGTATCTTTTCAAATTAGTGTTTTTGTTTTCTTTAGATAAATACCCAGAAGTGGAATTGCTGGATTGTATGGTAGTTCTATTTTTAATGTTTTGAGGAATCTCCAAACTGTTTTCCATAGTGGCCACACCAATTTATGTTCCCACCAACAGTGCATGAGGGTTCACTTTCTCTGCACCTCACCAACACTTGTTATTTGCTGTCTTTTTGCTAATAGCCATTCTAACAGGTGTGAGGTGATATCTCACTGTGGTTTTGATTTGCATTTCCCTGTTGATTAGTGATGTTGGGCACCGTTTCATGTGCCTGTTGACCATTTATGTATCTTTTTTGGAAAAATATCTCTTCAGGTCCTCTGCCTGCTTTTTTATTGGGTTATTTGTGTTTTTGATGTTGAGTTGTATGAGTTCTTTATATTTTTTTGATATTAACCCCTTGTCAGATATATCGTTGGCAAATATCTTCTCGCATTAAGTCAGAGATGTATATCTTAATTACACTGATGTTATGGTTAAAGGAAAATATATCGTACCAACTAATGTCAAGATTGCCCAGCCAATATAAAAAAGGGCAGAAATCTGTCTTTATGAAATAATATGCACACATCTTTAAATAAACACGTAGAGTTCTGCATATAATCTCAAGGGTTTCACAGGCCCTCTAAACCCCAGGTTAAAAACCTCTGGTACACAAGACCTGGTCAGATAGTTAATAAACCTCTAAAATTCTTTGCAGAAAATTTTAGGTGGATGGAGATTTTTTTTTAAGTCATTACCTTTTTTTCAAACCTTCATTTTGAAAGAACCTGGCTTCACATTCTTAGTTCCCCTCTTTTCATCTTATTTTCTTCTCTTTAAAGATGATCACAAGTTTTTCTTGAAAAAATGAAAATCATAGCTGGTTCGTAATATTTCCATCTGTTATTTTCCCCTGTTCCTCTTCACTTTCCTCTGTTGAGGTTAGCAAAGTCTATATTTGGTGGTCGGTAAGCATTTTAATCAAATTCTAAGTATGTTAACCACTAATACTCTTTATAGTGATCACTGTTAGGTCTTCCAAGATGCTACTATATGCCTATATAGTTATACATGCAGATACATGCCCATGACGATTAGTATCATGCACACTCCATATATAAAGGTTGTCCTTCGTCTATAGTTTCAGCTTGAAGCTCTTTGTCCCCTGGTCTTCTCAATACCCATCCTTAGAAGGAGCAGCAGCCCTCGTCCTACTTGTGGCATACCTAGTATTCCATCTGTTGCAGTGTTCCCCAGCAACTACAGTCTATCTTTTAAAGTCATCTTTATACTCCGTACATCTTTATAGCATCCTTATAGCATCCTTTATAGCATCCTTATAGCATCCTTTATAGCATCCTTATAGTATACTTCGTACATCTTTATAGCATCCTTCTGTCTACCCTGCTTGAGGTTGTCCCACTTCAATCTAGCATATGGCAGCTGTGTGAGTATGGGACAGTCATCTATTTTCCATCCTGGAGAGGCTCTGTTCAATGATTATTGTTTCTTTACAAGTAGACTGGCTATGTTCCAGGACCTGAGCTGTCATTGAATATTTAGTCCAGTCCTTCATTACAGCTTAAACCTAATTTAAGGTTAAATTAAACCTAATTTAATTTAACCTGATGTAATTCTGGGCACCCATGGCTGCAATTACGTCCAGGAGTCAACCCCAGAAAGTTTCTGATGGTGAACTTTGTTTCAGTGGAAAGCATGATAGTTACCCCGGGCAGCTTTTGTTTGTGAAGATGGGAATGATAGACTCCTTCCTTACTCTATCAGTGGTTGAATGCATCAGACAGAATGTTCTGACCAGCTGAAAATTTTCAGTTGTGAGTCACTTCCTCCTTTGCTGTCTCTTACCAGAAAGCCTCCCTCCTAAGCTCAAAATGTGTATACTGTCCTCCAAGAGTGTGAGTGGCCCCATAAAACCCTATTATATGAGAGGAAATGATGCGTGGCAAGGAGCAACAAATCCATGATACGGACACAAAGAAACATAAGCAGCATGAAGCTTTTACTCCAAGAGCTTTTCAAAGCTGCAGTGCCAGCCTCCAAGACTTTCCAGATGAGACTCTGCCAATCCCAGCCAAAGCTAAGCATGTACCTAGTTATGAAGAGGTAGGACAAGGGACACGTGGCAGTGCAGAGCATCTCGTATTCTACTTCCTTCTCTCCTTCCCTCCCTCTCCTCAGAGCTACATGTCAGAACGTCTGCCCTGGAAGGAAAGGACTGATCATGGGACTCTCTCAGATCAAGGGTCAAAATAGTCATTTATATTTAAGCACTTTGACTTTCTCTGAGCAGCAGTCTAGTGGTTAAGGGCATGGACTCCGGGGCCAGGTCCCTAGGCTCAAATTCTGGCTCTGTGTCTTAGTAGCCTAGAGACTTTGGGGCAGTTGCTTCACCTGAGAGCCCTTGGTTTTTTCATTTGGGCTATGGCATTAATTACAGTACCTACCTCATTGTGTTGTTGTGAGGACCATATTAAACACATTATACGTGTATATGTGTATATGTGTGTGCATGTTTTAAAACAGTGTTTTAATAATTTATTAATATTTTTATTATTACCAGGGTTAGGGGCTCTTCCAGCCTGTCTTGTCCTACTACGGTCACTAGTCCTCTACGTTGCCCTTGGATTTCAACACCATTTTTGGTGTTCCAACAGTACCTTTAACTTCATAGGATTAGACTCCACCTATTTAGGTCCATGAGAATGTTCATATAGGGCTCTTTCCCTAAGTCCCCTTGGCGATCCCCTTGGGCCCTAACACTGTAGCATAGAATAAACTCCTTAATCTGCAAGGGAATAAACAGAACAAAAGAGCAAGGGAAGGGGAAGGGGAAGCTGGGACGAAGTGAGAGAGTGGCACTGACATATATACACTAGCAAATGTAAAATAGATAGCTAGTGGGAAGCAGCTGCATAGCACAGGGAGATCAGCTCGGTGCTTTGTGACCACCTAGAGGGGTGGGATAGGGAGGGTGGGAGGGAGGGAGACGCAAGAGGGCGGAGATATGGGGATATATGTATACGTATACCTGATTCACTTTGTTATACAGCAGAAACTTACACAACAATGTAAAGCAATTATACTCCAATAAAGATGTTAGAAAAAAAACAAAAACAGCAAGGGAAGTGAAACTGAATAGCAAGGGGAAGGCTGCCTAACACATCCAAGGGCCCACCATGCCAATAGGAAGTCGAGGACCAGACTACCCCTTTGGTTTGTGGTCTACTCCCTTTGCTCCATTCCCCATTTCTACCCACTCTCTTTATCTCCTTCCTTTTTCCCCACCCTTTGTAAAAAACAGCATGTTGGGGCCCCTGACCTTGTGGTAGCTCTTATGTGGTGACTCGTGCTGAGAAGCAGGAATAATTTGCCCAGTAGGGGAGGGAAAGGGAGCTGTGTCAGTGTGTGGGCATGCAGGACAATTGTCTGGGTGGTAGCATACTCACCTAAACCAATAAATGAGTGAAATCTCCTGAGAAAACCTCTGGAGGCCCAGGAGCATGCCATCTCTTTGGCGTAAGAAAGAAGCTGGGAGAGGGTAGAAAACCTCTGCCCCAATCCCAACCGTCACATTTTGAGTTTGGGGGCAAGCGGTTACAGAGGACTTGATAGCAATGAGATTCTTCAGACCTTGGTGATTACAAAGCTAAATCTGGAGGATGTGTATGAAGGAGAGCAAAGAGCAACATAGTGAATGAAGTGCTGTTGACGTTCAGTCTTATCCCTTCCCTGATCCTCCTGGGACCCAAGTCTTTCCTGATGCTCTGTGCTGCTCGGACTGACTCTGTGCCCAGCTCTCCCTCCCCGGTGGATTGTGCCCCAGCCCAAGTGTTACCAGGCATCCCCAAGGTTCATCACAATGGAAACCATGAGTTTCCACTGAACGGGAAGCCTGACCTACTCTATGGCAGGTTCTTAGCTTCTGCTGGGCTGCCTTCTCTATGGCTCCCAGGCACTTTAAGCATCAAGCAATGAGGAGATGTGGGCAAGAAGATACTCTTTTTCCTCTCTCCCACTGTGCATGGGCAGACACCACCCCCGTCATTGTTCATTCACCAGCCTCCCCCAGAAGCACCACTGTCCCCTTTCCCTGGTTCCCACTCATGACTTCGAATTTTGGGACAACTTAAATGTATCTCTTCTCCCCAGAGAAGGTCAGGGGTACATGCTTTGGACCTGTCTTACTCTCTTCCCCCAACAAAACTTCTCTTGATTTATAACCCATTTTCCTAGGCCCCTTCTGGGTGACTGAAACAGATCAAGTCAACAAATCCAAGTCTGAGTGTTGATGGCAGATAGATAACGGCTCACTCTGCTACTTTTCTCAGGCAACACATTTTATCATTCAATACATTAGCCCAAGGGTTGGCATACTTTCTCTGTAATGGGACAAATAGTCAATATTTTAGGCTTTGCGGGCCATACATAGTCTTTGCTGCCACTATTCAACACTGCTATTGTAGCATGACGTTAGCAATAGATAATTCATAAACAAATTGGAGTGGCTATGTTCCAATAAGTAAATAAATTGAATTTCATGTAATTTTCACGTCATGAAATAGTATTCTTCTTTTGAATTTTTTTAATCATGTAAAAATTTAAAAACTATTCTCAGTTTGGACATACAAAAACAGGTGGTGGGCCAGATTTGGCTAGTGGGCTGTAGTTTGCCAACTAGTGCCTTGGCCCAAAGATTGATTCAAATGGGGATTTCACATGCTGTTATAAGTTGAATGGGATGGAGAGAGTTTTTTGAGAATGGGATTGAAGGCAACCTCACCATCCTCTTCAAATTCCACAAGCTAGGTGGAAATGCTTGCTATTTCATTCAACACATGTTATAGAGTAACTACTTTGTGCCAAGCACTGTGCTACGCGCTATGTAATACATTGATAGAATAAAGCATTATAAAGATTATTCTGGCTCATGTGTGGAGACTAGACTAGAAGGAAGGAAAGTATAAGTTAGATAATCGGTTAAGAGTTTATTACAGTAGTACGGGCAAGAAGTAATAGTGGCTTAGACTAGAGTGTTGGCCATGAAAATAAAGAAGAGTGGTACATGGTATACTTTGGATGTAGAAACTACACAGCTTGCTGATTAGATGTTAGAGGTGAGGGAGATGGCAGAATCAAGAATGATTTAGCAGTTTCTGGCTTCAGTAACTTGGTAGATGGTGATCCCTTTTGATGAGATGGAAAAGATGGAAAGGAACAATTATACCGAAGGGGTAGGGAAGAGGACACTAATTAAGAGTTCTATTTTGGACAGCTGAAGTTTGAGTTGCCTCTGAGAACTCCAGGTAGATCTCTAGGCAGTTGGTGATGTGAGTCTAGCACTTAGAGGAGACTTTGGGTTGGGAATACGAATATGGAAGAAATTAACCTATAGATGCCATGGGAACAGATATTAGCTAGAGGAGGAGGCTTCAAAACAGACTGAAAGGGAACAGTCAAAGATACAGGAGAATTTTTTTTTAATTTACAATGTTACAGAGGCTGAGAGAGGAGACTGTTGGAGGAGAGTAGTAAACTGTATTGAACACTGTTGGAAGATCAAGTTAGATGAGGACAAAAAGGACCCTATTGGATGTGGTAACGTGGAAGTCTTCATTAACCTTGGCAAGAGGTTTTGGGACTGGGGGGTGGTAGGGTTAGACTGGCAATGGCTGAGGTTAACAGAAATGTAAGGGATGATGGGATTTTCCCCATAAGGTTGGTTCTAGAGCTGTGATCTAGAATGCATCACTTGGTGTTTGGTCAAGGCAGCTTCTCCCTCAGGCAGCATTGAGTGCGATGGCCCTGATGGCATGGTATGGCTCCTTCTACTCTTTCAAAGTGGGTTTTAAAAGAAATAAGATGCTCATTCATTTTTTTTATTCAACAAGTATTTATTGAGTAATTAAAAAGTGCCAGGCACCCTAGATGCTAGAGATATAGTAGAGAGTGAAACAGACAGAACTCCCTGCCTTGGTGGGGCTTACATTCTAATGACTCATAAAGACGAGTAAATAGGTAGTTACTATCAGGGTTTTATGTACTATGACATAAGGAAGATACATTAATCAAGGCAATTATTTCTAGCTGCTATAAAAAACAACCCTCACATCTCAGTGGTTCAACACAATAAAAGTTTGTCATTCATGTCACAGGCCAATCCAGTTCAAACAGCTCTCCTAGGCAGTTGTCTTTCAAGGACTCAGGATCCAGGCTCTTTCTGTCATATCGCTTCACTATCCCATAGATCTCCTTAGGTCCGTCAGTGGATCCTCTGTATTCTGCAGCCAATAAGCAAAGACAGCACGTGGAGTATCACATAGCGTGATTTATGGCCAGACTCGAAAGTGACTACAAGTCAATCCAAAGGTAAGAGAGACTGGGACATGTAATCTTCCCCTTTGTCCAGTAAGGAAATAGGACTAGTGAAAAACTAGACAGTCTCTGCTACTAAAGTATAGGGCACTATGAGGGTTCAGAGGAGGAGCCCTTAAAATTTACTTAAAGTGTTGGGAAAACGTTCCTGGATTAAGTGACCTCTATGTTAAAGACCTGAAGGGTGAGGAAGAATTAACCTAGTGAAGTAGGGTTAAGAATGTTCCAAGCAGAGAGAACAGCAAGTGCTAAGGACAGGAGTTGAGAGAGAACACGATTTGTTTGAGGAACTGAATGAAGTTCAGCATGGCCAGAGTGTAGAGCAGGAGCTCAGAAACAGCAAGAGATGAGAATGAAGTAGGAGGTCAGTGCCACGTGGGGGGAGTGGGTAGGGGGCACACCTTCATTCAGGCTGATGCTTACAGATGGAAGAAGAATCAAGAGTTCTTCCAGGGCAGCTGGTCCCTGATGAAGGCTCTGGGTAGAGGTACTAGGGCAGAGGTTTCCAGCTCAAAGGCCTTCAGGGGCTAAGCAGGGACGTTGAGAGTTTAAAACAGCAGAGAGCAGTGGTGCCCACAGTGAGGTGGAGTGTACATGCTGTGCCTTAATATATTAAAGTCAAAAATGAAAACAAACCACTGTGCAGGACAAATGAACCACATCTGCTGTGGACCCCTGTTAGGAGGCTTCTAGAGAGTTCTTATAGTCACCAAGGAGTTCAGGTCAAAAACAGGAGACAGGAAGTTTTCAGAAACAGGATTTTGCATCCAAGTCTATTATTGTCATCATGCTGGTTTCACACTTACTTTCTGCTATATTTGGTTAACTGGCAGGTAAGACTGTTTCTTCAAGATAGGAATGGGATTGTCTTATTTCCTTTCAATAATAATAATAATAATAATAATGCTAGGTTGCTAGACACTGCTGTGCTTTATTAACCCATTCAGTCCTCACAACAACCTGGTACATAGACATCTAAAACATTTTAGAGGGTTTATGGAAAGCTTCCTGGAGGAGGTGACCTTTGACTTGGCCTCTGCTGTCACATGGAGCTATTTGGAATCATAGTTCCTTCACTTACCAGCTGTGTGATTTTGGGAAGATTGACATTTTGAGCCTCATTTCCTTCATATGCAAAACAGGGCTAATGGCAGTAGTGCTGAGCTCATAGAATCATTCTGAGGATTAAATGAGATGACACATAAATAACAGTACTATGTTTGGCATGTAAAGTATTCAATAAAAGTCAATCATTGTCACAGATGGTGTTGTGGTTGTTATTGTAGTTTAGGACACAGATTTTGGAGGCAGAGAGACCTGGGCTTGTATTATGGCCCTGGGCAAGTTACTAAACTCCTCCAAGTCTCAGTTTCTTCATCTGTAAAATGAAGGTAGCAACACTAACTGAGTAGGGTAGTTATTAGGATTAAATAAGATAATCTACTTAGCCCAATATTTGGCAGTTAGTAAGTGCTCAGTAATTGGTAGCTATTGTTACTAGGCACAATGATGGCAACAGTGAGTACCCAATAGATGCTATCAAATGACCAATTAACTAGTGGGTCCAAAGTAATCATTCAGTAGTTGAGAGAAGAAAACCCATGAACTTCAGCTTTGACATTGTAAAGTGAACATGAAACTCTCTAGCCAAGAGGTTGTTTTGGAAGCCAAAATGTTTTGATATCTTTTTTTTAACATCTTTATTGGAGTATAATTGCTTTACAATGGTGTGTTAGTTTCTGCTTTATAACAAAGTGAATCAGTTACACATATACATATGTCCCCATATCTCTTCCCTCTTGCGTCTCCCTCCCCCCCACCCTCCCTATCCCACCCCTCTAGGTGGTCACAAAGCACCGAGCTGATCTCCCTGTGCTATGTGGCTGCTTCCCACTAGCTAGCTATTTTACGTTTGGTAGTGTATATATGTCCATGCCTTACATATACTGAAACCTTTTAGGAATTTCCTGTTGTTTAGTAATTACTAGTGCTAAGCCAGTACATAAATATGACTTAGGAGTGTGTGTAAAAGTTACTAAGCAATATGGGGAAATGGTCTTGCTGGTTACTTTTCTCCATCAATAAATAACCCATCATTTGATGAAGCAACAGTCTCATTTCCCTAAGAAAATACCAGAAAGGACATCACCCAGAACTTTTAAAAAAAACCCTGTTTAGTAAGTCTTTGGTAAATATATATTTAGATAATGATAAACCAAGACCTTAGGCCAGATTCACAATCCCCTCCCCGCGTCTGTGGCTGCAGTTATGCAAAGGAAATGGAAAAAATGTTCAAAGAGACAGGGGCCCTAGTCCAACATTTGGACTGATTGAATTTCCTAACCCCATTTCCTTCTGTGGTTCTTTTGCAGCCAGGCTAATGACCTCCATTCAAGACTGGCCCTCAGAAAAGTCATGTAGCAGGCCAACTTTCTCTTTGCCCCCTTCTAGCCTTCTTTTCCACTCCTCTCGGCTCCGGGTCCCCAGTATCTTCATGTTCTTCTCCAGTCCCCCCAAATCCCTCCCTGCAATCTCCTGTATGAAGTAGCTTTCAAAGGCATAGAGAGCCCATGCCCTGCCTCCCATCAAAGCTGATTTGTTCTGTTGGTTACTCCTTTGGTGCTCTGCTACTAGTTTTTAAGACAACAGGAGATAAAACTAGAATAATGTAGCTGCTTCCCACTGTCTGAGCTCTGGCATGCTCAGTTCATGGCCCCCGCAAACAGGTTCGGGACTTCCTCTGTGATGCCTGGCCAGGACTCCTAGGTTTCTTAGGGTTTGGGTAGTGTTGCTGTATGAAATCCATGGTACCTACCAACATGGTACCTACCTAACTACTGAAGGCCATGCTCCTGGAGCCTGTGCTCGGCAGCGCGGCCAGGGGGCGAGGGGGAGGCAGTCGCTGGGAGAGGCCCGCGCACCGCAACGAATAGCCCCCACTCGCCGCAACTAGAGAAAGCCCGCACTCAGCACCGAAGACCCAACGCAGCCAAAAATAAATAAACAAATAAATAAATTAATTAATTAAAAAAAAACCCCAATGCCTATAGCAGTGCATTGGCTCGTAGGGTGCTTTGACCAGGGCAAAGCTCCTGGTCTGTGAAGTGAACTGGAGCGAGCCTGGGGTGCAGGTGAAGTGAACTAAAATGGGGTTAATAATGAGACCGACCTCCCAGGGATATTGTGATGATTGAATTAAATAATACAAGTCAAGCTTTCAGAACAATGCCTGGCACAGCTTGTGTCCAATAAATGTTTCATGTTATTCCTACCCGCTGAAGGTTGGGTAGCTAGCTGGCAGGCTCACCCTCAATTCAAGGACTGTACTCAGTGTTCCTGTTCCTCTTTTCTCCACCCACCCAGCCTCTCCTGCCTGCCTGCTGCTAACCTCATTTGCCATCCATGCTAAAAGCCCTAGTGTCTTTTCTCTCATGATGACGTGGAGGTCATATGCTGGCAAGTATGTGCTGTGGACATATTTCTTTGGCTTACATGGTATGTTTTTTTTAAAGATTTCAGTGAGTTAACAACATTTAAAAATCAGGAGATTTCAGAAATTCCCTGCTGGTCCAGTGGTTAGGACTCAGCGCTTTCACTGCTGTGGCCAGGGTTCAATCCCTGGTCTGGGAACTAAGATCCCAAAAGTGGCACGGCCAAAAAAAAAAAAGGAGATTTCCTTTAAAAAACTGGAGTTTGGGCTTCTTCTTCTTTTTTCTTTTAAAGTCTTAAGATCCAACAACACAGGCCCAAATTCTAAGTGGCAAATATCTGTCACCTCTGAGTTGTGCGTGCTCCCTTAAAATCTACCATGCTCTCTCAGGCTGGCTGTTTTCCCCTGCAGATCCACTTCTTTCATTCACTGACACTAGCAAAAGCCCTTCAGGGCCCACCAGGAAGAGCCTCAGTGGCTCTTTTAAAACTGCACTCTCAATCAATGGCAACAGAAAAGAGGCCTCCTGGAGGTCAGGGAAGGGGCTCAGTGTTCACAAAACTCAATCGCTTACCTCTGCTTCCTGCAGGGAAGAGGAGAAATGTGCCCTTCGTCCTGGGGAAGGTTGCTCTTTGCTGGACAATGGGCCAAATGACCCCTCCTAACGGAGAAAGGCAATATATATATATATACACACACACACACTGAATGTTTGCATCCTGCTATAAACTCATCCGTCCTTAAACAAGGAAGTCCGCATGTGTCTATTCCAACTAAGCGGTCTTTCTTCCTCAACAACTAAGGCTTTGTCTATGGAGTTTATAGGGCCATGTGTTATTCAAATACTTTGGGCTGCTTTGTGGATACACTGATGGGCATTCTCCTGGCAAACAGGAGAGCTTTTCTGGAAGCTCTCTAAAAGCCTGCAGGGTGGGATAGAGAGAATACTAAATGCTAGCTCAGCCAAACTTCTCCAGAGGGGCAGTCAGCACCTGGAAGAACCAGGGCAGCTGCAAACCCTACCCAGGGGCCGGGCATGGCAGGAATGCTTGTCGGAGCGCAAAGTGCCTGCAGCTTGCTTTAAGTCTAAAGAAGAAGAATAACATATCAGTTCTTATTAGCTTGGGGGTAATGATAATAAACACATACGTAGCTTACTATAGTCCGGCACTGTTTCATTACCTCACAACAATCCAATGAAAGAGGTCCTGTTATTACCTCCACTTTTACCAATGAGGAAACTGAGGCACAAGGAGTTAGGTAAGTAGCTAAGGTTGTGAAACCAATTGGTATTAAAGCAAGGATTCTAACTCATGCAGTTGGTCTGCAGAGACTGTACTATCTAATATACGCCATGGTTCTCAGTAAGGTCACAGGACCACCAGCATCAGCATCTGGAAACTCTTTAGAACTGCAAATCCCTGGCCCTACCCCAGACCACCTGAATGGGAAATTCTGGGGATGGGACCCGGAAATCAATGTTTTTAGCAAGCCCTCTGGGTGACTCTGATTTAAGCTTAAGTTTGAGAACCATGCCCTAGGGGATAAGGACTCGCAACAATTGTAATATAACACTGTCTGTTGCCTCCTGGAAGGAGCTGGCAGAGTATGCAGTCACCTGAACGAGAACTGAAAGGCATGGGAAGGGAGGAAAGTTGCTATCCCACCAACTTCTCCCTGTACCTGTGATTCCATTATTAGCCATTCATTCCTTTGGATTGTGCATTCATGATTTGGAGGACGTCTTATTAAAATGCAAATACCCCTGGTAGAAGGAATGCCATCAGCCAATTCCTTATGGAATCTTATAGAGAATGACCAACTATTTATGTTTGCCTGGGAGTGAAGGGTTTCTGGAGATGCAGGACTTCTCAGTGCTAAAATAGGGACAGTCTCTCCACTGTTCCAATCTGTCCAGGACTGAGATGGTTCCTAAGACACAGGATTTTCAGTGCTAGAACACAAAGCCCTAGGCAAACCTGGATGAACTGGGCATCCTATAATATAGGGAACAGAGCTGCATGTTAGAAGTATGGAATGACAACATTAGGCATTGCCACATAAGAACTTGGAAGCCACAGGCCTGAAGATGCTCCAACTTTAAACATGAGTTCGACAGGAAAACTTACGGGGTCTGGTTTTCTCAGCTTCAGTAAAAGGATGGAGGTAAGCTTCGGCATTCAACAAAGACCCCAGGGGTTATTAGGACACATAATACCACAGCACCAGACTCTTCTGTGAAATTTAGTGCTGAAAGACAAAGCATTAAGAATTACTCTCCCCAAAGTTGTACAAATGGCAGTGCCTATGTAAGACAGGGGATGATGCCTCTATTTAAGACTGTGATAACAAAAATTCTTAAAGCCATGGAAAAATGCTACTTAAGAGGGGAAAGCAGATGATAAAATGGTAGCTATCATTTTGAAGTGGTAGAATTTCAACCATGTCAAGAAAATGTGCAACAATAAACGCCGGGAGAAAAATATGCTACGATGTTAATATTGGTTACTACCGGATGCTGGGATCATGCAAGAGGACAGGACGAGGAGAGGGAAGAAGAAGGAGAAGGAGAGGAAGAGGAAGAAGACTTCTCTATAATGGACGTGCTGGAGGAGATTCACCTGACATGGGAGAGGGGCGCTTACTCTTCTGCTGTAACCAACCATTGGCTGATTTGGCAAGGACTGTGCTGCTCTGGCTATATTATTGCTGCCGTCTGCCGAGTTTGTTGAAAGCTTATCTGGAAGCTTGGCTGCACAATGTAACTGGGTAAAGGTTGAGATTAAAAAGTAAATTTTTGTTTTGTTTTTTGTTTTTGCTGTACGCGGGCCTCTCACCGTTGTGGCCTCTCCCGTTGCGGAGCACAGGCTCCGGACGCGCAGGCTCAGCGGCCATGGCTCACAGTCCCAGCCGCTCCGTGGCATGTGGGATCCTCCCGGACCGGGGCACGAACCCATGTCCCCTGCATCGGCAGGCAGACTCTCAACCACTGCACCACCAGGGAAGCCCTAAAAAGTAAATTTTTGATTTGGCCTTTTCTATAGCCTGGCTTTGGGGTCAATTTAGTTAAAATGATGTCCTGATGCATTCCCTGGCAACATTGAAGGGGTAGATATTCATGGAGGACTCGGGGGGCTGGGTGTCAAGTGCCCCTTTTATGTGTCCCAGATGCTCTAGCAGGGGTTTGGGAACTTTTAGAGAAGAACCTTCTTGAAGGTACAGGTGGGACTTTTCCGATGCCCACTCATCTCCTTCCCCAATGGGCTGCATACCTCCCTGGTTCACCATAGAGCTGGTTTTGTAGCCCAGTGTGTTCACAGAAGAAAGAGCACAGGCTTTCCAGCAGCGCAAATCACACGGTCCACTGCTAGGAGGTGCTCAAGCGGTTCCCGAACTCAAAAGCCCCGCTTCCTCACTCCCAACCACAGCACACAATTTGAGAGTTAAAAGTGACTTTGTCGGCCTGGTGTATCGCCTGGCCTTGGGGTGATTGTTCTGCTTTGCTGGAGCACTGGTGTAGGTCAAGGTCAAGTATCCTCATCAGTCACCAGCTAAATGGGAACAGAGTTTGGGATGTGATGAAGGAAGACATTCAAGTTTTGAGTCCCCTTGGCAAACTCACTCTCCCCTCTCCTGAGAGCCACACAGGAGCAGTGGGAAGGACTGGAATCGAGCTACCTACCCAGGTGAATGCAAATACCTGCCCAGGAAATCATGCAAATACCTTTGGAACAAACCTTGTAGGATACTAGTCTGAGGAGATACACAAAAACCAAAAGTTGGGCTTCCCTGGTGGCGCAGTGGTTGAGAGTCCGCCTGCCGATGCAGGGGACACGGGTTCGTGCCCCGGTCTGGGACGATCCCACATGCTGCGGAGCGGCTGGGCCCGTGAGCCATGGCCGCTGAGCCTGCGCGTCCGGAGCCTGTGCTCCGCAACGGGAGAGGCCACAACAGTGAGAGGCCCGCGTACCAAAAAAAAAAAAAAAAAAAGCCAAAAGTACACAGCTTGCTCTCAGAAGTCCCAAACAGTCTCCTCTGCTTGCCCTCCACCCTGCCATGCCCCTTACCTCACCGCAAACTGTGCTTCCGACCCCCAAGGCCAAAAAGGGAAAACACAAGCCATCCTTTCACAGACAGAAACGTTAAAGGATACAACAGGAAGCAAATGGCCATCTCCTTGTTACATTTTCTGCAAGATTAACAATCACTTGACTGTTTCTTTACTATTCCTTAATGACCTAGCCGTTCAGCTATTAAGTGATAAATCCTCTGTGTATTCATGACCAGCTGGTTTAATTAGGGAGCCCAAACTGAAACGATCAAGATAATTGAGCTACCTCGGAAACATTAAGGAAGCCAGCCGCTGTGCAGGGCCGAAAACAAACTCAACCGGCAGCAAGAGGCCTGTCCCCAAGAAAGGAATGCTGAAGCAGGAAACCGAATGGGATGAAGGGTGTAAACTTTAGGAAGAGCAAGTGGAAGACGAAAACAGGGAAGAGAGATTCCAGTTCCTTCTCATCACCCGCCCACTCCACTTTTGGCTTGTATCCAGGCAACCAGCTGAAGCCAGCCAGCCAGATTTACTCCAAGTGGCTCCTCCGAGGTCCCAATCAGCTGGGGGAGGGGGGCAAAGGGCTCCCCTTTGGGAGCTAGCTAGCTACCGGTTAAGAAGAGACCATCTGGAAGGATGCCCTCCAGCTCCTGTCCCTTCACTCACTGTCCACCGCAACCAACATCTGTTTTCTGAAAAGAAATACAAGGAAGGAAAGTGGGAGAAATGTGCTTGTCGGCATTCAGCTTTTTCTTTTGTAGATTCTAGCTACTGAGTGGGCTTGGTTGGATAAGCAGATGATGTTTGGATGATGGACTTCTGAGTCTGCATTGCTCGATGGGCATATTGTACAGCCAGATGCCCACTCACTTGCTGTAGAAGATTGTACCAAGCCCAGCACCTTCTCTATAGGCTACAGACGTTTAGAGGTGTTTCCATTGTTTTCCTAGAGAATAAGCTCTAGTTTAGCTGTTTCAACATCTGAGCAGATGAATCATTCACAGTTTCTTTATAAACAGGTGGCTGTTTGCCCTGTCAGAGCCTGACTCACCCCCAGATGGCTGACTAGAAAGTCCCAACTCCAGATTCCCAAGACCAAACATCCTCATCCAACAACACGGCACTTGGCTCATAAATTCAACAAACTCAAAAAATTTTTCTCTTTGACTGAACAGCCCAAAGGAAAGTTTTGTTTACCCAGGGCCAACCTCTTTTCTGAATGAACCATGTTTAAGTGAGGAAATACCTGCTTGGAATAACTTTTTCTCATCCTGTGTCCATTTCACCTCCTTTCAAATCAGCGTGCACACAGATGACAGATTGATCTTTCAAACGTTCATTTTCTAACTTTTGATTTTGAAATAATGATAGACTCACAAGAAGTTGCAAAAAGAGTGCCAAGAGGTCTCTAATACCCATCACCCCAATTCCCCCCGCCATGGTGACATCTTACATAATTATAACATATTATCAAAACCAGACTCCTTATAATTAAGTAGACTGCAGATGTTGCTCAGATTTCAGTAGTAAAAAGTTAAATCATATAACACTACAATGAATGTCTAGTGCCCAAAGCTTCCAATTCAAGTGTCTGCTTTGCAGTTCAAGTCCCTCCGTGGTCAGGCTCCACCCCACTCAAGCGGCCACAGTTCCCACTGCTCGGTAAGCACACACACCTCTTTCTGTTGGGACGACTGTGCTCATTTTGGGGGCCATACTCATCACTATCTCTGGGCCTCTGCTCCAGCAATTTTCCTCTCACTCCCCCTTTTCCAAATTGTCCCCCTTCATCTAATCCTGGCTCATATCTTGCCTTTTCTAGAAAACTTTCCTGAGCTACTCCAGCCATCCTTCGGTTTTCCTTATTCCTGAACACATTATGACCAGAAATAACTTTCAGCATAGTTTGCATAATTTAGCATGTGAGTTTTTTTTATAGTCTTGCATTATTTTTTTTTCAATTTGGTAAAATGTACATATCTTAAAACCTATAATATTAACGATTTTTAGATGTACAGTTCTGTATTATTAAGTATATTCACGTTGTTGTGTAACCATCACCACTGTCTAGTTCCAGAACTTATACATCATTCCAAACTGAAACTTCGTACCCCCATTCTGCACCCCCAGCCCCTGGTAGCCATTATATTACTTTCTGTCTCTATGAATTTGACTATTCTAGGTACCTCATTTAAATGGAATCATACAACATTTGTCCTTTTGTTGCATTATTTTAAAAATTGTTTCAAGATTTTTGCTAGATTGGAAAATCTTCAAGGATCTGGTACCCTGCTGAAATAAGAAATAGACAGGTAAGTAGGTAGATAGGTGATTGATAGATAGATAGATGATAGATAGATATTCTCACAATATCCAGCATAATTGTGGGTGATTAACTGACGTGGATTTTTCTCACCTTGTCAGGAAACCAAACCAGGAATGTCTTATAAGACATCACCCAGACCTTTTATTTATTAAAAAATTAAAGAAAAATATTTATTCTATTTACTTATTTTCCTTAATTCTCTCGGTTACATCAGGTCTTGGTTGCGGCACACAGGATCTTTGTTGAGGCTTGCGGGATCTTCACGTTACAGCACACCGTCTGCTCGGGTTTCTCTCTAGTTGCAGCACTCTTGTGGCATGCGG
The DNA here is from genome assembly GCF_964270905.1 of Leucopleurus acutus. NCBI lineage: Eukaryota > Metazoa > Chordata > Mammalia > Artiodactyla > Delphinidae > Leucopleurus > Leucopleurus acutus. The sequence continues at coordinate 95,298,565 of NC_139148.1, read as the reverse complement.
GCTTAGTTGCCCTGCAGCATGTGGGATCTTAGTTCCCCGACCAGGGTTCGAACCTGCGTCCCCTGCATTGGGAGGTGGATTCTTTACCACTGGACCACCAGAGAAGTCCCCGCCCAGACCTTTTTTTGTGGCTTTCCCAACTTTGGGTTAAAAACATGTTCTTGGGCTGGGCCTGCATGTGCCTAGATCCGATGGGTTTGGGCTGTGCTCACTGTGGTAGGGTGTGTATGCTGCCCAAGTTGCCTTCCTTTCGGCCCATCTTCAGAAGTAAATGTCGAGCTCACTGAGGGCAGAAACAATGTTTCTCTGAAGTTTCTTTGACGCACCCATGGCAGTGTCAAAAAAGCACTTAAATAATGTTATCAGGATGGGCAAGGGGTGGGTGTCAAGTGGTTGTCAAGAAATCTCGTTTGATAACCAGATGAAGATGAAGAACTTGGCACTAGGTCGTAGGGCAAATCAAAGCCGGCAGGGCAAAATACTTCAGTTCTTGGTTTCTTCACTGGGGAAGAATGAATAATAGGAATAGCCAACGTGAATTGAGGACTTAAATACATGCCAGGTACTACTCTAGGCACTCGACACATATTAACTCTCTTCATCCTCCCAACAATCTTAAGAGGTAGGTACTATTATTAGTTTCGTTTTACAGTTGAAGAAATTGAGGCATAGAAGGGTTCGGTAATTTATCCAGGTTAGTAAGAAGAGTCAGGGTTTGAATTCAGATGGTCAGACTCCAGAGCCCACACTCCTGGAGTCATGTGAGTAATCGAAGAACACAAGAACCTTGAGAGACTGAAGTACTTCTGGCTGGTGAGCCGACATGGTGAGAGCTCTGGGCCAGGGGAGGGGACTTTGTGGATCATTTAGCTTTACTCCCTTCCAAGGCACATCCCTGGCTGGAAAATAGCTGCCTTCGGTCACAAGGAGTAAGAGACTGAAAGATTGAGTGCGGCCTCACCCCTGCTGGCAAAACAACCCCAAACCCACATCCTACTGCCAATGGGTCATTGATGCCATGTTCATGTACTACGGACAGCATATTTTGATATTAAGGACCACTGTGAACCTCTTGGAAGCTAAGGACTATATAAACTCTGGGTACTGAAGGATTGTTATTTAAGGCAGATCCCATGAAAGAGCTATTGAGTTTCTCAGGGCTCCCCCATCCCCACCCCAGGGAGCCCGTTTATTTTACTGGTAGGAAATGAATGAGGTTCAGCAATTTCTTTACCTAGCTGTGAAATTAAAGTATAGTCCCTTGTGAACCCAGCCCACTTGATGTGTACAGGAAGTGACCCCCCAAGTGGCTGACTGAGTTTTAGAACAATATATATCCTGCAGGATTATTTCCTGTTACAAAACTTCACTGAGCCCCTGAAGCAACAGAGTAAATAGCTTTGGTTCAGGTGAAAAGAAAGGCCCAGATAAAACAATGAAAATGCATCAGTGAGCTGAGGGGAAGGCCTAGGGGAGCTTTGTGTTCTGAAATGGGAGCCAGGACTCTGTTCCAGGAGAGAAAGACAGGCCAGGCATAGGCAAGAATTTGAAAAAAGGCTGCAGGTGAGGATGTTCATAGCATATTTGGGGGACACTAAGGTGACCAGTTTGGTTGAAGTAGATGGTTCCTATTGGGGAGCAGTGATAGACATGGCTAGAAATATCAAGAATTCTTAGGGAAGAAAGGCAGGCAGAAGTATTTAGATTTGAAATAGGCAGAAATAATGTGTTGGGACTACAAAGTTCAGGGTCAAGGTCTTATCCCATAATGAGTGATTCCATCATGTTGCCTTTTTTCTCAGATGCTTGGATTCCCTCCACAACACGGTACCAAGACTCTTGTCAGTTGCCTGCTGTTGTACTTGAAGGTTCCCAAGATTAATGTGACACAGGAAATACGTTAGGTAAACGCAGTCTTTATTCATAGCTACAGCCTTCTGCCTCAAGTCCATTGTGAGTCTCTTACCCAGGTGAGCTGAGCTGGACAATGAAGAAACCTCAGACCCCTTTTACCCTCTTGTATAGCTTTAAACTTGAACAAGACCAAGAACTGGGCAACTAGTTTCTCAATTCCTTTCCCCTGTTCCTCCCCTTGCTCTGCGTAGTTTTCCTGCACTGAATTTCCTACTAATGTGGGAGACAGTGGAGGGGAAAACTCACCTGGGGGAAAGCATGGAGCCCATTGTTCTTTTCCTTCCAAAGCCCTGCTCCATTGGAAGTCTTTCATTCCCTATATTCTAACCTTGATGTATATCAGAGAGCCCGCCCCTGAGATTACAGTGAGGGGTAGTAAGATTATGCGGCCACTTGTTCAACACACACATACACCCAGTCCCTCTTCTGGTTAAGGCCATGGGCTTTACAGCAAGGCATGTGACCAACTGGGGGTACTACCGTCCCTTTAAAGGGGGATCAGAGTATAGCTGGACCTCTCAGGGCAGGAAGATATGTGGGCATCGGAAAAGTCCCACCTGTACCTTCAAGAAGGTTCTCCTCTAAAAGTTCCCAAACCCCTGCTAGAGCATCTGGGACACATAAAACGGGCACTTGACCCTCACCCCCAAGTCTTCCATGAATATCTACCCCTTCAATGTTGCCAGGGAATGCATCAGGACATCATTTTAACTAAACTGACCCCAAAGCCAGGCTATACAAAAGGTCAAAACAAATATACCTTTTAATCTCACCCTATACCCAACTACATTGTCCAGCCAAGCTTCTAGATAAGTTTTCAACAAACGTGACAGACAGTAGCAATAATATAGCCAGAGCAGCACAGTCCCTGCCAAATCAGGCAATGGTTGGTTATAGCAGAAAAGTAAGCACCCCTCCCTTGTTCCCACAGGTGTTTGAGAAAAATAGAAGTCCCTCCTCTCCTTCCCTGTAAGGTAGCTGTCTGTGTTCTGTTCCGCCACAGTCAAAGGCACCTGGACCTCTTTTCCAGCAGCTGCAGGCTGTGGAGTCTTCACTGGGGAAGGTCCAGTCCCTTCAGCACCTCCCATGTCGGGTGACTCTCCTCCAAGTCCGACGTGGAGAAGTCTTTTTCTTCCCCCTCATTAATTTAGTTTGATCATTTGCTGATTACGTGGTAATATAGAAATTTGGGAGTTATAGAAAAGAATTAAGAAGCAGAAAAACATCCCCATGCATGATCCCACCATCCAGCAACAACCGATATTAACATAGTAGCGTATTTCTCTCCTGGCCTGTATTGCTGCCCATTTTCTTGACATGGTTGAAATCCTACTACTTCAAAATGATAGCTACCATTTTACTGCCCGTTTCCCCCTTAAATAGCATTTTCCCATGGCTTTAAGAACTGTTGTTACCACAATTTTAAGTGGAGGCATCATCTTCCGTCTTGCGTCTGCACTGCCATTTGTATAAATTTTAAGACACATAATGCTACAGTTGCCAGACCCGTCCATGAAATTTAGTGCTGCAAGCTAAAGTAATCATAGGCGACACTGTTTGAGGGCTTATTACATGCAAAGTACTCTTCTAAAGGCTTCAAGTGTGTTAACTCATTTAATCCTCGTGCAATTCTACGAGGCAGGTGCTATTATTATCACCAGGTGATAGAAGCACAACCTGGGATCCAGAGGAGAGGAGGGACTTGCTCAGAGGAACACAGGTAGTGAGTCGCAAACCTGGGGTTTGAGCCCAGGCATTGTGACTCTAGAGTCTGTGCTCTCAGCGACTGTAAACCGGCCAGTCCAGGAACTCACTGCAACCATTAAGGCAATTTACAGTCTAATATACAATACACAATAACGTTTTCCAATCAGGAAAATTGTTCTCAGGATCCAATACACATTTTGCCATTGGTTTACACTCCAGACTCATAATACCATTTGTCGGCCATAAATAACAGACCTCTCCTAAGGATGTGAAAGATCTTATGGGAAAGAGGACAGACAGAATAGGGACTTTTGCTTCTCTAAAACGTCACCCTCTATGTGCCAACTATACAGCATCTACCACCTGTAAACTTAAAACTTATTTAGGAGAGAAGTCGCCCATCAAGCGTGTGATTGCGATATTATGGTATAAGAGGAGAAAACTGACCATTTGTGTAGCGAGCCTCTCTTACCTCAGAGTAGCATTTTAAACCCTTCTCTCTCCGAAACAGAGACAGATGGTCACTCTTCCAAGGCCCAGAGAGCTCCTTAGTTCCCTTTCTTTTCTCTCCTGCATCTTATAAACCTCCCCATTTCCCCATCCAGTCTGTCTGAGATTCAGTGCTCTCCCTCTCTTGTCCCTGCATCCCCCACCACTGAAGAACAGACGTCGGGACGGTCGACTTGCCCAGCAGAATTCGTCTCCGTGTAGTCCCAGTAGTCCTGATACTCCGAGTATCTCCCTACATCTCTACAGCCCTGAGAGGGTTCCAGGCTTTTCTCTGCACTGCTCTGCACTTGGTCCTCATTTCCCCTCTTGGGCATCTTCCTGGTTTGGCTCAGCTTGGAATGTAGGTCTTCCAGAGCCGGAGCCCCCTCAAATGAAGCCTGCTCCGGAGCTGTTGCTGGGAAGGAGGCGCCTTCCTGGACCCTCCCAAGACAAGGAAAACCGGACTTTGCTTCTTCCTTACTATTCTCCAACTGAAGCCAGCTTTTCTGGCCCATACTCATCCCTATATCTGCCCTGGAAGACTTGGCCTGCAAAAGAGTGTGAACCAGACTTGTGTATGTGAATGATGCCCAAGCCTGGACTGTCAGGGGCCAAGGAGAAGAAAAGACCCTTTTGTTCTTTTTCTTCTTCTTCTTACTGCTGCTTTTCTTCCCTACGTTCCCCCCATCGTTAGCAAAGGAAACCTCCTCCAATGAGCCCTGACCCGGAGCCACAGCTGGCCATGGGGTGCTAGCCTGAGCAGTCTGATAAGTAACAACCGACGTTTTACCCTTCTTAGCCTTTTGACCTCTGCGTCTAAGCCCCACGTTGACTCCATCATCAGCAACTTCTGAAGCCCTTGCAGGAGCCGTTGGTAACTGACACGGCTCTGTGGAAGATCCCCAAACCTGTACTCTCAGAGGCCAGGGACTAGCCATCATCTTCTTCTTGTTTTTATTTCTCCCTTTACGGTTGTCCTTCTGCCCTGCTTTTGTCTCCCCCTTAGCCACTAGAGGATCCCTCTCAAGAGAGGGCCAATCTGGACTTGCCTCTGGCAACAGGGCACCAGCCAGTGCCTCCCGAGGCTGAGTGAGAACAGATGTCTTTTCCGTCTCACTGTTCCTCCTTTGCCCCGTGGTTTCACGCCCCACACTAACTTCCGAACTCTTACTTGGCAGAGGCCCCATGACACAAGCGTTACCCAGAACCGGGGCTGCAGAAGATGCCCGAGTCTGCAGCGTCAGAGGACAAGGAAAATAGACAATCTTCCTTTCCTTTCGATTCCTCCTTTTATGGCTGTTTTTCTTCCCCACGTTTCCCCTGCTGTTAGCCTCCTGCCATGCGGCGTGATTGGGGGCCACCTGTGGGCGTGGGGCCTCACCTTCCACGTTTAGACACAGACTGAGATCAGACAATTTTTCCATCTCATCACCCTCCCTTGGACCCATGCTTTCCTGCCCCACATTTTCCCCACTACTTGCAGCAAGTGTAGCATCTTCAAGTGCGGTCTGAACTGCAGGCGGGGCTCCTGCGTGCGTGGGGGCTGAGTCTGTGCCCCTCGCCTGGGTCGTCAGAGCCTCCATGGGAGCCAAAATGTCTTTTTCCATGTTTCTTGCCCCCTCCAGCTTTTCCTTGCTTTTGTTTCTGGATCAGTGAAAGTGTTGACCTGAAACAGAGAGAGCAGAAGTAATCCAAAAGGGAAACGTGAGCTAGAGGCAAGGTTAGCAAAATGTCCCTTCTGGAGGGAGAGAATCGAGCATCAGGCCTGGGGGCTTATATCAAGGCTACCTGAAACCATTTAGGAATGGACTGCGTTCAGGAGGTGGGGAACAAGGTAAGGGTGTCAGACACCTGTTCTCCCTGGCAGGCAGCTCACTGATGCGGCGTTAGATCCACCACAACTTCCCACGGAGGGCTCCACTCCTGGTACAGTAGCACATCTATCAGCGACCCTGGATGACCTCGAAATACTGACGGGTGGTACGATTTTCAATCTTCATCAGCCTTCACTGTCTTCTTTGAAAGTAGAGGACGACACTGGAAAAACAGCAACAACAACAACATAAAGTTATTTCCATTTGCACCTAAGGGGAATAGAGACATTGGTTCATGGTCAGGTATAGATTTTAGTATTGTTACCCTCTGATGCTTCAGATAGCCTCAGGAGACCAAACCGTAGGTGAGAAAGCTGTGGTTGAGCCTATAAAATCAGAGAAAGAAAGTGTCATCAAAATGAGCCTGACCAGCTGCCCCTGGGTACCCGTCTGAGCACACTCTTACCTGGCTATCCCAGAAACGCTCTGTTAGAGTTTCCCACGAGGAGGAATTAGTGTACACACCAAGGATCCAGAGAGTCTATATAATCCAGTAGCACAACATTTTTATCATTTGATGAAGAAGAGATTCTGTTCAGTTCAGTATGGTATTAGCATTTGGTTCTCCCTCACTTGTTTCTGATTCTTTGCCACGTTGAAAATCCAGGTCTGGGCTGGGGGCCTCAATGCACTAGCCAATACGATCCATTCTTCATGTATTCTAGATAAGCAGAACTAGAGAGACAGTTCCTAGTTCTCAAAGAAGTCCCGCTGCAAATTCCCACCCTTTTTTAAGCTTTCCACTCTACTATATATATGTACAACATAATCTTGGAATGGGCTAATTATTTACATAATATCCTTTCTCTCCGAGCAAATATTTTTTGTTTACTTTTTCACCAAAAAAAGAAAAAAAAGGAAGAATAAATCAAGGAGGGATCATACTCCCTTTCTCTAGTTATGACTGACACAGAGGACACAATGAGGCCCCTGTGTTTTCCTTTGATAAGAAAATGTAATCACAAAAAAGAGCAAAGCAAGGCCTTGCATTGAACTAGTAGGTTTAGAAATGGAAAACTTGTTTCCGTTTTTAATCTGGAATGTGTTTCTATCTGGAACGAGAGATGCAGCAGTGTCTATGTGAATGTGATGTCCCTGATGGAGATGGGGCAGGGTCCACTGGACCTTGTCTTGGGTGCTACAAAGGGCCTAGTGCTCTTTTTGCTCAATACTCTCACCCAGTCCTCTTTGAAGTGCTCCCGATGTAAGATTGTAGAAGGAGGAATCACACAGCAAAAACTACACACACTGACTATCTATCATGGTTTCCACTTTTTAAACATCTTCCCTGATGCAATGGTTGTATTTTCCACTGATCTGTACATAGGTTAAAGTCGCTGTGCTAAGGCTAGCCTAGCTCATGACAAACGCGGAGGTTATCACTAGATGAAAGCCAGCTGGCTGGCTGCCAAGAGGCCACAATAAGTAAAATTTACCTTGTTCAACACGGTAGAGTCCAAGGTCGGGTCCCCCCACTGAGAGAGGGTCTGTAGTCCAGTCGTGGATATACATTAACCAAGCACACAGAGCCAGGTGTCTGCCTATATTTTCTCTATCCATAGCCACATCCATGTTCCTAACTACGTGTATATCTACCTGAGATACCCTGTCCCCTGGACGCCACGTGGAGGATGACTGCCTACTTCAGGCTCAATAGATCTCCCTCCGGTGTGTTGACCCTTTTGTTCATATAGATTTATTCATTCATGCAACAAATATTTACTGAAACTGCCATGTGCCAAGCATGAGGCTAGGTGCAGGGGAGTATATACTTAGGTTTCAGGTTACTTATTTACAGTCATTTTCCATTTTGGTCTCTCTGAAGTGACTACCTTGATTGGAGTTCTACATGTTTTCCAACCTCAGGTCACACATGTACAGACACTCACTTGGTTGGCTCTCAGTGATAGCTAATGGCCTTCCTTGTGTGGGGATTCTGCTAGTTTAATTATCAGAGGCCCACCTAATTATTTACCCTTTCTCCAGGTTATTGAGTCCTCCACACTCTTTGCCCCGACTTCCCCTACCAGCATAACCTCTCTGGCTTTTGGATAGGAAGAGAATAACTCCTTTCCAACTTTTCAGTTATGGGGTAACAATTGTTTGATGCCCATTTATTTGTGCGTTATGTGAGAATCCAATTTACATGTGTTGTGGTATAGGAACTGCCTGGTATCCCTCCTTTGATAGGCAGGAACCTATAATTTTAGGCCTAACAGGCAGGGTCCTGTGAGGGGTGATGAGTTGAAATCGTGTCCTGAGGGGGTTGGCACCCAGGAAAAAAAGCCTATATCATTTAGGATTCTTTCATTGCAAGAGACAAAAGAGAAAAAAAAAAAAGACCCAAACTGGCTTAATCAAAACAGGCAACTTAGAGCTTACCATAAGCTTAATAAGTTCAGGGTTAGAGCCAACTTCATACATGGCTTAATCCACAGTGCAGATTACTTCACCAAGACCAACAGAGATACTTCCCTTTGGTTGGTTTCCATTTTCAGGCTCTTCCTAGAGACCCCTGGTACCTTCAGTCTCAAAATGCCTAATCCAGCAGTGGAGTTCCCTTTCCCAGTAGAGCAATGGAAGTCCCTAAATGGAGTCTTGCTGGTACAAATTGGCCTGACATGGGTCGTGTGTCCATCACTGAACCAGTTGTGGATGGAATGTTCCAATACTGGTTCTCTTCAAATTCAAGAGGGAAATTGGAAAGTAAGAATGAAAGTACATACTCAGACATGGTTGAGAAAACTGGGAAAGTGAGGAATGAGCTATGGGGAAGTGAAGAAAGCCTAAACCTTAGACATTGTCTTTTTTTTTTTTCAATAAGTAGCTTTATTGAGATATAACTCACATACTGTAAAAGACATTCTTTTACATTAAGTGTAGTGCATTTATCTAAATCAGGAAATTTAAAATTGATGCAATGCTGTTATCCATAGTACATATTCAAATTTGTCATTTTAATGAATATTGTCCTTCCTAGCTATTTTTCCCAATTCAGGATCCAAAACAGGATCGTACACTAAATCCATTTGTCATGTTTTGTTAATGTCCTCTAATCCGTAATAGTTCCTCAGCTTCTATTTGTGTTTCATGACATTGACATATTTGAAAAGTACAGGCTGGTTATTTTGCAGAATGTCTCTCCATTTGGGTCTGTCTGTTGTTTTATGATGATTAAGTTAAGATTATGTGTTTTGGACAAAAATACCACTGAAGTTATGTTGTGTCCTTCTCAGTGCATCATATTAGCAGGCATATGATGTCAGATTGTCCCAGTATTTGTAGTGTTAACTTTGATCACTTGATTAAGGTGATGTCCATCAGCTTTCTTCACTCTAACATTAATATTGTCCTTTTGTAACTAACAAGTCATTTATAGGGAGCTATCAGTTGGTTTTCCTAGGATCAAATAAGATGATATACATCAAGTATTGGCCACAATGTCTGGCACATTGTAAATGTACAAAAAATGTTAGGCATCATCTTTGTTATTATTCATACTATATCATTGTTATTGTGAATCAAAAAGATTTTAAGACCTGGACCTGGTATTCTACACCTTATGTGATATTAAAGGAGAAGTCAGGAATGTAGAACAATATAAGTTAAGGAACTATAGAGTTCAAGTACTTGGTGGTATGGTGGACAGCACGACCTCTGTGGCGATCCAGCCTTGGGATCCTAGATTTTTTATGTTTTTTGAACTACTGGCTGATTACAAGACCCCAGAGAAGGCTGTTGCTGCAATTTAATTAATTTTACACCCTTACTTCAGGTCATCTTTACTTCTCACTATGTTGTATTCCTTGAAATCACATCATTGAAGGATCATTATAAAGTAGGTTACTGGATTCCCACAAGAGCAACAACATAATTAGACGATATGTTCCTGATTAAGCTTGAACTAAATCATAGCTAGGGTGGGCAAAGCAATATAGAACAACCATACATTTAGTCATAACTGTCTTACGCAAAAACAGGATTTTTTTTCTTTTTCTTTTTTTTTTTCTTTTTGCTCCAAATCTCAGACAAACTGGACCAGTGTCAAGCCCTTATTCATCCCTTTTACCTGTTGCCGGAACTTCTTACCTCTGTTCTGATTTTGGACACCAAAACTTCTAATCTGGTTTCTAGCCCTTGTAACCTCTGCCTGAGTTTCAAGTCCGTTCTTTCAGTGTGTTCCAGAACTGCTCTCTATTCTAACTTTATACTTCCTTAAACTTTCACTCTTCTCTGAGCATCTCATTCTGTCCACCATCTAGGTTATCTAATTTGTTGGCATATAAAAGTTTTAAATTTTGATTAAGTCCAATTTTTCATTTTCTTTTGTCACTTATGCTTTTATCATATCTACAAAACCATTGCCTAACTCAAGGTAATGAAGATTTATTCCTGTTTTCTTCTAAGTCTTTTATAATTTTAGCTCCTACATTTAGGTCTATGATCCACTTTGAGTTAATGTGCGTTTATGGTGTGAGATAAGGGTTGAAGTTCATTTACTTCTGCATATGGATATCCAATTGCTCCTGCACCAGATTTGAAACCAATAAGATTTTTTTTTTTTCGATACGCGGGCCTCTCACTGTTGTGGCCTCTCCCGTTGCGGAGCACAGGCTCCGGACGCGCAGGCTCAGCGGCCATGGCTCACGGGCCCAGCCGCTCCGCGGCATGTGGGATCTTCCCGGACCGGGGCACGAACCTGTGTCCCCTGCATCGGCAGGCGGACTCCCAACCACTGTGCCACTAGGGAAGCCCCCAAAACAGTTTTAAAAAGTAAAAGCTATGCTCATCTAGGAACAGACCAAGCAGTATAGAAGATCTTATGGTACGAAGCAGCAGTCTCCAGATCCTCCTCTCCCCATCCCAGCTCCACATACCAGAGGCAACCTCTTAACAGTTTGATATTAATTTTTCTATTGGTTACAATCTTAATTGTAGATCAGAGATTGCACACTGAAGGCCAGCAAGTCATACCTTGCTCTAAGATGCATTTTGTTTAGTTTATATAGTGTTTTCTTTTCCCCTCTAAATAGTTGTTAACATTTTAAAATTGGGAGATTTCGTATAAAACCAATTTTCTAGCCTCTCTTGAGAAATTGGAACCTCTGAACTTGCATTGTGCAGCCTAAGCTGGATAGCAGTTGCCTCTATTCAGGGTATACTCTCTAGTTCATTGCAGTCCCTATCTAATCAGCTTCACACCTTTCCCACCTGCCTGGCCTTCATAGGCATTTGAGTTTGCAACCTAAGCTTTATCTCTTTGTTACTCAAAATAAAGTTTTCCTATCAACAACTTGGGCACCACCTGAGAGCTTCTTAGAAACGCTGAATCTTGGACCTCATCTCAGACCTGCTGAATCAGAACTTGCATTTTAAAAAGAATCATAGATAATTTGTATACACATGAAAGGTTGAGAAGCCCTGGGATATAGAATCTGCTTACATCTAACTCAATTTCTTGATATATCAATTTTAGATGATCTCTAATGACATAGTATGAGAGATGAAGAAGTGGGATTGCAAGCTCTTAGTTGACGTCCATCTTTAACTTTACTAGGTATCACCAAATTAGGCTCCAAAGAAATTTTACAAATTTTCACTGTTATTGGTAGAGTATGAAGTTCCGTTTCCCGATATCCCCACTGACACTTGGTGCTGAGTTCTTTTTACCTTTTAGTCAGTCTGATGGGTGTTAAATGGTATCTTGTTGCTTCGCTTTGCATTTCTCTGGTGACTAGTGAGGATGAGCATTTTTCACATGTTGTCTATTTAGGCTTCCCGTTCTGTGAATCACCTGTTTATGTGTCTGTCCTCCTCCGCCCCTTTGGGGTTGTTTTCTTCTTTACTTATTGATATATATTCTGGATTTGAATCCTTTTAGTTATATGCATTGCGGTTATCTTCTTTAGCTTGTGAATTGTCTTTTTATGTTTTGATGTATTTTGTTGTATAGTAGTTTTACAATATAATTAATTAAAATGTATCAAGAATTTCTTTTTGGTTTGGTCTTTCCGTGTTTGGTTTAAGAAATCCTTCCCTACCTTGAGATCATAAGAATATCATCCTGTACATTCTACTAAAAGTTTTAAAGGTTTGCTTTTCAGATGTAGTTCTTTAATCCATCTGCAATTTGTTTTGTGTGTGGTATGAGTTAGGATTATTCTTGGCTCTTCTGTCATCCCATGTTAGGATTATTATTGTAACTGTGCTGCATTTACTGATTCATTTCAGGGAAAGTTGACATCTTTATAATATTAAGACTTCCCATCCATAAACATGATATATGTTTCCATTTATTCAGGTCTTCCTTTATGTACTTTGCTAATGTTTTATAATTTTCTTGATTAAAGGTCCTACACATCTTTTCTTCTTATAATTTTTAATATATTATTGTTTTATTTCTAATTTTGGTATGTTGATCTTATAGCCAGCATTTGTCAAACTCTCTTTATAATTCTGTTTGTCTGTAGATAGCTTGGATTTTCTATGTAGCCAATAATATCATCTGCAAATAACAGTTTTGTATCACCCTTTCTAAATCTTGTTTTCTTAAAAAAATCTTTTTTTTTTTTTTGCTTATTTTATTGTGGTCCCTTGAACTTCCAGCACCATGTGGAATAGAAGAAATCTTAGCAGATATCCTTGTCTTGTTTCTGATTTTAATGAGAAGGTCTCTAAAGTTTCACCATTAAGTATGATATTATCTTTAGGTTCTGGATTGATATCCTGTATCAGGTTAAATCAAGGTTCACTTCCATTCTTAGTGTGTCAGAAGTTTTTTTTTTATCATGAATAGATATTGAATTTCATCAACTATCTTTTTCTGCATCTATTGAGATGGTCATATATTTCTCCTCTGTCTGTTAATGTAGTGATTAAGCTGCTTGGTCTTTATGTTGAAACATTATTAAATTCTTGGAATGAACCCTACTTGCTCATGATTTTTTTTAATACTCTGCTGAAATAAACTTGCCAAAATTTTATTTTAGATTTTTACATTATACTTGGATGTTTGGTCTATAATTTTTCTTGTAGTGTTCTTACTTGGTTTTGGTGTCAAGACTATAATAGATTCAGAGATCAATTTTGCAAGCTTTCCATCTTAAACAACTATGGTAAAATCCACACCTAAAAGAATTGGGACCTATGGTATATTTGGTGGGGAGTTTTTTAGTTGTGATTCAAATTAGTTAGTGGTTATTTGTTTATTTAAATGTCACTATTTGTTCTTAGGTCTATTTTGGTAATTTATGTTTTTCTAAAGAGATCATTCGTCTTCATATTTATTTGCACAAACTTGCACATATTTATCCCTCCATGCTTTTAAAATTGCTACGGTTTATGCATAGGTACCTATTTCACTCTTTTTCATACAAAGAACAAAGCGGAACAGCATTGGACTTTACAACATCAGTACTTAAAGCCTGGGGACAGTGCAGCAATACCTTCAAATCTCTGAGAGAAAATTATTTTCATCCTATAACTCTATACCCAGTGAGGTTAGACTACAGTCACTTTCAGCCATGCAAGGATACAGAAGGACTTAAAAAGTCTGCCTTTCATTCACCCTCTGATCTGCAGCAAAATGAGATAATAAAACAAAAAAGAAGACATGGGGTTCAGTGAATGATGACATCAACACTGTAAGGTAGTGGAGGGAAGTCACAGGATGACAATGTGCAGCAGACCAAGGGAACAGTCATTTCAGTTTAGAGCAGACAAATAAGGAGAGAGCCAGCTCTGAGAAGGAAGTTGTCAATAAATGAAATGGAATTGTTAAATTATCTGATACACATATGAGATCAGAAAAAAAATTTGGTAGACATCTGACTGGCCTAATGAAGCATTTTGATAGGTACATAGAACCAAAGGAAATGGGGAAAAAACCCTCTAGCAACTCTAGGAAAAACAAAAGGGTATGCAAGAAAGGAAACACAGTCATAGGATCTACTTGCTTCAACAATGCAAGGTGTTTCCATCGTAATAATGTAACTACTGACCACTGATTTGACAAAAATGAATTGAATATGTTTATGTATGACTGATTCACTTTGTTATAAAGCAGAAACTAACACACCATTGTAAAGCAATTATACCCCAATAAAGATGTTAAAAAAAATGAATTGGGAGGATGGGAGTTATGCTCATGTATCAAAATAGGAATTCAATAGGTAATGCAAAAAATTGATAAGGAAATAACAATATAAGCTTACAGATTACATATAAAAATATGTAGGTAAATACAAGAAGAACCCAGTTAAAAGTGTTGATAGTGGTTATCCTTGAGAAGTGTGACAGGGGCGTGAGGAGGAAAAGAGATCACCAGTTTTCATTTTAAGCCTTTGAGTACTATTTTCTTTTTAAGATTTGTTTGTTTGTTTATATAATTCAGTACAGACTCAGGGATTCTTATTTTACCTATGGTTCTAATCTCTTACTATTATGTATTTATTTTAAATAAAACTTTTAGTGTTGAGTGTTCATTTTAGATTCACATGCACTTGTAAGAAATAATACAGAGAGATCTCTTGTACTCCACCCAGTTTCCCCCAATGGTAACATCTTGCAAAACCATAGCACGCTATCACAAGCAGGATATTGGCACCGATATAGTCAAGATACAGAACAGTTCCATTACCCTCATGTTGCCTTCAACCCACTCCGTAATCTTTGGCAACCACTAAGCTATTCCCCATTTCTAAAATTTTTGTCATTTCAATAATGTTATATAAATGAAATCATACAGTATGTAACCTTTGGGATTAGCTTTTTTCATTCAGAGTCTCTGGAGATTCATTCAGGATGTGTGTATTGATAGCTTGTTTCTTTTTATCCCTGAGTAGTATTCCACAGTAAGAATGTACTACCACTTGTTTAACATTTCACCTGTTGAAAGGCATCTGGGTGGTTTCCAGTTTTGACTTACTATAAATAAAGCTGATATAAATATTCATCTACGTATTTTTGTGTGAACACAAGCCTTCATTTATCTGAAATAAATGCCAGGAGTGTAATTGCTGGGTCATATGGTAGTTATATATTTAGTTTTATAAGAAACTGTCAAACTGTTTTCCAGAGTGGTTTTACCACTTGACATTCCCATCAACAACGTATGAGTGATCTCTACTTCCTCACCAGCATTTGATGTCGTCACTATTTTTATTTTAAGCATTCTGATAGGTGTGTGATAATATCTCATTCAGATTTTAATTTGCATCTCCCTAGTGGCTAATGATGTTAAACATCTTTTTATGTGCTTATTTATCATCTGTATATCCTCTTTGGTGAAGTCTGTTCATGAGTTTTACTCAGTTTTGAATTGGATTTTTTGTTTTTTCACTTTCTGGTTTTGAGAGTTCTTTCTATATCTTATATACTAGGTCCTTGTCAGATATGTGGTTTGCATATATTTTCTCCTACTCTGTAACTAGTCTTTCATCCTCTTAACAGGGTCTTTTGCAGAGCAAAAGTTTTTAGCTTTGATGAGGCTCAACTTAACAATTTTTCCTTTTATGAATCGTGCTTTTGGTGTCAAGTCTAAGAACTGCTTAGTCCTAGATCCCAAAGATTTTCTCCTATGTTTTTTCTTCTAAAAGTTTTATAGGTTTATATTTTAAATTGAAGTCTGTGGTCCATTTTGAGTTAACTTTTGTGTAAGGTGTAAGACTTAGGTTGAGGTTCATTTTTTTTTTTTTCTTTTTGGATGTCTAGTTGTCCATTAGCTTGAGGTTCATTTTTTATTTTTTGGATGTCCAGTTGTCCAACACTATTTATTGAAAAGGCTATCTTTCCTCCATTGAATTACTTTTGCACCTTTGTCAAAAATCAGTTGGGCATATTTTGGGGTTCTCTGTTTTGTTCCATTGATCTATGTGTCTGTCCCTCACCATACAGTCTTGATTCCTGTAGTCTAGTAGGCTGAATAATGGCCCCTCACAGATGTCTATGTCCCAACCTGTGACTGTTACTTACATGATAAAAGGGACTTAGAAGATGTGATGAAATTAAGGATCTTGAGATGGGGAGATTATTCTGGGTTATTCACGTGGGCCCAATGTAATTGCAAAGGAGGCAGGAAGATCAGAGTCAGAGAGAGGAGAGTTGATGATGGAAGCAGAAATGAGAGTAAGTGCCGTTGTGAGGAAGGGGGTCACCAGCCAAGGAATGTAGGCGACTGGAAAAGGCATGAAAATGGATTCTCCCCTAAAGCCTCCAAAAAGAACACAGCTTTGCTGACACCTTGACTTTAGCCCGAGATTGATTTAGGATTTCTAATCTTGAGAACTGTAAAATAATAAATTTGTGTTGTTTAAAAACCACTAAATTATGGTAATTTGTTCCAGCAGCAGTAGGAAACTAATACAGTAAGTCTTGAAGTTGGATAGACTGGTTCCTCCCATTTTATTTTTGTTTTTCAAAATTGTTTCACCTATTCTAGTTCTTTTGCCTTTCCATATAAGTTTTAGATGAATCCTGTCTTTATCTACAAAAAAAATCTTGCTGGTACTTGGCTAGGCATTTCATCAAACCTATATATCAGTTTGGAGAGAACTAACATCTTTACAGTATTGAGTCTTCCAGTCCAGGAATACAGTATGTCTCTCCATTTATTTAGATTTTCTTTTATTTCTTTTATCAGCATTGTGGAGTTTTTAGCATATAAGCCCTCCCTATACATATTTCATTAGGTTCACACCTAAGATTTCTTTTTTTCTTGAGCAATTATAAATAGTACTGTATATAAAATTTTGGTGTCCATGTGTTCATTGCAAGTATATAAAATACAATTGAGTTTTTGTATGCCTATCATGTATCCAGTGACCTTGCTGAACTCATTTATTTGTTCTAGGATGTTTTTGTAGATTCCTTGGGATTTTCTATGTAGACAATCATGTCATCTACACGTATTGGCAGTTTTATTTCTTCCTTTCTAATCTGTATGAGTTGTGGTAGTTTGTATTTTAAGGAATTCATCCATTTCATCTTAGTGGCCAAATTTATGTGTGTAAAATTGTTGGTAGTCTTCCCGTATTATCCCTTGATGTCTGCAAGCTCAGTGGTAATATCCTCTGTTTCATTCCTGATATTGGTGATTTTTGTCTTTCTTTTTTCTTTGTCAGTTTTGCTAGAAGTTTGTCAACATTATTGATCTTTTCAAAGAACCAGGTCTTTGTTTCATTGATTTTCTTGTTGTTTTTCTTTTAAAATTTTCATTAATTTTTTGCTCTTAACTTTATTATTTCCTTCTTTCTGGTTGCTTTTATTTTTCTAGGTTCTGGAGGTGGGAACTCAGATTATGGACTTGAGACTCTGTCTCTTTTCAAATATAAGCATTTAGTGCTATAAATACCTCTCTCAAAACTTCTTAATCTATGTTCCACAGATTTTGGTATATTGTATTTTCATTTTCATTCAGTTAGACTTCCTCTCTGTCTCATAGATTTAGAGGTGTGTTGTTTAGTTTCCAAGTGTTTGGAAATTTTCCTGTTATTGATTTCTATTTTGTTTCACTGTGATTGGAGAACACTTTCTTGTATGATTTCAGATCTTTTAGATTTAGTGATGCTTGTTTTATGGCTCAGGATATCGTATATCTTGTTATATGTTCTGTGGGTGCTTGAAAAGAATGTGTATTCTGCTGTTGTTGTGAAGAGTCTTCTATATGCCAACTAGATCCTGTTGGCTAATGGTGTTGAATTCTTTTGTATCCTTGATGATTTCCTCTCTAGTTGTTCTATCAACTGCTGAGATGGGGTGTTAAAGTCTCTAACTATACTTGAGTTTTGTTTACTTCTTTGAGTTCTATCAGTTTTTGTTTCACATATTTTGGAGCTATCTTTAGTGTATGAACATTTAGGATTGTTATCCTTCTTGGAGACTGACCCTATTATCACTATATAATGTGCCTGTAGAACTCTGATCACTTTCTTTGCTCTTAAGTCTAGTTTATCTATTATTATAGCAATTCTTACTTTCTCTTGATTAATGTTTGCATTAATGTAACTTTTCCCATTCTTTTACTTTCAACCAGCCCTTCCAGTTATATTTGAAGTGAGATTCGTTTAGCTAACATAGCATTGTGTCATATTTTTAATCCACTTTGCTCATCTCTGTCTTTTAATTGGTGTATTTAGACTCTTTATATTTAATTAGTGATATGTTAGGGCTTAAGTATGCCATTTTTTAAATTTTTTGATTGTTTTCTGTTTGTTCTCTTTGTTTTTCATCTTCCTGTTTTATTTTCCTGTCTTATTGTGGGTTACTTGAACATTTATTAGAATTCCATTTTTATTATCTGTAGTGTTTTGTGGTGTATCACTTTGAAAATACACCAAAACAAAATGAAAATACACACACACACACACACACACGCACATGCACACGCACACACACACGCACACACACACAAAAGAAAAGAAAAGAAAAAGAAAATTTGGTGGTTGTTCTACGTCTTACATTATATGTACATAACTTATCATGGCTTACTAGGGTTATTTTACCAGTCTGAGTGAAGGGTAGAAACCTCACCTCCTTTTATATCTCTTTATCTTTCCCTGTTTATAATATAATTGTTTTAAATGCTTCCTCTACCTACATTTAGAACCACATCAGACAATGCAATATTTTTTGTTTCAATCATTAAATATAATTCAGAAAACTCAAGAAGACAAAGAAAGCCCATTGTATTTACCCATATTATTTTTGTTTGCTGTCTTCTTCCTTCCTGATATACCAAGATTCCTTCTTTTATCATTTCCTTTCTGTTTATAGAATATCTGATAGCTATTCTTTTAGGGTAGGTTGGCTAGCAACAAATTCTCTTAGTTTTCCCACATCTGAAAATGTCTTGATTCCCCTTCATTCCTCGAGGATATTTTCCTCTGGATATAGGATTCTAGGTTGATGATTCTTTGCTTTCAAACATGTAAAATATTTTGTTACTTCCTTCTGGCCCTCATGGTTTCTGATGAGAAATATGTTGTCATTCAAATTGTTTTTCTTTACAGGCAAGGTGTTTTTCTCTGGCTGCTTTCAAGATTTTCCCCTTGTTTTTAGTTATAAATTTAATGATGATGTTTCTTTTTGTGGATTTCATTTCAGTTTATTTTGTTTAGGGTCTGTTCAGCTTCTTAAATCTGATCTGTAGGTTGATGTCTCTTGCCAAATTTGGAAAATTTTCAGCTTTCCTTGAGTACTTTTTTAGCCTTGCCCATTTTCTCTTCTCTTTCTGGGACTCTGATGGCATGAATGTTAGATCTTTTGTTATAGGTTCATAGGTCCCTGAGTGTTCTTTTTCCTTTAAGTCTATTTTCTCTCTGTTATTCAGATCGGGTAAATTCTTCTTTTTCCATCTTCTGGTTCATGGATTCTTTTCTCTGTCCCCTCCATTCTGCTGTTGAACCCATCCACTGAGCTTTTTATCTTGATTATTGTGTTGTTACCCTCTAAAATTTCTACTTGTTTATTTAGTTCTTTATGTCTTCTATTTTTCTGAGATTTTCTATTTTCTCATTTGTTTCAAATGCATTTGTAATTGTTTGTGGAAATTTTTTTTTTACTATAGCTGCTTTAAGATCTTTGTCAGATAATTCTAACATTCTTTTCACCTCATTGTTGGCATCTATTGATTGTTTTTTCTTATTCAGTTTGAGATCATCCTGGTTTTTCATAGATGGATGATTTTAGATCAAAACTTGGGCATATTCATAGTATATTGTGAGACACAACACCTCTTTTAAACCTTCTGTTTTTGCTGGCTTTCTCTGATAACCTTCTAGTAGGGCAAGGGGTAGGTCTCCTTCATTAATTTCAGGTAGAAGTAGATGTCCCAGTTCTCCACTTGGCCTCTGTCAGCACCTGAGTTGGGGGTTCCTTGTTACTGCGACATGAGGGTGGATGTTCTGGCTCCCCACAACAGTCTCCATTGACACCACTGGGGGTGGAGGAGAGATTATTACTGGCCAGCCAAGATGAAAGTCTGGCTTTCTCTCACATTACAGCCTGGTGAGGAGGTAAGTCTAGGCTTACCAGTTGGCATTTGCTGGCATGAGTGGGAATGAGGGTCACAGTCTTCTCTGTGTTGTTTAGCTAGAGTAGAGTGGTATTGTTTGAAAATTTTCTGCCTTGCTAGGCTGCCCCTTTCCCAGTTCTTTGGCTAAGTAGAGCAGACTTAACTTCTTAGACACTTTTTTCTGTGCCTGTTGGTATTTCTGGGTTGCCAGCTTCTTCAGATCCAAGTCTAGAATGTGTGAGGCAAAAAGAATATCCAGGTAAATTAGCACTGTGTAATTCTTTGGGTTCTGAAGTCCCTAGCTGGTCTGCTTTCTTCTCTGGACTTTTCAGAGTCTTCTTATGTTCGTTTTATATAGAATATCCAGGAGTTTCAGTTGTACTTAGTGGGAGAAATAGAGAAAAGTATATCAACTTCATCTTCTGAGAAGTGGAAGTCTCCTATTTTATTTTTGTAACCATGCTCATGCTTATTTTGATATATCTTTCTATATGTATCTCTCTTTAAAGAAAGCCATCTAATGAAGTTTCAGCTAAAGTCTTTTTTCCTCCCTTTAGGAAGTAGAGATATCAGCATACTCTAAAGCTGTACTCAAATCACTAAAGCAGGTGCTCAATATATTTTTGTGGATGTTAATGGCATTCCTATCACTACACTTCTTTTCTTTTCTTTTCTTTTTTTGCGGTACGCGGGCCTCTCACTGTTGTGGCCTCTCCCGTTGCGGAGCACAGGCTCCGGACGCGCAGGCTCAGCGGCCATGGCTCACGGGCCCAGCCGCTGCGCGGCATGTGGGATCTTCCCGGACCGGGGCACGAACCCGTGTCCCCTGCATCGGCAGGCGGACTCGCAACCACTGCGCCACCAGGGGAGCCCACTATGCTTATTTTCTAAGGTACAAGCTGACTAATATTTCTCCTCTACATTTTCTCATACTGTAAAATGTGGTTGGAGGAACAATAACCTAGATAGGGTTGTGAAATGGTGTCTGCAAAAATACTAGGTACAGCAGATAAGTATCTGAAGCCCTAATTTTGAAAAGACATGACATAGAACATCCACTGATAACAATTTCTAGCTTCTATTAGATTTCAATGCTTATGTGTATACAATTTTTGTGATAACATAACAGTATGATTTATTTAATTGTAAAAAAAGGATAGTCACATGTCTGGTATTTTCAACCAGACAACAGGCTCAAATGCTGAACTGTCTTTGTCGAAACCAGACACCTGGAAACCCCTGAACCTTACCCCACTGGAGCAGGGCAGGCAATCTGGGAAGTTTCCAGGAAGTTAAATTCAATAAGCATTTATTGTGCAATGAGAGGACATCTGGACCAGTGTACAGCACAGTGGTAAAGTCTAACAACAGGCACTATGTAAACAGATCGCTGGCATCAGAGGGCTCTCAGTAAGGACTACAGTTGTGTCCCCCAGTAGCCTGGAAGAGCTCACTGAGACAAGCATTTGGCTATAACCAAAGCACTGGGATGGATATGAGTATCAGGAAACAAGTAGAGCAGATTGAAGTTCAAGCAGAGACGACAGACAGATAGGAATGACAGGGCCCCAGGTCTAGAGGAATTACAATTCTGAGATGACCAAATTAAATACGCAGAGATAAAGGAGCAAGACGAAGGCCAAGTTAAAAGAAACAAGGCAAGAATCTAATCATCAGAATCTGAGTACAAAGAAGCCAGACTCTTCTACTGGAGCCACTTTATATGAACCTTGTACAGCAATCCATTTAAGCCTGACCTGCGATTAGGTGGAAAAAGTGGGAGGCTTCTGTACTCACTTTGTCTCTAGGATTTCTTCATGTTTGATTTTATTCACTCAATTCTCTTTTACTTCTAAGTTTGTTGTTACTATTTGTTTGCATTTGTTTTGTTTCGTTTTGTTTTGCCCTTAGTCTGATTCCAGACTTTAGCTCTTGCTCTCTATTGAACCTATTGGAATGCCGCTTCTGTAGTTATACAAAACTGCCTTGGCTTTGGTTCATGGCACTCTTCAGGATACCTGGAAAGCCTGGATGTGCTCTCAGGCTTTCCACACTATAGCCACAGTGAAATTGTGCTCTGTTCTGGTTCCATTACAGTCAACCGATTCGTCCTACACTTTGGCCCCCATCTGACAGGGGAGGGGGAATCCAATATAGAGTAATACCACAGTTGGCTTACTACTGAGGCACCAGAGATACTGGCCTAGGGCTCGTTAAATCTCTTTGACCACCATCCTTGGTTGCTGTGATCAGGGTGGGAACGAGTCTGTAGGTGGGATCTAAATGACCCAGTCAGGCAGATCATTTCATTTAACCTCCTAGTATCTTTAAAGGTCAATATAAAATTTAAACAAACACCACTTAGAAGTAATAATTGTTGTTAAGTCACTCTTGCACATTTTGACAGCACTCTAAGCTTAATAGAAAAAAAAATATGACAATTATCAGGTTATTAAGGCAGAGTTACAAAACCATTTCTCATAGAATGCCTAAGACATAAGATGCATATGGGCTCTTGTCTTGGTATGTCCAGACACTGGTGGGAAATGGTGAATGAATGGAGGAAGGACAGCACAATTGGAGGGGTTAATGTTTACTAGGAGCACAAAGTGAGAAACACTGAGGTCTAAAAATCAGGGAAAGTAAATAACTAAAAGCTTATGCTTTTAAAATCACCTTCATTTCCATGTTTCCTCAGCACCAAAGTGCCTGAATCTTCCTGCCAAAAATTATGCTTTGTCTTGCCCGTACACTCACATCTCAGCCGGGGAGTTCCAAACAGAGACTCTCACCTACAGGGTCTCAGTGAAGTTTTCCGGGATTGGTTCTTGCCTTAACAGGAATGATATTAAGCTCCAAATCTCAGACAAACTGGACCAGTGTCAAGCCCTTATTCATCCCTTTTACCTGTTGCCGGAACTTCTTGCCTCTGTTCTGATTTTGGACACCAAAACTTCTAATCTGGTTTCTAACCCTTGTAACCTCTGCCTGAGTTTCAAGTCCATTCTTTCAGTGTGTTCCAGAACTGCCCTCTATTCTAACTTTATACTTTCTTAAACTTTCACTCTTGTCTGAGCATTTCATTCTGTCCACCATCTAGCTCTGCTGACCTTTCTTGTCCAGTTTCAGACTTCAAGCTTCCCGGTTACCATCCATTTCTTGGATCTTCACCAGACACGGCCTGTTTTGTACCTAGTTTTCTTGGATATCTAGCCTTAGCTTCTGTTTTTCAGTCCTGGGCTTTTGTCCTGATCCTTGATATTGTCAGCATCCCATGTTCTTAGTTTTGACCCAGGATCAACCTGGCTTTGGTTGTTCAGTAAGTAAATTGCCTGGTAGTCATGCTCTTAGGTCCTTTGGGCATTCATACTGATGACCTTGCCTCCCATTCCAGGGACTCCCACCTCACTCATTCTTCCTGTAACTGTACCCTATGTTTCCATCTTCTCTAAATTCCTCCCCTCCAACAAATACTATCTAGCTTTATGTCCTAATTTCTTACCTATACATTTAAAATAGACTAGTTTAGGGCTTCCCTGGTGGCGCAGTGGTTGAGAGGCCGCCTGCCGATGCAGGGGACGCAGGTTCGTGCCCCGGTCCGGGAAGATCCCACATGCCGCGGAGCAGCTGGGCCCGTGAGCCGTGGCCGCTGAGCCTGTGTGTCCAGAGCCTGTGCTCCGCAATGGGAGAGGCCACAGCAGTGAGAGGCCCGTGTACCACAAAAACACACAAAAAAACTAGTTTATGTTAACAGTTAGTTATCTAACCATTCCCTTCTTCCATGTAAATCTATGTGCACTTTATTTTTTTAATTTAATTTATTTATTTATACAGCAGGTTCTTATTAGTTATCTGTTTTATACATATTAGTGTATATATGTCAATCCCAATCTCCCAATTCATCCCACTCCCTGCCCTCGGTTTCCCCCCTTGGTGTCCATACGTTTGCTTTCTACATCTGTGTCTCTATTTCTGCCTTGCAAACCGGTTCATCCGTACCATTTCTCTAGAATCCACATATATGCGTTAATATACGATATTTGTTTTTCTCTTTCTGACTTACTTCACTCTGTATGACAGCCTCTAGGTCCATCCATGTCTCTACAAATGACACAATTTCGTTCCTTTTTATGGCTAATATTTCACTGTATATATGTACCATGTCTTCTTTATCCATCCGTCTGTCAATGGGCATTTAGGTTGCTTCCATGACCTGGCTATTGTAAATAGTGCTGCAATGAACAATGGGGTGCGCGTGTCTTTTTGAGTTATGGTTTTCTCTGGGTATATGCCCAGTAGTGGGATTGTCAACAGCTCTTTAAAATGTGGGCATAGTCCCTGAGGAGGGAGGAAGTTAATTTTTCTTTAGTACCTGTTTTCACTAACTGAAAGAAATTCAAAGAGGATTTTCAGTTTTACAAAAAAAAAAAAAAAAAAAGGCAAAAAGCAAAAATAGCGTTCAGCATTTATTTGGCAGCCAGCAACGCATCTGAGCAGGCAGAGTGGCACTGCCAAGCTCCTTCCCCTGGAACTACACTTAGCATCTCAGCATCAAGCTGCCATAGCTTTGAACTGTGTCTGTGGGCATCTGTACTTTATCTCGATTTATTTTTTGCATCCATCAGGAAGATATGTCCTAAGGTAACTGTTTCTTTGCTTTATGCCATTTTGGCTTACAAAAGATTTCATAGGAATGCTCTACTTTTGAAAAGCGGGGGAAACCCCTACTCATTAAACAAAACCTCCCCTTCCCACCCCCGCCCCCCATCCCGTCCCTGGCAGCCACCATTAGCCTTGTATCTACTTTTGAATGGGGTCAGCTTCTGCTTATAACAGGCTCAATATGGATATTAAAGGAATACCACACTCTGTTTTTCTTTTTAACCCAAAATTATGAATGGGCGTTAAGGTAGAGCTGGTGGACATATTCTATTCCAACAAGCAGGAACGACCTAAGTAATCCTGTCAGTTGCGCTTAGTTTTGAAATGTGATGAACTCTAGAGGCAAAAAAGAGTGCTGTGGAAATCCATTTTTTCTTTTTTTTGTTTAAAAGAGTCTCTTGGATCTTGAATGTGCTATGATCTTTCTCTACATTGGAAGAATTCAGCTAATTATCAACCTTAGGTCTTTCTTCCACTCTTTGTGTAGTTGACATTTTCAGAATATAAATGCAACAAGAGAGGTTTCAAGGTGCCGAACATGTTTCAGCAATATAAAACAATACCATTAAATGCATTCAGTGATAGGTATGAACTTTGTATAGCATTTAGATAGGTATTTTGCAGTTGAGTTAAGATGAGAAGATAAATATCTCCTAATTAGTTCATAAGATAAATACCTCCAGCATTAAGAAAAGAAAACAAAATCCCCAAGAAAACTGAGGGAAAGTTTCCCTACCTAGAGGGTTTGGCTTTTGAACCGTTCATCCAGGGAAAGAAGCTCTGAATCACCTGTGCGTTTTACAATCCCAGAGGAACGTGAGCAAATCCCTAGAGCCAGGAAAAGGCTTTAAGGTGAGAAATGGTCCAAAGATCTTATTTCCTCATACTTGCCCTGTGATAGTCTGAAAAAAAGGCCTTTTCAGATATGTTAGTTTTGTTTTGTACCATTTAAAATTATATGGGTACATCTTGCCTACCATTCCAAAAGGACTTTCAGTAGTAAATTCTCCCATGTATGAGTACTCTCTATATTAATTTCCTCCTGGCCCACACATTCTCCAGGAAGCTCATTTTGACTCAATTTTCCGAAACAAAGTCACAAATGCTCTCCAATGCCTATTGTCTCTTCACCCTGGAGTATTCAGAAACTTGGGGACTGCCTCCCATGACCTACACTTTGGGACATGGATGACATCAGGGCAAGGGTCATTCAACAGAATGTGACTCTGGAAGGTGAAGAATCAGATATTCAAAGTCAACACAGAGAATAAGTCCAAGGAGTCCTAAAGAACCTTACAATCTACCCAACCAGTGAAATTGACACACATGAGATCATTGGAGGGGAATAAATAATGATTGGTATGATATTGCTCATATAAACTCATGTAAATAAAATATGAATTGAGAGAAGGGTGACAACAGGGTGGCCAAAGCAGGCGAGAATCATGCTGAGTCAAAGCGTGGGTAACATTTACTCTGGCACACGGGGAAAGGATGAAGACTCTACACTTAACACTTCCTAGTTTTACAATTCTTTCCTGTATATATAGACTCATTCTATCTTCGTGGCAAGCCCTTCAGGTAGACAGAGAAGGCATTCTTATTCTAGCCCATAGGTGGGTCCTGATGCACAGTGGTAAGTAATTTGCCCTGGGTCTAGAGTCAGTGAGTGGAAGCACGTACCACTCCAGGTCCAGGAGAGCCTCTGCCTACAAGGAGCTTACACCTGTTCATCATGACTCTCCTACAGGTATAAAATGAATGTGTTAAAGATTTTATTTATCTTGTTATTAATGAAAGAAGTGGTAAGATGCTACAACCAGTTCAAAGGAGTAGTTGAAGAGGCACACCTTTATATGGAGTAAAGAAATGTTGAAATGAATTTAAAAACAGATGGGACACTGGCTTTTTCCATGGGGGGCAGGGAGGAGGAGGAAACTCAACTGAACCTCCACCAGACAGAACTTATTTGTATGTCTGTGGACAAGAATTATTTTTCATTGCTACCAGTTATCTCCAACTTCCAGAGTTTTAAAATAGCTCAGAGAAAATCAAAGCCTGGAATCAGATAGCCCGGAAGAATCTGCTCTAAACGATGCATAGTTTCCAATGGAGACAGCCAGTAATCTTTTTTGCTTATTATAAATTTCCCTATTCATCTGACTTATAGACACAAACAGAATACAAATGAAGTAGTAGTAAATGATACCAGGCCACAGGGCTGGAAATGGGGGTTATGGATACCTGCCACCATACCTTGGGCTCCCAAGCTGGTCTGGAGCTTCTTAGGACCAGGAACCTAATCCAGGGTGAGGGAAGTTGTTTTGTATTAAGAAGAGTCATTCAGAGGGATCTGCCCTAAGCCAGGCCAGTTTTGAGTTCAAGGCAGGCTTGAAGATGAGGTTTCCAAGTTGCTAAGTGGTAGATGGTGGTGGATGCATTCCAGGCTGGCCAATTTTATAGTGATTCAGATCACTATTTAATTAAGTTTATATCTAGCAGAGCTTTTTTTTTTTTAAAGAAATTAGTAATTAATTTTATGATCTCAACATGGATGCACTCTCCTTACTGCCAGAAACTAGGGGTTCCAGATGAGCAAGGAAGAGGTTTTTATTGATGTCCTAATGAGGGGGTTGCACAGACATGCACTTACGAAAGTTACATTCACATCCATATATGTGAATATATAGCTCATCCATTAAAATGTAATTATGTACTTATGCAAGGTGACACAAATACTAATACATAGACTTGGCCTTCCATGCATGCATCCACCTACATGGTGTGACCTGAAGGGTGATTACGAGCTTCCCCGATCCCTGATGTCCCCCTAGCGACATTAATTTATGACATTCCCACTATTAATGTTACTTCTTTGGAGAAAGAGTTAGTTCCAGAAGGCCCATGTTAAAATGCAGCAGGATCTTTTAAAGAGGAGTAAGAAAAGAGTGGGATGAAAAGGTCTAGAATGCAGACAGAGAGGGCAGGCCTGAGAAGGAAGCCACGGGGGCAGCTCTGGAAAGTGTCACGAGAGGTGCCCTGAGAGCTCTAGATACCAAGAAGGAGGATCAGTGACAAGGAGGGCAGGAAAAGAAGAGTGGAAGCATTAGAAAATAAAATTGACCATATCACAGAGTTGTGATGGCTCTGTAACAGTATCCAACAATACAAATACTGTACATTAAGAATTATTCTGTAGGAGAATTTAATTTTCAAAAGTCAAGTCACATATTTTATGAGAGGCATCTAATTTTCCTAATGTTAGTATGTTGTTGAAAAGTACTTGGCTGAGAACTGATACTCTGGGACAAAAGTTGCAAATCAGGTATTACCAGAAAACAAGAGTAGAAGTGGGAAAACTGGTTTATCAGCCAAGGTTAAGGACTTAAATGCAAATAGCCAAGAGAGACATCTTTACCTCCATCTGCATCCTCGTCATCCTTGGGATCAAAGCAGGCATTAAATACCTATTGGTACACGGAGCTGTAGCAAATAAGTAAGCATATACGTGGTCCCCTGCCCTCATGGGATTTCTAATGCTGTAGACAATTCCATGGCAGAAGTACAGTAAACAAATTCAGAACTTGAAAATTTAATACCTGACATTAATGTAATAAATTACATATTTTCACTGAGTGCACATAAGAGGGTAAGTGCATTTACCAGAGCACTGAGCAAAGGAGCTTGAATAAGGAATTACTGCCACTTTCTCAAGACTTGTCTGGTGGAGATAGACTTTTAAGAGCTGTTTAAATGATGGGAAAAATGAAGCTCATAGAATGAGATTGGGTATATTTTAGTAGAATATTCAGAGACGGGCATCAAATAAATGGGTAAATGACATCTGTTATGGAACTCTGTTCCTTTACCCTCACATTTTCTTGAGGGAACATAGATTAGAGGGACCACCATGGTCTCTATCCTTGACCCTCCTTTATGCTTCACCCTACCAAGTGAAGAAAGACTTACCTGGGTAATGAGTTTCTGAGAAGAGATTGAGAATGTTCTGCTCTGCCATTTCCAGGTCTTCTGTGTAAGGGTTTTATTGTGGTTTTCTCTTAGCTTATGGGAGAAAGCCTGAGCTTGTCTCCCTGAATCAGTGACTAAGTGGACGAGGATTCCTAATTCAGGGGTGGAGGGAGGTGTTAGAAAAACAGCTGAGGTCTCACATCTCAGCTGTGTCTTCCAGCCCAGTTTTCTAACTGATATTTTCAGCTCCTATCTGACTCTGGTGTTTGTCTCAGTTGCTTTCAAATTAGGAAGAGGAAAAGGGGTGTTCTCTATTGTTCTCCTAAAACCCAACAGAACAATGGGTAAATTTATCAGGAAGAAGTAGACAGGGATGATAAAAACAGAAAGAAAACTCTCACAAACCTCATGAAGAAGCTCAAACTTCACCACCTTCCATTTTCCTTACTATAATAGTCCTCACGAAGATATGCTATTTAGTTCAGTGCTTCTCAAACTATAGTGAAAGGCCAGTGTTTCTTTCTTCCTTTTTTAAAAATTCCAATCCATCATGGAATGCTGCTTTTAATTTTTTCCACATTTTTATTGGAGTATAATTGCCGAATGATGCATTTAAAAAATAAAATGAGTCCATCAACAAACAGATGAACGGATGAAGAAGAAGTGATATATATATACAATGGAATACTACTCAGCCATAAAAAAGAATGAAAGTTTGGCATTTGCAACAACATGGATGGACTTGGAGAGCATTATGCCAAGTGAAATACATCAGACAGAGAAAGACAAATACTGTATGATATTGCTTCTATGTGGAACCTAAAAAATACAACAAACTAGTGAACATAACAAAACAGAAGCAGACTCACAGATATAGAGAATATAGTGGTTACCAATGGGGAAGAGGGAAGGGGAAGTATAGGGGTAGGGAATTAAGAGGTACAAATACTATGTATAAAATAAATAAGCTACAAGGATATATTGTTCAGCATAGGAAATATAGCCAATATTGTATAATAACTATAAATGAAGTATAACCTTTAAAAATTGTGAATCAGTACATTGTACACATGAAACATATAATATTGTACATCAACTATATCTCTATAAAAATACAATGAGAATGAATTACTATAAAATGATAGTAAATAAAAACCAAAGACACACAAAATGCAAGCCCCCAATTTTTATTATTGGATTGGCCAAAAAGTTCGTTCAGGAAAAACGAACGAACCCAATAATTAGGTCCAACAGATATAATAAATACTGCTGCTTTGCTATAAATGTTTATAAAAGCTAACTCTTAATATCTGACTTATCTCATCACAGACCAGTAACAAGCAGTCTATGAACCACCACTGGTCTGCAGCCCACACTTTTTAGTAGTATTGATCTGGTCCACTCGGTTCACAGAACCCTCATCATCCTCCTATAATGATGCAGAGTGGCATAGTGGTTAAGAGCACAGGATCTGGCAACAGACTTCCAATTCCCACTGAATGAGTGGTGGAGTTAATACCTCCCTTAAAGGGTAGGTATGAGGAGTAAACGGGAATTTGTGTAAAGCAGTTGACTGTGTCAAGCCTCTTGTAAGTGTTCAATAAATGTTATTTGTATTCTGGACCAATATCCATGTTGGGTGGTAGGTTTCTGCTTAATGTTTTGGAAGAGGCCTAAATGGGTGTAAATAAATATCTCCACAATTTTTTCTTTGAATGAGTCAGATTGCATTATCAATTATTATCTTCTAATAATTGGGGTAATTGGGTCTTTGTGTTGTGTGTTTTTTTTTTTTTTTTTTTTTTTTTTTTGCCCAGAGGATGACAGAATCTGTGCATGTGAATCAAGGGACTTGAAGACTAGGTCTCAAATCTGCATTGGTTCATCCTCGAGATGCAAACGTGACTCTCTTGGGTAAGCTCTAGAGAAGTAGTCTAGTCAAAATCATAGTCATCAATAGCTGTAAACAGTCATAGTCAGAGGTCTACCCTGGCCTCAGAAGATCATTGTGTCTGTTTCTAGCAATATTTGCAATGTTTGTTAGTGCTGCCTAATATTTTCTCCTAAAATATTGGTTCTACTTCCCATGAGACAAGCAGACCTGGAAGGCATGCATGGAACTAGAACAACTCGGGAGTCGGGGAGGGGTGCATTGAGGGTGTCCTGGAGCTTATAATGTACCTGACTGACTTGGGTCAGGAAGCAAAGTGTGCCAAATGGCCTTGTAACAGTGTCACACAGAGATTTCTACTGGTCAGAGAAGCGGCTAACTCTTCCAAGCCCCGCCCCTTCCTTGGAACTTCCTATTCTGCAATTTTCCAGTGCCAGCTAAATCTACCTCATTATAAAAAAGTAATAAAGTATAAAAAAAGTAATAAAGCTACACCTGAGTGGCATAGAACATTAACTGGTTGTTTCCCCATATCAAACAAACATGCTTTTCAGAAAGGCAGAGCTAATGAAAGTCTGATTTGCTTTCACTGTTCCGGTCTGTTCAGTCTGTAGGGCCAAAGCTGAGGTGATCTGGGTCATGGGGACTCACCCGGCCACCGAGGATCCTGCTCTGTGGAGAACCGAACCGACTTTTTTTTTTCCAGTTTGGTCTGGTAAAGTTACAAGTTTCATGTTCCAAATTTACTTCAAGGCACTGCAGAGTTGAGTCCTGTGTGGTTATAAAGGGAATACTACCTACTAAGACAGGTGAACCAAAATTCTCAGAGATTAAATTTGCTTTTTAACAGAGGGAATAAGCTCAATGATATTTGAGGGCCGGTGTGCGTGTGGTGTGATGATATTGTAAAGTCAGGCCTTCAACAGGCATGTTATGTTCATCTCTGAATTTAACGCTTCTGAAACCCCATGCATTCTCACCAATGGCAGGAAAGAGGGCCTAAGGACTACCAGAAGAGAAGGAGATTTATTACCTTGTTATATTATTGATAAAAAGAAAGCTGAGTGATGAGTAAGACATTTCCCCCTAGAAACAAGGCCATCTGGCAGGACCTTGGCAGAACCGAAAACAATACAAAGAATATTAATGCTCAAATCCTCCTTCAAAATTAAAAGCCATTCTTGTTTCTCAGCTAATGAGTAAAAATGCTACATATTTACCTGGAATATAAACTGCAAATGCCTGTCTCACTGTCCTTGAATTTTTCGAGAGATGAGTGGGGAGGATTGCTATTTTAACAATTGAAATAAAATTACTCTCCCATTGAAATGATCCACTTCCTGGTGGGAAGCCTCACCTGGGGAATCGAGCTCTCTGTAGCCACATACTCAAATTCAGTTAAGGAGACAATGAGAAATAATAGAAGAGTCATTTAAGAGGAAGTCAATCTTTTGACGAAACAGAACAAAAGACTGACCCCCAGGAGGCTTCATGTTTCCTTCGGCCATTTTCTGAAAAGGCATAGTATAAAGTAGTCACTAGTGAATGAGAACACCTTGGTTCTGATCCAATGGAGTCCTTGGATAGCCCAGGCCACAGTGAGAAAACACTGGGCTAAAATATCCTGGTAACCTAGAGCTAATAAGCACACTGTAGAAGCCACTAATGTTCCCATGGCAGTAGCCCCCGCCTACACCCCAAATTCCATCTGCCATAGATGATTCACCTGACTGTGTTCCTCTCACCATTTGAGCTTTTTTTTTTTTTTTTTGGTTCATTCATTTATGCTTCAGATTAAGTGGCATTTAGTTGTGTGGGAGTCCTCTTTGGTTAATATGTGGCAATCTTCTGAAGACTTTCTAGCCTGTCTTCACTCAGGGCTGACTGAACCTTCTCAGGAAGGAAGACTCAATGGTTTTTTGTTCTGGACTTACTGAAGTCCCCTGAGATCCAATCCAGACCTCCAATCAGATTCTTGAATAGTCACTGCTCTCCTGGTGTCCTCATAATTCTTGAGCTGCCCTAAGTGCAGGATGAACCTTCTAGATACAATAACTGTCTTATAAAGGGTTTCTAAACCTTACTTGACTTCCAGAAGAAATTCAAGGACCTCTTAAGCCATTCTTGGACCCAAAGATTTGGGATGAGTATACTTAGTGGTCTAAATATAGTTTTGGGGCAGGAAGGCTAACCACCTTGCTTCTGGGGTAGAGAGAGAGAATACTTGTTACACTTAACACTTGATTAATGCTTTACCATTTTCAATGTGTTTACTATTGTCTTATTAAATCCTCCCAAGCTGTGAGGTGAGAGTGTGGGTATTTCCATAAAGAAACTGAAGTCAGAAGGTTAAGTAACTTCCTCAAATGTACTATTCCAAACTCTTTCAACTGGAAAGGTAACTTGAGCACAAAAGTGGATTTATTTGTTCTCATAACTCTGTGATACCTGGCAGAATTGAAGGGAGAAAATGTTGCCAGGAACCAGGGCCTCAGAGATTGAAATAAGGAATCAAAATTACCAGAAATGTCTCTCTAATCATCTTTATTTCTTCTTGTCTCTGCTTGGATTCCTTCTATATGCAGGTTCTCTTTATATGGTGGGAAAGATTGTGGGTAGTAGCCCCAATCATATGCCCTTAAAAAGTCATGATCAAAGTGAGGACTACCTTTACTTCAGACAATTTTGGGTAAGGATTCCAATTTGCTTAGCCTAGGTCACGTGCCCTATCCCTTCAGCCAATCACCGTTTCCCAGGAGATGCTGTGCTATGGTTGGTCCAGGCCTGGACCATGTGCCCATTCTTGTAGTGCAGAGTTGAGGGTGAAGGGGGAGCACTTGATTGACAGCTTCACCAGGAAGACAAGGAATGGGGAGAGGGTTCACTAAAGGGAAGATAATGTTACTAGGCAAAGAACAATGGGCAAGTGTGTGGGGTAGACAAGTACCACAACTACCACTGCCCACTACACCAATATTCTGGAAAATGCAGGTCACTCTTTCCAAATCACCATGCTAGGAGAGAGTGAAGAAAAACAAATTGGGTAAACACACAGGAGAATGTTTAAGGAATTTTAGAAGGCTAATTTAGAGCCCTTAGTCATTATTTTTGAGAAGTCATGAAGAAGAGGTAGACCTGGAGATATGAAAAGTCTGCGTACAACCCATAATTGAATATTTGTCTAGTTAAGAGTCATGCTTGGTAAGTTAAGAGAGCAGCAGTTTTCAAATATTTTGTTTTGAAGAACCTCTTACACTCTTAGAAATTATTGAGGACCCTAAAGATCTTTTGTTTATGTGAGCTATAGCTATCCATGTTGATCAAATTAGAAATTAAAACTAAGACAATTAAAAATATTTATTAGCTTAAAAATAAAAATGAATCACATGTTAACAAAAATAACATTTTAATGAAAAATAATTTTAATTTCTACTGCTTCATCAAGGATATTCCTAAGCAAACTGGCATTTCTTTTTCAGTAAGTGGATGGTGGTAAAGAATACAACGACTAGTAGTATAGTTTCATGCCTCTGTCTTGATTCACACTAAGGCACAAGCAGTTTTACCCACCACTGCTTTTTCACCATCAGCACAAATGCCAACACTCCAGAAAAAAGGAAATCCTATTTTGACCTCTCCAGTGCCCCCAAAGGGCCATGGGAACCCCCAAGCATCTGTGAACGATACTTTGAGAATCACAATTGTTCCAGGGTCAAGTACTAAATAGCAATCAGCCCAGCTTTATATAAAGGGAGTCATTCCATGACATTTTAATTTCTTTCTTTGATAGAAAAATAGGCCAAGGAGTTGAGTGAAACAGTATCATTGTAATGAAGTCACTTTGAAACTGTTTAAAAGTCTTGTTAGGTTTTCACGGTCATCAACAACAGAAAGCATTTGTTAAGCTTGCAGTTCCCAAGGATAGATCCCTGTTTCTTCTAAGCATTTAAAAGTGTAAGCTAGAATATATTGACAGAGTTTGCCACAGGAATAACTATGTAAGAGAGGCAGGTGGCAAATTTAAAAAAAAAAAAAAGAGCTCAGATTTAAACAATTGAATTTATATGTCAAATACTCAGATTAATTGATTGTCAGTCTTGCCCATGATAGCATCGTCAATGGCAAGTTGCGTAGACTTGTCAATATGGACAGCACAAGGGAGCCACATCTGTCTGGAAGCTCACACCCAGAAAAGAGATACACGGTGTTTCACAGGCTGAGCCCTGGGGATGATATATCAAATCCATTCATGATTCCAAAAAGAAATGGATAGAGTGAGTAATATATCAATGTATAGCTCTAACCAGGACACTTGGTTAAATTGGGACGGCATCTTGGGAACAGGCCAGGTAATTAAAAAACAAATATATCAGGCCACTGGACAGAGTTTTGGGGCATTGAAGTTCTAGAGGTGGAACTTTGTTATTATAGATTTATTTGTGTGCTTGTTTAATTGTCTGCCTTTTTTCACCACAGTATCCAGAGCCTAACATATTGTTCAGTAAATATTTACTGAATAAATAAATAAATGATTGCTTCTAGGTGTTCCTGCATGGTCTGACCTCTACCTCCCTTCCCAACCCCTTCTCCCACCACGTTCCACCTGGCTTTCTGGACTCAAGTCACAGTGACCTTATTTTCATCCCTTGACCACACCATACTGTCTACCATCAAAGAGCCCATGCTGTTCCCTTTGCTTGGAATGATCTTCCACTCTATTCCCTAATTACTACTCATTTGTCAGGTACCCAGCTCCAGTTTTAGATTTATGTTCCTCAGGAAAGCCCACCTTGAGCTCCATGACTACAGCAAACCTCCTCTTATAAGCTTGGGCAGGACCCAGCACAGTTGTGGGGTTCCATTTATTTGTGTGGTTATTTGACTGATGTTGGTCCCTATTCCTACCTGATGAGATTGTAAGTCACATGAAGGCTGGGACTTGGTCTGTTTTCACTCAGCATTAGAGGTCACAGCACAGTGCCTGGGGCCTGGTGAGTGTTTCACCATTACTTGTGAAATGAAGGAGAGAATGAATGGAATATGCTGTTCCCTTGTCATGGAAGACATCTAATACCATTTAGGATGGGGGAGGCACATTGGAGGAGCCACTGCTTATCCTCTGGTTTCTTCAATTCTTCTCACTCTCTTTATTCCCCTCTGCAATTTATTTGCTTTCTGTGGTTACTCAGCTGAAATGGCCATTAGAATCCTGATAGGCTAGGATAATTATTTAGAGCAGGAGTGGGCCAACTATGACCCATGGGCCAAATCTGGCCCATGGCCTGTTTTTGTAAATAAAGTTTTATTGGAACACAGCTATGCCCATTCATTTACATATTGCCTATGACTGTTTCTGCCCCACAGCAGCAGAGTCAAGTAGTTGCAATAGAAACTGTCTTGTGAAGCCTAAAATAACTCCCATCTGGCCCTTTACAGGGAAAGTTTGCTAACTCCTTTTTACAGAAATGTACGGGCTTTTTGAAAACCCAGTATCTGCGTTTAACTTCCCATGTGTTGCTGGACTTCCTAGTTACACACTTACAATGATCACTGTGTGTGAGGGTTTAACACAAAAGGATATTAGGCAACTAGTAGTCTTTCCACACAATCTTCACAAAAGAAGGTGTTCTTTGATTTGTAGCCAAAGTCGGCCCTACTGAGCCCGCAAATTTTGAGTACCTTGCATGATGATAGTTAATATTTATTGAGCACTTTCAGTGAACCAGGCTCTTAACACCTTACATGGAATTTTCTCATATATTCCTCACAACAACTCTTTGGTGCATAGATTATTATTATTATTCCTGCTTTATAGATGAGGCAAGTAAGGCCCAGAGAGGTTACACTGCATGTCAATATCACACAGCTTGTGGAAGTACCTGAGCAAGAATTTGATTTGGAAGATTCTGACTCCACACAGGATCTGTGCTTTTAACCACTCTACCATCCTTCCCATTTGATTCCTTCACTCCAAAAAAGCCACCCCGTTTTTGATTTCTAAATATGAAGACAGTTCATGTGCTGTTGTTTCCAAGTGGGACCACTCAGAGTTTTGAGGTTTGAAGGTAAGATGTGGAAAGGTTTTTAAAAAAAAAAAAAAAAAAATCCCAGTACTTGGCAGACTGCCAGACACATTAAAGTCAATCAATAAATGTCTTTATTGTAGTTGGAAGCGAGATGGCATTGAAGAGGAAGAGGATGAAAACAAAGAATTCTCCACTAGGAGATTCACCTCATCCTAGGTCATTGCCAGTGGATGAGGATATAGTTCCAAGTATTGGATTCACTGCTTAGAGATCTGGCTACCTCTGAGCATGTGAGTGGAAGTAGAAATATCTCAATACTTTGATTAGTTCTTCCTTGTAAACAAAATGGAAGATGGAAGCAAACTGTAATTAATTAACTATAGTACAGAATCAATACGCCATACTCTATAAATATTAAAAATAATGAGAACACATTTCACTAAATGAATTATGAGTACAAAATCTAACTCGTTCAAATTTTCTGATATGATTAAATGGACTTCATCAAAACAGTTTTGTCTCCACAGTCAATGCTTAGCTCTTTTTTTCTTTCTTTTTTTCCTTTTCTTTCTTTTCTTGTTCACTGTTCTTATGGGCTCTGGTTAGTTCAGTGATGTACTCTGACTATCCCCTCCTCTCATAAAATGGTCATAAGATCTCAGACACAAGATCATTTAAAGAGCAGATGCCCAAATTGCAACAAAATTAAGATTCCCACCCCACCCCGAAACAGATAGGACATATTGTGCCTCAGTTTGTGCACAAAGTTTTGCCTTGACCTTCTGTGTTGATAACTGCACCATTTGGAGTCAGCATTGGCAGCAGTAAGTTTCGGTCCTCTGTTCTCTGGTTTGTGTTGCAATGAATTCAAATTGTTTCAATGCCATTAGCCTAGTTGTATTCCAGGACTTGGTTGTTGGTGAATCTATCCTGACAATTAATGCTAAGTATAGCTTGTAGCTGACCCCAACACACTTAATTTGCTAAGATAACAAGCTTAAAGGACACCTAGATGAAATGTCCAATTCCCACTAACAGGCCCATATTGTTTTAGTGAGAGGGAACTTGTGAACCTGCTAGACTTCTCGAGGCAGCCAGATTTATTCAAAAGTTGCTGAAGCCCAGTTCTGTCGATGGCATTAAGGGCTTTGGTTAGGTCAAAATACCATGTGTAATCTTGACGCTCCTCCCCGCATTTTTGCAAAACCAACCACATGATCGTGCCCAGCAGAAGCATCCTGCTACTTTGCATCCCATTCTGATTTCTTAAGTTCATGGTTTTGAGGTGCTGTGTTAGGAAGGACTTTGCCAGCCAGAGGAGTGGTAGGAATATGTTCTTTCATTCTTCCATTCAACAGCTATTTATTGTGTACCTATATGCTCTAAGTACTAAGGATACAACCGTGGAACAAACCAGACAAGAGTCCCTTGCTCTCATGGAGCTTACATACTTGTTGGGAGGAAAACAGAAGAACAAATACAAGATGTCAGGTGGTTATAAGTCCTACGAAGAATAATAAAGCAAGTTAAGAGGAGGGAGTGAGAGAGAGAGACACGGATGATCAGTGTTAGGGATATGTGCTACTTTAGGGAGGGCAGTTAGGGTAGTTAGGGATCCACTGAGACCTGAATGAAATGAGGGATGTCAGAGGGAATTGCATGACTAGCAGCAAAGCAAAGTCCATGGGGAAAGACAGTGCTTGGGTTGTTCAAGGAAAAGCAAGGAGGCCTTTGCTGAAGGGCAAAAGCAGAGTGAGGGAAGAGGGGGGTAGTACATGGGGAGGTCAAGGAGATAGTTGGGAACTAGATAGTGTAAGGTCTAGTGGGCTCAGATCATGTTATGATAAAAACTAATCTTGGTTTTACATTTTTTCTTTTAGAGTTTCCATTTGTAAACTGGACCATTGATTAATATAATAATGTTTAATTTAGATATTTCTATATTTAGTTGCAGAGGTAAAAGCAGCCAGCTTATATCTCAATAGCTCAGAAACCTTTAGTTTCAAAGGAAACATGGTTTGGAAATAAAACAATTAGAACAGGAATTGATACTTGTATGTTGTAACAAAGTTGTGTCTTATTCAAAACAGACTAGTTCCCAGTGGATGGCTTAATTTTTGGCATGATAATGCCTGACATTTTCAAAATGCTTTCAAATCTGTGATCTCATCAGACTCTCATAACAACTCCAAGAGATGGGGGGACAGGTGGTATTGCTGATATGGAAACGGAGGGAGTTGATATGGTTTACCCCAAGATAACCCAGTGTATGAGTCAGTATTAGAGCAAGAGACTCCTGACTCGGAATACCGCTCCCCCCAATAATCCTTTTAGCATCGCCTGCTAAAAGGATTATTGAGTAACTTTTTGACTCAGAGGTCAGCATGTTGAATCAACCAAATTATTAGTTTGTTCCTCCCTTCTACCTCCCAAGGGCATAAAAAAATGCACTATAGACTTGAGTAAGAAGGCAAGGGATTTCTCTCTGCCTCTCTGTCTCTCTGTCTCTGTCTCTGTCTCTCTTTCTCCCAGAGCAATCTTTGACCAGAAGCCTATAGACTTTGAAAGCATAGCTCTACACTCAGAGAAAGGGTGGGTACGTAGGACCCAACCATACTGAAGATCACAATAGTACAGGGGCTACCCTTTTCCCACTCTTCCAGAAACCACTCTGGAAGAGTACAGCAGCTCTCTCGGAGTCCCACGCATCTATGAATAAGGCTCATTACTTTAACAAGTTAAACTTCTGCCATCATATTCTCAACTTAACAGTATTTACAGTATATATATATATATGTTTTTCTAGTTTTACTGAGAAGTATTAACAGTATATCTACTAACATCTTCCTAAAGGTATATGGTAAAAAGTAAAAGTACCCCCTCATAAAAATAGCACAATCCCCTTCAAGAAATGGAATGTTGATTTAAAGAGGGGAGAGTTATTTTTTGGACATTATCAAGTGATTGAGTGACAAAGCGAAAGAAAGAATTCAGGATTTTTGAATTCCGGAAGTGGAGAGAGAATCCACATATTGTCACAGCTACTTTTTCATTACAGATGTTGACTTTTCCTGAGGCCCAGTCCTCAGTCGTCTCCCATCTCTACGCTCTCACCCTGGGCAAACTCACTCACATCCACAGCTTAATTGCTACATGCACACCCATGAGTTCCCCAATTTATATTTCCAGCTCAGACCTCTCATCTGACCTCAGACTGGTATATCCAAATGCCTAACTGGACCGGTCCTCTAGGATGTCCCAACGCCCCCTCAAACTCAACTTGCTCCCCAACCTGGTCCTCTTCTAGCCTTCCCTCTCTCAGTGGATTGCCCTATCATTCTATCCAGTGGTACTTAGGAATATTTTGATACCTCTTTTTTCCTCCCCCACTTTGAAACCTGCTTTTCTGGGGTCAAATTTTGCTTATTTTACTTCCTAAAATCTCCAGAATCCATCCACTTCTTTAGATCTCCATTACCACCATCCTACCACCTCTTTCCTAGACGACTGCAATAGCTCTTCATCTACCCACATTCACTCTGGCTCCCTCTAATCTGTTCTCTTGATTGCAGTCAGAATGGTCTTAGCATAAGGGACGCCATATTGTCTTCATGCTTAAAAGCTTTATGGCTTCCCATCACTCTTAAAATAAACACAAAGAAAACCCCTTAATGTAGCCTACAAGGCCCTGCATGACCTGGCACGTACTTATTTCTCCAGCCTTATCACAGACCCCTACACTTTCCTCACCTACTGCCACATTTGTCTTGAAGTTCTTCACGCCACCATGCTCCCTCCTGCTATGTGGCCTTTGCATATCCAGATTTCTTTGTTTGATTTCTTTGTTGTTCCTTCCTTTCTCACCTCTTATTCATCCTTTAGATCTCATTTTGAGTCCCCAAGCAGGTCAACTCCAGCTGTCATCAAGTGTCTGGGCACTGTGTACTAGCCTTTGTAGCACTTATTATAGTTCCCTTTTGACATCTGTTAGTGTGATTATTGTCTGTCTCCCCACTAGAGTGTTAGCTCTTTGAGAGCAAGAACTTAGCACAGTATTCCTAGCGCCTAGCACACACTATATGCCTGGCGCATGGTGGGCACTTAATAATTATTTGTTGAATGAATGACTAAGTATGTTTAAGTACATTGGGTCAGTACTTTTTTCCCTGGAGAACAAACACTGGGCCTTTTCAGTTTTTTACATTCCTTAAAGCTACTGACTGGATTCCATGGCCATGCCCAAGTTTAAATAGTTACCCATGTTTTGTAACAGTAGATTCAAGGATGGCAAGACATAGGCCTAGTTAGGGCTCCCATAAATTTAAATACCAGTGAAATAAAAGGCATAGAGTTTTGCAACTGGAATTTCTGATGTAAACCATTGAAAAGAATGCCACCTTATTAGTGCCATTAGAATAATTTAATTTTTAACATTTTGTCCATTGTGTTTTTTCCCCTTTTAAATAGACTTTATTTTTTAGAGCAATTTTAGGTTCATAGCAACAGTGAGCTGAAAGTACAGAGAGTTCCTATATACTCTCTGTGCCCAGGCACGCACGGCCTCCCCCGACCCAGAGTGGTACATTTGTTACAATCGATGAACCTACACGGACACGTTATAATCACCCAAAGTCCAGAGTTTACCTTAGGGTTCACTCTTGGTGTTGTATGTTCTATGGGTTTTGACAAACATATAATGACATGTATCCACCATTACAGTATCACACAGAATATTTTCACTGCCCTAAAATTCCTGTGTTCTGCCTATTCATTCCTCTCTCCCCCCTTATTCCCACATTCACTCTGGCTCCCCTCTTTTTCTAGTGACCTTTTTATGGCAACCATAGTTTCACCTTTTCCAGAGTGTCATATAGTTAGAATCACAGAGTATGTAGCATTTTCAGATTAGCTTCTTTCACTTAGTAATATGCATTTAAAGTTCTTCCATATCTTTTCATGCCTGGATTGCTTTCTAGCGCTGAGTAATATTCGATTGTCTGGATGTACCACGGTTTATGTATCCATTCACCTACTGAAGGACATCTTGGTTGCTTCCGGGTTTGGGGAATTATGAATAAAGCTGCTATAAACATTCATGTGCGGGTTTTGTGTAGATGTAAGTTTTCAGCTCATTTGGATAAATACCAAAGTGTGTCAATGCTCTGCCATATACTGAGCATGTTTCATTTTGTAAGAACCTGCCGAACTAGCTTCCAAAATGGCTGTATCATTTTGCATTCCCACCAGAATCTACATCCGCACCAGCATTTGTTGTTGTCAGTGTTCTGAATTTCGGCTATTCTAATAGGTGTGTGGTGGTATCTTATTGTTGTTTAATTTGCATTTCCTTAATGGTATATGATGTGGAGAATCTTTTCTTATGCTTATTTGCCATCTGTATATCTTCTTTAGTGAGGTATCTGTTCAGGTATTTTGTCCATTTTTAAAATTGAGTTGTTCATTTTCATATTGTTGAATTGTAGAACTTCTTTGTATATTTTGAGCAACAGTTCTTTATCACATATGTTTCTTGCAAATACTTTTTTCCCAATCTGTGGTTTGTCTTCACATTCTCTTGGTGTTGTGTTTCACAGAACTGAAGCTTTTAATTTTAATGAAGTCTAGCTTATTAATTATTTCTTTCCTGATTCTGGCTTTGGTGTTGTACCTAAGAAAATCCTTGCCATACCCAAGGTCATCTAGGTTTTTTCTCCTACGTTATCTCCTAGGAGTTTTATAGTTTTGCATTTTACATTTAGGTCTATGATCATTTTCAGTTAATTTTCGTGGAAAGTGTAACTAGATTTTTTATTTTGCATATGGATGTCCAATTGTTCAAGCACCATTTGTTGACAGGATTATCTTTGCTCCATTGTATTGCCTTTGCTCCTTTGTCAAAGATCAGTCGACTATATGTATTTTTGTGGGTCTATTTCCAGGCTCTCTACTCTGTTCCTTTGATTTATTTGTCTGTTCTTTCACCAATCCCACTTGGTCATGGTATAGAATTCCTTTTATACATTGTTGGATTTGATTGGCTAATATTTTGTGGATGATTTTTGCTTATATATTCCTGAGAGATATTGATCTGTAGTTTCCTTTTCTTGTCATGTCTTTGTCTGGTTTTGGTATTAGGGTAATGCTGGCTTCATAGAATGTGTTAGGAAATATTCCCTCTCTTTCTATCTTCTGAAAGAGATTGCAGAGAATTGGCCTAATTTCTTCCTTAAATGTTAGATATAACCCACCAGTGAACCTATCTGGCCTTAGTGCTTTCTGTTTTAGAAGGTTATTAATTATTGGTTCAATTTCTTTAATAGATATGGGCATACTCAGATTGTCTATTTCTTTTTGTGTGAGTTTTGGCAGATTGTGTCTTTTGAGGAATTGGTCCATTTCATCCAGGTTAAGAAATATGTGGGCGTGGCATTGTTCATAGTATTCCTTTATTATCCTTTTAATGTCTATAGGATCTTTAATGATGTTACCTATTTCATTTCTAATATTAGCAATTTGTATCATCTCTCTTTTTTCTTAATTAGCCTAGCAAGAGGCTTATTGATTTTATTGATCTTTTCAAAGAACCCAATTTTTGTTTTGTTGATTTTCTCCATTGATTTCCTGTTTTCAATTTCATTGATTTCCTCTCTAATTTTTATTGTTTTCTTCCCTGGGCTTGCTTTGGGTTTATTTTGCTTTTTAGCTTTGGAGGTTTCTACTGATATATCCTCAAGCTCAGAGATTCTTTCCTCACCTGTGTCCAGTCTACTAATGAGGCCATCAAAGGCATTCTTCATTTCTTTAACAGTATGTTTGATGTCTAGTGTTTCTTTTGTATTCTTTTTTTTAGAATTTCCGTCTCTCTGCTTATATTGCATATTTTTACTTTTTCTTTAGAGCCCTTAGCATATTAATCATAGTTGTTTTAAATTCATGGTCATAATTCCAATATTCCTGCCGTACTGAGTCTGGTTCTGATGCTTGCTTTGTCTCTTCAAGCTGTATTTTTTTTTGTCATTTAGTATACCTTATAATTTTTGGTTGAAAGCAAGACATGTTGTACTGAAAGTAAAGATCTTCCATATACAGGCCTTTAGTGATATGCTGGTAATGTGTAGCGGGGAGAGAAAGTTTTCTATAGTCCTATGATTAGGTCTCAGTCTTTTAATGAGCCTGTACCCCTGGGCTATAAAAGTCATCAGTGTTTCTCAGTCCTCCCTTCTCACCTTAGGTAGGACAGGATGGCTGGAGGGAATTGGAGTGGGTATTTTTCTTTCCTCATGTGGAAGGCTAGAGTAAGCTAAAATTGAGTATTTCATTCCCTCCAAGTAAGTCAGGCTCCACTACAACCCTAATAGGTTAGGCTCTGGTAAGATAGATTCTCTTGAGGGTTAAGTCTTGTTAAGAAAAACAGAATGCTCTGGCCTATTTGAAAATGGATACTTTTCCCTTCCTCCTGCCAGAAGCCTGAGGGAATTTCCCTTTTTTCCTCACTATAAGAACCTGGTAGACAAATGTAAAATAGCTAGCTAGTGGGAAGCAGCGGCATAGCACAGGGAGATCAGCTCCGTGCTTTGTGACCACCTAGAGGGGTGGGTTAGCGAGGGTGGGAGGGAGATGCAAGAGGGAGGAAATATGGGGATATATGTATACATACAGCTGATTCACTTTGTTATACAGCAGAAACTAACACAACATTGTAAAGCAATTATACTCTAATAAAAACGTTAAAAAATAATTTTAAAATAGTTAAAAAAAAAAAAAAAAGAACCTGGTAGAGCTCCAGGAGATAAAACTCACACAAGTGTGGGTTCTCCCCTTGAGTTTTTAACTCATAGACTTGTCCACACTAAGCCTCCAGTAATTCATCCATTGCAATTCAGGTTTTCCTACCCCAGACTGGTTCCTCTGGAGGTTTCTGCTTAGATAAGCTGTGATTCCCTGTCTCTGCCTGTCTGTCTCTCCAATTTTAAGGGACCATTTTACCCTGTGACCTCACTTCTTCTGTGGATCTAAGAAGAGCTGTTGATGTTTCAGTTTGTTCAGCTTTTTACTTTTTCTCAGGATGGAGTGCCGACTTCCAAGCTCATTACATGCTGGACAGGAAACCGGAAGTTCCTGTTATGTTTTTAATGCCACCTTTCAATGTAGATGTTATCTCTGCAACGCTTAGATACAAACGTTAGAAACAACAAGGTAATCTGATCTGTGTTAAAGAGTGAATTGCTTACTGAAATATT
Source organism: Leucopleurus acutus (assembly GCF_964270905.1). NCBI lineage: Eukaryota > Metazoa > Chordata > Mammalia > Artiodactyla > Delphinidae > Leucopleurus > Leucopleurus acutus. Next base: position 95,253,782 of record NC_139148.1, on the reverse strand, counting down.
GGCAGGCTAGAATGACAGGCACTTCATTGTATATTAACTGTACAACTGATCAAATGGCTATTATTCTCCCCAGGCGAGGGTTAAGGTGTTTTTTGTAAGAAAAGGACTTCAACCTCAAAGGGTGGAGCAATAATGGTTAACTCTCAGAAGACAGGGACTACACCCTAAGCCATTCTTATTTATGATTACTTGCCTCCATCTCTGCATCATCATCGCTGCCTCTTGTACTATTAAAAGATGTCACTGTTGGTGGAGTCTTCCATGTGTGGAAGAGTGATTGAAGAGTCTCAAAAGTGAGGCAGTTTTCTCTACACTCCTGTGTGTAAGGAGATCTAGGTGCCGTTTCTGTGGCCTTTCACAGTTCACAGCTCTAAAAGTCTATTCCCATTTGCAGTCTGTCTCTCCCAAACTTCTTTTCAGCTCTTCCCCAGCATGAATCTTCTGCTCCAATCAGGCCAGTCTTCAGACTCTCCTCGACATGCCATGTTCATTCCCAGCTTCCGCCATCACTCATATTGTTTCTTCTTCTCTGTTATCCTCTCTTGCCCTCCTTCAGGATCCGTCTGGCTCAAGTCCAGACTTCTCGGTAAAACTTTCCACTACCTTGGCCTTTTTGCACTTGTTCTGACACTTCTAGTCAGTACCAGGGCATTTAGCCCATTTGTTTTGTTTTATAGCTTCCTCTGGTTTATGTATTCAAGTCTTGTCTCCATAATAAGAGATTATATCTTATGTCTCTTTCATATCTCCCATGGCACCTAGTACAGTGGAAGGCACGTTATCATAGTTTCTGCTTGTTGACGACTTGCTTGATTATTATCTGCTGAGGATGTCTGAAATTCTACAGTAATGGGAAAATCCTCAGAGTTCTGCTTTACTTCGACTTTATGGCATTTTCCTGGGGAGAGGGACTACCTGTCTATAGTTACCCAACTTGTACCTGCTATGTGGAAACTGTTAGAATGTGCAACAGACCTGGTATAATTCCACTTACCTTCATTCTAAGACCTCTTTTTTGGTGATCCTCGTTTTTCATTTGATTTTAAAGACAATGATGATATAGTTATTAAAGAAACCCTAGACCGAACTCTGAGGATCTTTGGACTGATCTAAAGATTGATATTGCTTTAACACTATTCTTGCTTCCTTAATCACCTGAGACATCGATTTTATAATTTTGATTTTCTGCTTTGTCCAGATAGCAAGATTTGTCACTAATTTTTAGTTGTCTATCTCCATGATTATCTTAGGATGTTATGTAATGTTTCCATTGATGTAGCCAGTAAACGACCTCAGTAGTATTTGCATTTATTTCCTTGATTATTTGCACATCATCTTGTGAATATTTTCCACGGCACACACTCAGACTACAGGAGCACTTGGATCTTGTATGAATTACATGCTTATTGAGAAGAAGATTGGAAGCTTACCCCAAAGACGAGTTTCTGAATTCCTTGCTGGGTTATTAGTCTTGGCTACCAAAGATAAAAATGGACCTACTACGCAATCTTTTTTTACATCCTTAGTGACTGAGGGGAATGGTCAGGATACCAATACCTACAATATAACCGACCATATTATTATGGGATCTTATGGACATTATCTGATTCTTAGCAATAAGACAAGTGACTAGGGTTCAAGAAATCTGTGCTAAATCTTTTGTCAGTTGATAATATGTTCTAGAATTCTTAGTGTTGATTGAATTTTTTTTTGTATCTGTCACGATGCAAAGAGCATGAATGCCTGTTATTCCACATGAAGTAAACTGTTCAAAGAAAATGAGACAAGGAACAAAATAGTGTTATATTTATCCAAGAGTTGTAAAAGTCTGGATTTTCAGCCATGTAATGGTTTGAAGCTATCTACTTTCATAAAAAGAAACATTGGTCACTGAAAGGAGCAAGTGGCTCCCTGTGTGAAGTGTTTATAAAAGGATATTTAGAGCTTACCACGGGGGCTAAAGCTAGATGATTCCTCTGAAGGAGAAGAAGGATCCTTGTTGACTTAAGAGACTATCTGAGGAAGACTAACTCTTGGGAATTTACAGAGGATGAGAACTGTAGCCAGTTAATGACATTAGATAAGATGGCTTGAAGGACTCTCAGTGGAAACTGCAGTAGAATTCCTTTAGCTCTGGGAGGGGAGTGATGGCTTAGGCCTGGAGGAGTAGGTCTTCTATGGTGGAGGTAGGCTTAATAAGCCCCAGTTTTTATTAGAGGTGTGGCCTTGAAGACAAGAATTATTTAACACAAATATGTCAGACTTTTCCAGAGGGTGAAATGAGATCACATGAACACTACTATCCAAATGTCATCAGCTGCAGGTAGAGTGTTGGTGCTCTTTCTTCTTTTGTGTGTCCCAGCAAAAAAAAAACAAACAAAAAAGAAAACCCCAACAAACAAAAGCCCAACTTATCACTCCTTCTTCAGGCCAAACCACAAAGTCTCCATGTATGCAGAATTAGGCTAATAGGTGAAGGAAGGAATAGGGGAAAGTGTCAGCTGATTTTTTTCAGACAAAGTTCTAGCACTAGCTTCAGCCTAGTCAAGATAGTCTCTCACACATATATTAAGAACATAGGCTATGTTTCTATTAGGGCCTGGTGGAAATAGGAAGAGCATATCAGAGGAAGGAAACAGTGGTATAAAAGGAACCACCACTTCAGAAAGAGAATTCAACCTTGAAAGAGGTTTTGACTGTCTTTGTCATTCTTTCTTACTGCTCTCTTTCATTTTTTCAGGTTTAGTTTCAATATTGAGTCAAACTCTTTTGTTCATTCCTCTTTAGATCCAGAAGAGTACAGTTAATTAGTATTCGTGGCTGAACAACCATGAGTTAAGATGGATTTTCATCATGAAACGCTATGGGAAGTGATGGGTGATGTTGAGTTTGGTAGACCTCTTTGCCTTGAATTAATTCTACTTTATATCTAAAGCAGAAGACTTCTGTTCCATAATTCAGTGGGATATCTTTTCAGGAAAACCAGCCTTATTATGAAGATAATATCACTCTCGAACTACAGTTACTGCAACAGTGAAAACATGCAAGTACTCCCCCCATCCTTTTTTTTGAGCAGAGAAAGGTTTATTGCAGGGCCAAGCAGGGAGAACCGGTGGCTCATGTTCGAAAGACCCAAACTTCACAAGTAGCCCTTTTAAATTAGTTATCTCACTCTGAAGATTTTCAAACCATAAAAAAGAAATAGTTGAACAATTACCTCATGTCTTGAAATGGAAGAGTTTACAGACTTGATTTGTTAGATATTGTTACCCATGAGGGAAATGACAGTAAACCCCACTTCAATAGGTATGTTGTGAATTTCCAGACAAAAGTGGAGAAGAGGAAAGTTCTGGAAGCTATGGGTGATGACTCAGGAGATTTTAAAGTTATAAGAAAAATTCTTGAACATCAAGAGTTGTTGACAACATAGAGAAGAATCTCGACTTGGTAAAATATTACAAGGGGTGGGAAGTGCTATAACGAAAAAGCAAATGGTTAGATTGACCTAGAGCTCTGTTTCTCAATCAGGGGGCGTTTTGCCCCCTAGGTGATGTTTGGCAATGTCTGTAGACATTTAAAAAGAAACCTTTTAAACTTTAGTATAGCTTTAGAGTTACAAAAGAGTTGCTAACACAGTACAGAGACTTTCTGAATACCTCTAGGTAGTTTCTCCTGTTGTTAACATCTCACACTAGTAGGATATATTGTTATGACCAAAGAAACAATATGGGCAACATTATTATTAACTAAATTTCATGACTTATTCAGATTTCCTTAGGTGTTACCTAGTATATTTTTTCTGTTTCAGGATCCTATCCAGAAAACTACATTGTATTAATTGTCATATCTCCTTAGCTTTCTCTATGTGACAGTTTCTCAGATTTTCTTTGCTTTTGATGATCTTGACAGTTTTGAGGAGTACAGGTCAGGTATTTTGTAGAGTGTGCCTCAATTGCTATTTGTCTGATGTTATTCTCATGATTAGATTGGGGTTGTGGGCTTTTAAGGGGAAGGACAATAGAGGTGAAGTACCATTCTCATCACATCATATGCAAGGCTATCAACATGACATCACTAATGGTGTTAATCTTGACAACCTGTTGAAGATAGTATTTGTGAGGTTTCTCCACTGTTAAGTTATTCCCATCCACTTCCCGTCCTGCCCATCCCACACTCTATTCTTTGGATGCAAGTCACATGCTTGTGTAGCCCTCCCTTGCAGGGTAAGGTATGCTCCATCTTGTCTAAGGGGGAGTATCTACGTAAATTATTTGGAATTCTGTACAGGAGATTTGTCTCTTCTCCCATATTTATTTATTCATTGTTCACTTACATTTGTATGGAATCCTGAATATTTATTACAGACATTTAGATTTTTATAACAGTCTGGGTAAGGTGCTTATGGCATCTAGTGGGCAGAGACAGTAGTTGCTGGTCCTATAATGCACAGGACAGATCTCCACAACAAAGAGTTGTTTCACCCCAAATGTCAATAACACCAAGGTTGAGAAACCCTGCTTTAGAGTCTTGGACGTTCTACTATGTTAGATATTGCATATGGAAATACAGGTCTAATTTCATAATTGAAGTCAGTGAATAAAAGTTGTGCTTTCAGAGAACTTTGCTGGAATACATAAAATGAATAATTCTTTTGGTGTCATATAGACATAAAGTAGGAGATTTAGTCTCTCTAAGACTATGTACAAAATGAGCTGGAAAGTTGAGGCAGCCACCCAGACTCTTCAAATCCAGTGGTATCCTCCACCTATCACCCTGCTATTGAAAAATTTTGAATAGTACAGAGTGGTAGTGTGCACTGAGTGAATTTACTGAATATTTACTTAGCACCAGTGTATGAGTTCTGGGAATCAAGAGAGGCTTTGGAATGACCCTTGAGGTGGGAAGGTGAAATGAAAAAGAAAATGCCATTGCCTTCAAAGTCTACCTCTGTACAGGCTCCTTTCCACTTCCTTGCCTTGTACTAGAATGGTGGTACTCAACCAAGGTCAATTTTGCATCCCCCAAAACATTTGGAAACATCTGCAGATGTTTTGGGGGAAGTCACAGCCTCAGGGGAGGGGTGGTGCTGGCATCTAGTGAGACCAGGGATGCTGTTAAACATGGTATAATGCACAGGACAGCTGGATAAAGAATTATCCAGCCCCAAATGCCAATAGTGCCAAGGTTGAGAAACCCTGGACTAGAGGGGAAGAAAACAATCTTTCAACTTGATCAAATTAATTTCTCACAACCAGAGAAAGGTGTAGTTATCTTGGTAGAGCCCTTTTAAAATTGTGTGTGTGTGTGTGTGTGTGTGTGTGTGTGAGCGTATGTGTGTGTTTCACCAAGCTCTTTTCACTACTTCCTTGTCCAGATGATTTCTGGTGCTGAAAGACATTTTCAGAGCATAGGTGCATCTGAGTAAGATCAAACTTCTTACGCTAGCCTAGAAAACTCTGAAAAACCAGGCCCTCCCCACCTTTCTGTCTTCTTTCCATGCTCTTCTGCCCTTGGTTCTCTTGATCCAGCCAACTGTGAAAGGTGCAAGCCCAGACTGGCGTTACGACCTTTGCATTTGATGATCCTTCTGCCTGGACCACTCTTCCCCAAGATTTAAGCATGGCTGGCTTCCTTTCATCATCCCCATCTCAGCTTAGACATCACCTTCTCAGTAAAGCTTTCCCTAATCACCCTATCTAAAGTATACCGCCACACAAAACTCTTGATCCCATAGTTTTATATTGTCCAGAGCACTTACCACTTTCTGAAGTTATCTTATTCGTTTGTCTTCTACTTTAACATACAAGCTCTCTAGGAGCAAGAACCATGTCTCTTTAGTTTAGCTCGTATCTGTGTGCCCCACACCCAGTCTGGCACAGAGTCAGAGTTAAATGAATATTTATTTAATGACAAAATGGATGGATAAATGAGTTTGGAGTAAAGATTTTAAATTTCTGGAAATTCGAATTTCTAAGAAATTTTTTTTTTTTTTGCTTCAGTAGGCTCTTAAGAAAAAAAATGAAAACTGGGGAGTAAAATTTCAAGTTGAGAGTATTTAAAAAGAACTAGTTGTAGTTTGAAGTCTTCATCATTTAGGAGCACACTACGTGGTATATAAATTTCATTAGATCATAAAATAGTTATGCTTGTTGTATTGCATATAAGTGAAGAATTTATTCAAGTAATTACAAATTCAGAATTAAATTAAAAAGAATTAAACTTTCATTCCTAGATTTTTTTCCCACTTAAGAGAAGTGGAAAAACCCTTGAGGACAGGTGAAAACATCAATGCTGAAGCTGTTAGGTTTTAGGACTTAGGATCCCAGGCAGAGATTGAAAACATTCACTCTTAGAAAACAAGCCAAGAGAAGTGAACAAGAAAAATACCTCACAACTCACTGAACATAGATTTTACCCCCAGGGAACGTTGTCTACTCAGTTTTATTTTCTGAAGTATTACTATCAGCATTGAGGTATTACTGAGATATTACTGTCTTCTTTGATGCTTCAGTTCATGATCTTTTGAAAATAGAAAGTTTATCATCTATTGCTTTGTTCTTTCAATGCAGAGTTTTAATAAATAACTTATTGAGGTGAAATTCACACAGCATAAAATTAGCTATTTTAAACTATACAATTCAGTGACATTTAGCCCATTCACAATGTTGTACAACCGCCACCTCTACCTAGTTCCAAAACATTTCCAGAACTTCAAAGTAAAACCCTGCCCCCATTAAGCAGTGTCTCCTCTACCCTCAGCCTCTGACATTCACTTTTCCGCGTTCTGTCTCTAGGGATTTATCTATTCTGGATATTTCATATAAATGGAATTATAGGGACTTCCCTGGCGGTGCAGTGATTAGGACTCAGCCAGGGGCCAGTAGGCCAGGGTTTGATCCCTGGTCGGGGAACTAAGGTCCCACAAGTTATCTTATTAGTTATCTGTTTTATACATATTAGTGTATATATGTCAATCTCAATCTCCCAATTCATCCCACTCCCTGCCCTCGGTTTCCCCCCTTGGTGTCCATACGTTTGCTTTCTACAACTGTGTCTCTATTTCTGCCTTGCAAACCAGTTCATCTGTACCATTTTTCTAGATTCCACATATATGAGTTAATATACGATATTTGTTTTTCTCTTTCTGACTTACTTCATGCTGTATGACAGTCTCCAGGTGCATCCACGTCCCTACAAATGACCCAATTTCGTTCCTTTTTATGGTTGAGTAATTTTCCATTGTATATATGTACCACATCTTCGTTATCCATTCGTCTGTCGATGGGCATTTAGGTTGCTTCCATGACATGGCTATTGTAAATAGTGCTGCAATGAACATTAGGGTGCATCTGTCTTTTTGAAGTATGGTTTTCTCTGGGTATATGCCCAGTAGTGGGATTGCTGGGTCATATGGTAATTCTCTTTTTAGTTTTTTAAGGAAACTCCATAATGTTCTCCAGAGTGGCTGTATCAATTTACATTCCCACCAACAGTGCGAGAGGGTTCCCTTTTCTCCACACCTTCTCCAGCATTTGTTGTTTGTAGATTTTCTGATGATGCACATTCTAACTGGTGTGAGGGGATACCTCATTGTAGTTTTGATTTGCATTTCTCTAATGATTAGTGATGTTGAGCAGCTTTTCATGTGCCTCTTGGCCATCTGTATGTCTTCTTTGGAGAAACGTCTGTTTAGGGTTGTTTGTTTTTTAAATATTGAACTGCATGAGCTGTTTATATATTTTGGAGATTAATCCTTTGTTGATTTGTTTGCAAATATTTTCTCCCATTCTGAGGGTTGTCTTTTTTTTTTTTTTTTGCAGCCATTTATTTTACTTAGATCTGTCCCCATGCTGGTACATATAGATCAATTTCATTCACATAAATATATTGAATAAATATACCATATTTTATTCGTGCACTGATGAAAAAAAATCTTCTTCATTAAATAAGTCTTACCCATTAACAGAATGATAAGTACTTGTGTTTTATTGGAAAGACACTCTAATTCCCTTTCAAACATGTATTACAAGCATATCTTTTTAATAACCTTTTGAAGACTGCTGACATGTGATAATGAGGTCTGCTCTCCCCTCCCTGCTGAGTGTCATGAGATCTACCTGTATGTCAGAAGGCTTCTGAAAACCCAGAAAAATTCTTGAAGGGCTTTTTTAGGAAGTGCCACATACTAAAGAAAGTTTGCGATTTTTGACGTGTTAAGGAACTGAGGTATGGTGTTTGCCTAGCCTCTGGATATTAAGCATTTCCCTCTTTCCTTCCTGCAATGCCATTCTTAGTAAATGACCAAGTTTTGTTTAAAATTCTACATCTATGGCTCTTTTTTTCATAGCACCATTCTTTCTGTTTGTTTGTTTGTTTTTGTGGTACGCGGGCCTCTCACTGCCGTGGCCTCTCCCGTCGTGGAGCACAGGCTCCGGACGCGCAGGCCCAGCGGCCATGGCCCACGGGCCCAGCCGCCCTGCGGCACGTGGGACCCTCCCGGACCTGGGCACGAACCCGCGTCCCCTGCACCGGCAGGCAGACTCAACCACTGCGCCACCAGGGAAGCCCTCGTAGCACCATTCTTTGATTAATTGACATTACATTTTCCCCAGTGATGCATTGTGCATATTTTTATGTGTCTCCTTGGGCGGAGTTTCTGTGTAAGAAACTGTGTGAAAGTTGCTCTAGAAAAATTACTTAGAAGTTGAACTGTTGGTTTAGAGGGTTTGAGTATTTTTGGGTTTATCTAAATATTGCCAAATTGCTTTGCTAGAGTAGCTATTCTAATTTGTCCTACTTTCTATATAAGATTTCCCTTTTCCCACCACTCTTACCAGCAGGTGGTGCTGTGAAACATTTAATCTGGTTGCTGAACGTGGTATCTTTTTGTTGTTTTCATCTACATTTACATGGTTATTTATGGTACTGTTCTCTGTTCTATACCGTTGAACTGTCTAGTCTTACATGAATAACGCACTATTTTGATTCCTATAACTTTAAATAATAAAGAAATAACTTTAAATAATACATTTTGATATTCGTAGAAACCTATGTTCTTTCTATCGTGCAACACTGCCTTGATATCATACTTTTTACATGTACTTAGCTCTTTCCAGTATCTTATCTCTATAAAATATTTTAAGCTTCTGGAAGTGAAAGAATGTTTATTAGGCACCATCTGTATACTGAATATGGGTTAATTTCTGTTGCTTCTTTCTTAGCACTTATTAGGGTGTGATACATATAGCAGGTAAATGAATGAATGAATAAACTAGCAGATCTCTGCCTCAATCGGTCAATGGGTGTGTGAAAGAAGATCTAATTAGGCTGTGGCCTTGCCTGATGCCTTAACTCATACCATTATTGTACCAGCACCTGGCACCTACAGTAATGGGTCCTCTCAGCTTTATCAGAGTTCCTGGAAGGAGTGCTATTAAAGCCGCTTCCTGAGTTCCTGCTTTAGTTTCTAAAACATTATTCCACTGGGTCTTCCTGCCCCAGACTCAAGAGAGTATCATTGATGAGCTAGGACAGTAAGGGACCATCTCTGAGTGATACCTAGCACTGAGGGTTGTCTTTTTGTCTTATTTATAGTGTCCTTTGCTGTACAAAAGCTTTTAAGTTTTATTAGGTCCCATTTGTTTATGTTTGTTTTTATTTCCATTACTCTAGGAGGTGGGTCAAAAAAGATCTTGCTGTGATTTACGTCAAAGAGTGTTCTTCCTATGTTTTCCTCTAAGAGTTTTAGAGTGTCCAGTCTTACATTTAGGTCATTAATCCATTTTGAGTTTATTTTTGTTTATGGTGTTAGGGAGTGTTCTAATTTCATTCTTTTACATGTAGCTGTCCAGTTTTCCCAGCACCACTTATTGAAGAGACTGTCTTTTCTCCATTGTATATCCTTGCCTCCTTTGTCATAGATTAGTTGACAATAGGTGCGTGGGTTTATCTCTGGGCTTTCTATCCTGTTCCATTGATCTATATTTCTGTTTCTGTGCAAGTACCATATAGTCTTGATTACTGTAGCTTTTTTTTTTTTTTACATCTTTATTGGAGTATAATTGCTTTACAATGGTGTGTTAGTTTCTGCTTTATAACAAAGTGAATCAGTTATACATATACATATGTTCCCATATCTCTTCCCTCTTGCGTCTCCATCCCTCTCACCCTCCCTATCCCACCCCTCCAGGCGGTCACAAAGCACCGAGCTGATCTCCCTGTGCTATGCGGCTGCTTCCCACTAGCTGTCTACCTTACATTTGGTAGTGTATATATGTCCATGCCTCTCTCTCGCCCTGTCACAGCTTACCCTTCCCCCTCCCCATATCCTCAAGTCCATTCTCTAGTAGGTCTGTGTCTTTATTCCTGTCTTACCCCTAGGTACTTCATGACATTTTTTCCTTAAATTCCATATATGTGTGTTAGCATATGGTATTTGTCTTTCTCTTTCTGACTTACTTCACTCTGTATGACAGACTCTAGGTCTATCCACCTCATTACAAATAGCTCAATTTCATTTCTTTTTATCGCTGAGTAATAGTCCATTGTATATATGTGCCACATCTTCTTTATCCATTCATCCGATGATGGACACTTAGGTTGTTTCCATCTCCGGGCTATTGTAAATAGAGCTGCAATGAACATTTTGGTACATGACTCTTTTTGAATTATGGTTTTCTCAGGGTATATGCCCGGGAGTGGGATTGCTGGGTCATATGGTAGTCCTATTTGTAGTTTTTTAAGGAACCTCCATACTGTTCTCCATAGTGGCTGTACCAATTCACATTCCCACCAGCAGTGCAAGAGTGTTCCCTTTTCTCCACACCCTCTCCAGCATTTATTGTTTCTAGATTTTTTGATGGTGGCCATTCTGACTGGTGTGAGATGATATCTCATTGTAGTTTTGATTTGCATTTCTCTAATGATTAGTGATGTTGAGCATTCTTTATGTGTTTGTTGGCAGTCTGTATATCTTCTTTGGAGAAATGTCTATTTAGGTCTTCTGCCCATTTTTGGATTGGGTTGTTTGTTTTTTTGTTATTGAGCTGCATGAGCTGCTTATAAATTTTGCAGATTAATCCTTTGTCAGTTGCTTCATTTGCAAATATTTTCTCCCATTCTGAGGGTTGTCTTTTGGTCTTGTTTATGGTTTCCTTTGCTGTGCAAAAGCTTTTAAGTTTCATTAGGTCCCATTTGTTTATTTTTGTTTTTATTTCCATTTGTCTAGGAGGTGGGTCAAAAAGGATCTTGCTGTGATTTATGTCATAGAGTGTTCTGCCTATGTTTTCCTCTAAGAGTTTGATAGTTTCTGGCCTTACATTTAGGTCTTTAATCCATTTTGAACTTATTTGGTGATGGAGGATTACTGTAGCTTTGTAGTATAGTCTGAAGTCAGGGAGTCATTCCTCCAGCTCTGTTTTCTTTTTTTCCTCAGGTTGCTTTGGCTACTCAGGGTCTTTTGTGTCTCCATACAAATTTTAAGATTTTTTTGTCCTAGTTCTGTAAAAAATGCCATTGGTAATTTAGTAGGGATTGCATTGAATCTGTAGATTGCTTTGGGTAGATTAGTCGTTTTCACAATATTGATTCTTCCAATCCAAAAACATGGTATATATCTCCATCTGTTTGTGTCATCTTCGATCTCTTTCATCAGTGTCTTATAGATTACTGAGTAGAGGTCTTTTACCTCCTTAGGTAGGTTATTCCTAGGTATTTTATTCTTTTGTTGCAATGGTGAATGGGATTGTCTCCTTAAGCTCTCTTTCTGATCTTTCATCGTTAGTGTTTAGGAATACAAGAGATTTCTGTGCATTAATTTTGTATCCTGCTACTTTACCAAATTCATCAATTAGCTCTAGGTGTTTTCTGGTGGCATCTTTAGGGTTATCTATGCATAATATCATATCCTCTGCAAACAGTGACAGTTTTTTTTTTTGTTTTGTTTTGCAGTACGCAGGCCTCTCACTGCCGTGGCCTCTGCCGTTGCGGAGCACAGGCTCCGGACGCGCAGGCCCAGTGGCCATGGCTCACGGGCCCAGCTGCTTCACGGCACGTGGGATCCTCCCGGACCAGGGCATGAACCCGCGTCCCCTGAATTGGCAGACGGACTCCCAACCACTGCACCACCAGGGAAGCCCAACAGTGAAAAGTTTTACTTCTTCTTTTCCAATTTCGATTCCTTTTATTTCTTTTTCTTCCCTGATTGCTGTGGCTAGGACTTCCAAAACTATGTTGAATAATTGTAGTGAGAGTGAACATCCTTGTCTTGTTCCTGATCTTAGAGAAATGCTTTCAGTTTTTCACCATTGAGAATGATATTGGCTGTGAGTCTGTCGTATGTGGCCTTTATTATTTTGAGGTAGGTTCCCTCTATGCCCACTTTCTGGAGAGTTTTTATCATAAATGGGTGTTCAATTTTGTCAAAAGCTTTTTCTACATCTATTGAGATGATCATATGGTTTTTTTTCTTCAGTTTGTTGATATGGTGTATCACATTGATTGATTTGCATATGTTGAAGAATCCTTGCATCACTGGGTTAAATCCCACTTGATTATGGTGTATGATCCTTTTAATGTGCTGTTGGATTCGGTTTGCTAGTATTTTGTTGAGGATTTTTGCATCTATATTCATCAGTGATATTGGTCTGTAATTTTCTTTTTTTGTAGTATCTTTGGTTTTGGTATCAGGGTGATGGTGACCTCATAGAATGAGTTTGGCAGTGTTTCTCCCTCTGCAGTTTTTCGGAAGAGTTTGAGAAGGATAGCTGTTAGCTCTTCTCTAAATGTTTGATGTAGTTCACCTGTGAAGCCATCTGGTCCTGGACTTTTGTTTGTTGGAAGATTTTTAAACACAGTTTCAATCTCATTACTTGTGATTGGTCTGTTCATATTTTCTATTTCTTCCTGGTTCAGTCTTGGAAGGTTATACCTTTCTAAGATTTTGTCCATTTCTTCCAGGTTGTCCACTTTATTGGCATAGAGTTGCTTGTAGTCGTCTCTTATGATGCTTTGTATTTCTGTGGTGTCCATTGTGACTTCTCCTTTTTCATTTCTAATTTTATGGATTTGAATTCTCTCTCTCTTTTTCCTGATGCATCTGGCTAAAGGTTTATCAGTTTTGTTTATCTTCTCAAAGAAGCAGCTTTTAGTTTTATTCCTCCTTGCTATTGTTTTCTTTGTTTCTATTTCATTTATTTCTGCTCTGATCTTTATGATTTCTTTCCTTCTGCTAACTTTGGGTTTTGTTTGTTCTTCTTTCTCTAGTTCCTTTAGGTGTAACATTAGATTGTTTATTTGAGATTTTTCTTGTTTCTTGAGGTAGGATTGATTGCTATAAACTTCCCTCTTTAAACTGCTTTTGCAGACTTCCCTGGTGGTGCAGTGGTTAAGAATCCACCTGCCAATGCAGGGGACACGGGTTCAAGCCCTGGTCTGGGAAGATCCCACATGCCGTGGAGCTACTGAGCCTGCGTGCCACAACTACTGAGCCCATGTTCCGCAACAAGAGAAGCCACCGCAATGAGAAGCCCGCACACCGCAATGAAGAGCAGCCCCCGTTCCCCATAACTAGAGAAAGCCCGCGTGCAGCAACGAAGACCTAACACAGCCCAAAATAAATAAATTTATTTTTTTTAAAAAAACTGCTTTTGCTGCATCCCATAGGTTTTGGATCATTGTGTTTTTGTTGTCATTTGTCTCTTGGTATTTTTTGGTTTCCTCTTTGATTTCTTCAGTGATCTCTTGGTTATTTAGTAGCGTATTGTTTAGCCTCCATGTGTTTGTGTTTTTTATATTTTTTCTCTGTAATTTATTTCAAATCTCATAGCGTTGTGGTCAGAAAAGTTGCTTGATATCATTTCAACTTTCTTAAATTTACCGAGGCTTGATTTGTGACCCAAGATGTGATCTATCCTGGAGGATGTTCCATGCGCACTTGTGAAGAAAGTATAATCTTCTGTTTTCAGATGGAATGTCCTATAAATATCAATTAAATCTATCTGGTCTATTGTGTCATTTAAAGCTTGTGTTTCCTTATTAATTTTCTGTCTGGATGATCTGTCCATTGGTGTAAATGAGGTGTTAAAGTTCTCCACTATTATTGTGTTACTGTCAATTTCCTCTTTTATAGCTGTTGGCGTTTGACTTATGTATTGAGGTGCTCCTATGTTGGGTGCATATATATTTATAATTGTTATATCTTCTTGGATTGAATCCTTGATCATTATGTAGTGTCCTTCCTTGTCTCTTGTAACATTCTTTATTTTAAAGTCTATTTTATCTGAAATGAGTATTACGACTCCAGCTTTCTTTTGATTTCCATTTGCATGGAATCTTTTTCCATCCTTCACTTTCAGTCTGTATGTGTCCCAAGGTCTGAAGTGGGTCTCTTGTAGGCAGCATATATATGGGTCTTATTTTTGTAGCCATTCAGCAAGCCTATGTCTTTTTTTTTTTTTTTTTTTTTTTTTTTTGCGTTACGCAGGACTCTCACTGTTGTGGCCTCTCCCGTTGCGGAGCACAGGCTCTGGACACGCACGCTCAGCGGCCATGGCTCACGGGCCCAGCCGCTCGGCGGCATGTGGGATCTTCCCGGACTGGGGCATGAACCCATGTCCCCTGCATCGGCAGGCGGACTCTCAACCACTGCGCCACCAGGGAAACCCAAGCCTATGTCTTTTGGTTGGAACATTTAATCCATTCACATTTAAGGTATTTATCAATATGTATGTTCCTATTACTATTTTCTTAATTGTTTGGGGTTTGTTTTTGTAGGTCCTCTTCTTCTCTTATGTTTACCACTTAGAGAAGTTCCTTTAACATTTGTTGTAGAGCTGGTTTGGTGGTGCTGAATTCTCTTAGCTTTTGCTTGTCTGTAAAGCTTTTGATTTCTCTGTCGAATCTAAATGAGATCCTTGCTGGGTAGAGTAATCTTGGTTGTAGGTTCTTCCCTTTCATCACTTTAAGTATATCATGACACTCCCTTCTGACTTGTAGAGTTTCTGCTGAGAAATCAGCTACTGACCTTATGGAAGTTCCATTGTATGTTATTTGTCATTTTTCCCTTGTTGATTTTAATAATTTTTCTTTGTCTTTAACTTTTGTCAATTTGATTACTATATGTCTCGGTGTGTTTCTCCTTGGGTTTATCCTGCCTGGGACTCCCTGTGCTTCCTGGACTTGGGTGACTATTTCCTTTCCCATGTTAGTGAAATTTTTGACTATAATCTCTTCAAATATTTTCTCTGGTCCTTTCTCTGTCTCTTCTCCTTCTGGGACCTCTATAACGTGAATGTTGGTGTGTTTAATGTTGTCGTAAACGGCCCTTAGGCTGTCTTCATTTTGTTTCATTCTTTTTTCTTTATTCTGTTCCACAGCAGTGAATTCCACTGTTCTCTTTTCCAGGTCACTTGTCTGTTCTTCTGCCTCAGTTATTCTGCTATTGATTCCTTCTAGTGTATTTTTTCATTTCAGTTATTGTATTGTTCATCTGTGTTTGTTCTTTAATTCTTCTAAGTCTTTGTTAAACATTTCTTGCATCTTCTCGATCTTTGCCTCCATTCTTTTTCCGAGGTCCTGGATCATCTTCACTATCATTATTCCGAATTCTTTTTCTGGAAGCTTGCCTATCTCCACTTCACTTAGCTGTTTTCCTGGGGTCTTATCTTGTTCTTTCATCTGGTACATAGTCCTCTGCCTTTTCATTTTGTCTATCTTTCTGTGAATGTGGTTTTTGTTCCTCAGGCTGCAGGACTGTAGTTCTTCTTGCTTCTGCTGTTGGCCCTCTTGTGGATGAGGCTATCTGAGAGGCTTGTGCAAGCTTCCTGATGGGAGGGATCGGTGGTGGGTAGAGCTGGGTGTTGCTCTGGTGGGCAGAGCTCAGTAAAACTTTGACCCACTTGTCTGCTGATGGCTGGGGCAGAGTTCCCTCCCACTTGCTTGTTTGGCCTGAGGCGACCCAGCACTGGAGCTTACAGGCTCTTTGGTAGGGCTAATGGTGGACTCCGGGAGGGCTAACACCAAGGAGTACTTCCCAGAACTTCTGCTGCCAATGTCCTTGTCCCCGTGGTGGGCCACAGCCATCCCTTGCCTCTGCAGGAGACCCTTCAACACTAGCAGGTAGGTCTGGTTCAGTCTCCTATGGGGTCACTGCTCCTTCCCCTTGCGTCCTAATGCACACATTACTTTGTGTGGGCCTTCCAAGAGTGGAGTCTCTGTTTCCCCCAGACCTATTGAAGTCTTGCAATCAAATCCCACTGGCCTTCTAAGTCCGATTCTTTGGGAATTCCTCCTCCCATTGCTGGATCCCCAGGGGGGAAGCCTGATGTGGGACTCAGAACCTTCACTCCAGTAGGTGGACTTCTGTGGTATAATTGTTCTCCAGTTCGTGAGTCACCCACCCAGGGGTTATGGGACTTGATTTTATTGTGATTGCACCCCTCCTACCATCTCATTGTGGCTTCTCCTCTGTCTCTGGATGTGGGGTATCTTTTTTGGTGGGTTCCAGTGTCTTTCTGTCGATGATTGTTCAGCAGTTATATGTGATTCTGGTGCTCTCACAAGAGGGAGTGAGTGCATGTCCTACTCCACCATCTTCAGATTATTTCTGACTTTAGAATACTTCTGAACTTTTACAGTTTCTTTTATACTGTGCAGAAGATAGAAAGATCAGAAGCAAACAGGAATGAAAGAGCTAGTGTTATAAAATTATATTTGGCAGATACCCCAAATGTCTTCCTGGCCTCAACTCCTGAGAATATCACATTTTCCATAACACTGCAAAGTTCCTTTCTGATATCAGGTCTTACTGGCCTTGAATATTTGCTGATACAGTTATATTTAACTGTATCATAGCAGGAATGTCATAAAAGTGGCAGACAGGAAATATGGAAGGCATATAGATGGGGCAAGTTGACCACCAACTCCACGTATCCATTGGGTAAAGAGGAGGTTGCAACCTCCTCTACAAAGGAGTGGACCTTTGTAGAGTAGATTGACCACATGCAGATAATTGACAAATGCATTGGAAGAGTTTACTTTTTTTCTTTAACAAATTAGGTAATGGAGAAGAAATCATCTTTCCCCTCAAAATTTCCACTTGCTTTCTCAGACACATTCCACATAAATAGAACAAACCATATTTTCCTGTTTTTTTTAAATGATATTCCTGATTGTTCTTTTAATCTGAGCAATACAGGGCACTTTAATAAATGTGGTTATGGTAATTTTGCTTATGATTAGATTATCAAACGTCTGGCAAATTGACATGAGGTCGGCAATGTAGCAAAATAGGTTGAGCTTTGAGCCCAGTCAGGAGATCTGTGTTCCGGTCCCCAGTTCTGAAATAACTAGTTCTGTAAACTTGGATAAATTACTTAACCTCTTGAAGCCCCAGTTTCCTCATTTGTAAATAAATGAATGATTGGACTCTAGATTATCCTTAAAGTCCATTACAGCTCTAAAATTCTATTTGAGAAGTTCATGTGTTATGTTAAATTTCAGAGGCAATGCATACTATTTCTATGTTTGCATATATAAAAATTAAAACTGTTGCCTCAGTTCAAACATGTATCAACAGAATAAGTTAAAAAGGAGAAAAAAATAAGGCCTAGGGACACAGGCTTTCAAGTTCTGAAGCCACGCTCCTCTTTGTGTACTGGCTAAGTGCCTCGGTATTTTCTACATGTGATGATCTGTCCTCTGCCCTGAGGTTTCTTAATCTAAGTTTTGCAATGTGTGTCGTAGATATTTGTTTATCAAACATAATGCAACTGGCTCAGACAGGACATAACACTATTTCCTAGTCAGTGCCTAAAACATTTCTCACCTCCTGAACTTTACCAGTCTTAAATTCCATAACTTCTGTGACCTCAAATGAAGATACCTTGACTTTCACTTAATCTGAGGATGGATTTTATTTTTTGCAGGAAGATACTGGGTTTTGAAACGATCCCCTCCCTTCACTTGTGAAAAACGTTATACTAAATGATAAGGTGATTCTGCCCTGCCACCCATACAGCTTCCTTCCAGGCCTTGTGGCACAAGACCTGGGGAGCTCTGGGTCATTTCATTGCCATTGCCAGGGGAGTAAAACTGACAACTCTAGTCCCTGATGAAGAGTCAAGAGCTTACGATCTATCTGGGAAGGGTTATGTTACATGTAGGTAAAGCATGTTCATAATCTTGGGATTAATATACAAAGCCAATGGAAAGGGTGAAGCTGGTCATCTCAGATGAGAGAAGCTGACGTGGTCTTTGCATTAGTATTTATTTCCAATTTTAGAGGTTTCCTCATATTAGGATGCTACCAGAAAACTACTAGAGCTAATCAATGAATTTGGTAAAGTAGCAGGATTCAAAATTAATGCACAGAAATCTCTTGCATTCCTATACACTAACAATGAAAAATCTTAAAGAGAAATTAAGGAAACTAGCCTATTTACCATTGCAACAAAAAGAATAAAACACCTAGGAATAAACCTCCCTAAGGAGACAAAAGACCTGTATGCAGAAAACTATAAGACACTGATGAAAGAAATCAAAGATGACACAAACAGATGGAGATATATACCATGTTCTTGGATTGGAAGAATCAACATTGTGAAAATGACTATACTACCCAAAGCAATCTACAGATTCAATGCAATTCCTATCAAGGTGCCAAGGGCATTTTTCACAGAAGTAGAACAAACCATTTTAAAATTTGTATGGAAACACAAAAGACTCTGAATAGCCAAAGCAATCTTGAGAAAGAAAAACGGAGCTGGAGGAATCAGGCTTCCTGACTTCAGACTATACTACAAAGCTACAGTAATCAAGACAGTATGGTACCAGCACAAAAACAGAAATATAGTTCAATGGAACAGGATAGAATGCCCAGAGATAAACCCATGCACATATGGTCACCTTATCTTTGATAAAGGAGGGAAGGATATACAATGGAGAAAAGACCGCCTCTTCAATAAGTGGTGCTGGTAAAACTGGAGAGCTACATGTAAAAGAATGAAATTAGAACACTTCCTAACACCATACACAAAAACAAACTCAAAACGGATTAAAGACTTAAATGTAAGGCCAGACACTATAAAACTCTTAGAGGAAAATATAGCCAGAATCCTCTATGGCATAAATCACAGCAAGATCCTTTTTGACCCACCTCCTCAAGAAATGGAAATGAAAACAAAAATAAACAACTGAGATCTAATGAAACTTAAATCTTTTGCATAGCAAAGGAAACCATAAACAAGACAAAAAGACAACCCTCAGAATGGGAGAAAATATTTGCAAATGAAACAACTGACAAAAGATTAATCTCCAAAATATACAAGCAGCTAACGCAGCTCAATAACAAAAAAACGAACAACCCAATCCAAAAGTGGGCAGAAGACCTAAACAGACATTTCCCCAAAGAAAATATACAGATTGTCAACAAACACATGAAAAGATGCTCAACATCACTAATCATTAGAGAAACGCAAATCAAAACTACAATGAGGTATCACCTCACACCAGTCAGAATGGCCATCATCAAAAAATCTACAAACAATAAATGCTGGAGAGGGTGTGGAGAAAAGGGAACCCTCTTGCACTGTTAGTGGGAATGTAAATTGATACAGCAACTATGGAGAACAGTATGGAATTTCCTTAAAAAACTACAAATAGAACTACTATATGACCCAGCAATCCCACTACTGGGCATATACCATAGAAATCCATAATTCAAAAGGAGACATGTACTACAGTGTTCATTGCAGCACTATTTACAATAGCCAGGACATGGAAGCAACCTAAGTGTCCATCAACAGATGACTGGATAAAGAAGATGTGGCACATATATACAATGGACTATTACTCAGCCATAAAAAGGAAAGAAATTGAGTTATTTGTAGTGAGGTGGTTGGACCTAGAATCTGTCATACAGAGTGAAGTAAGTCAGAAAGAGAAAAATACCGTATGCTAACACATATATATATGGAATCTAAAAAAAAAAAAAAGGTTCTCATGAACCTAGGGGCAGGACAGGAATAAAGATGCAGATGTAGGGAATGGACTTGAGGACACGGGGAGGGGGAAGGGTAAGCTGGGACAAAGTGAAAGAATAGCATTGACATATATACACTACCAAATGTAAAATAGATAGCTAGTAGGAAGCAGCTGCATAGCACAGGGAGATCAGCTCAGTGCTTTGTGGCCACCTAGAGGGGTGGGATAGGGAGGGTGGGAGGGAGATGCAAGAGGGAGTGGATATCGAGATATATGTATACATATAGCTGATTCACTTTGTTATACAGCAGAAACTAATACAACATTGTAAAGCAATTACACTCCAATAAAGATGTCAAAAATAAAAACTGTACTAGATAAGATAAAGGCTCTATCAAACTTTATGATCACAGAACTTTATCAGAAAAGTGGTCTGTTCTGCACTAACTTAAGACCTGTTTTTCATATATTTATTACTTCTTGGCTATTTTTTGTTAATTTACAGGTGTACTTTGCATCAGTGCTTTCCTTGTGTTTCTGTATTTAGTCTTTCTCTTAGCCCTAGTTCAGCTTGTTTATTTCCCAAAAAGAAGCAGCTTCTGCAAAATGCTGGGAAAAATCCTGAATGTACACGAATAGGGATATGACTAATACATTATGGTATACGCATACTATGGAATACTGCGTAACAGTGAAAAAAGGAGGAGGTAAAATTCTTTAGATACCTATCTACATACAAACATAATGACATGGAATAATGTTTGTGATATATTATTAAGTGCATAAGAGCAATTTGTAGAGCAATATGCATAATCTCATTTTGAAAAAATAAGTATATGTGACTGTATACATGCACAGCAAACATTTAGAATGATATATACCAGATTGTTTACAGTTATGTCTGTGGAGAGGTATCAGAGATTCTTTTACTTCATATACTTCTATTTGAACAAAAGAAGTAAACATGCACTTCATTTGTAATTATATATATATATATATATATATATATATATATATATATATATATATATATATATATATATAAAATAAAGAGACAGTCAGGGCTTCCCTGGTGGCGCAGTGGTTGAGAGTCCGCTTGCCGATGCAGGGGACACGGGTTCATGCCCTGGTCCAGGAAGATTCCACATGCCGCGGAGCAGCTGGGCCCGTGAGCCATGGCTGCTGAGCCTGCGGGTCCGGAGCCTGTGCTCTGCGACGGGAGAGGCCACAACAGTGAGAGACCATCAGTGGAAAGTGGGGCTTGCTGTGTGAAAATTTGCTTTGTAAATAGCCTTTGAGAAATGTATTATTCCATGTACAGTGGTGTACAGCTACTAAGAGTTTGTCCACCTTCATATAGGACCTAATCTGCACCATGGCTCAATAAAGAGCGAGCGTAGTCTCAGGCAGGAGCTGATTCATAAACTGATCTAGACTGCCATACTTAAATTTTGCCCAGGGGCAATAAAATCAGATTTGTTGAACTCTTTCATAAATACCATTGAAATGAGCTTGCAGAAAGTTGAGGTTAGCCACCGATTCTGAAAGTTGCCAGTGTGGATGGATTAGATACATATCATAGCCAAAAGTGACCCTCAAAATCTATGAATTCGCCTTCAAGGTATTTGCTTTAAATGTCTTTTTATAGGAAGGGTTTTCCCTGGGTCTAATATAGAAGTAGGATGTTCCAAAATGAGACTTTGCTTCTCTCTTAGATGGGTTTATGTGATAATGAGATGGACATGTGAAACATTACTTATTCAGTCATATGTACATTTCCTCTGGAATAATAATAGTATCCACCTCATAGACTCATTGCGAGGGTAAAATGAAATAATACATGTAATGTGTTTGGGGCAGTGCCCGGCACATACTAAGTATTCAATAACTGGTGGCCATCATTATCCAATCACTTGCTAAAGATTTTCCATTTGAATAACAATAACTTGGCCTGTACCAGTTGCCATATATGGTCCAAGTGAAGGAGACATATTTCTTACAGTATTTTAGTTTGAAAAAGGATTGCTTTGAATGAATGTTTGAAGGTTTAAGCAGAGTGAATACCTAGGTGTAATGATGGGGCTTGTGGATTTCACAGAAGGCATTAGAAAGGGTACATTTAGAGGATTGAAAAGAATGGGGGTTGGCTTGGAGGTCAGAGAGTGATTTAGTGAATGAAAGTGAAGGTGGTGGTTGTGGACCACTTCGAAAGGGATTTAGCCCTTGGCTTTAAAGAAGTCACTAAATAAATAGGAGAATCTGGAGAAAGATAGGTGTGGTGTAATGGAAGGATACGAGTTTTGGTTCTAGTTTCCTTTTTTCTCATCTGTAAAATGAGGAGGTCAAAGTTAGTAATTAATAGCCACCATTTTCTACATGCTTGCCATAAGCCAGGCATCTTAAGAGCATGATTTCATTGAACCCTCCCTCAGAAAAGCCTTATGAATGAGGTACCATTATTATCCTCAACTCGCATATGAGGAGGCTGAGGCTCAGAAGAGGTTATATAACTTGGTCTAGGGTGGTCCAAGTCCAAAGCCCAAATAGTTTTCCTCCTGCTACTCTGACTCTCTGTGGCCTCCTGACTCTAGTAGCCAATGATTCTGAATAAGGGACATTTACAAATTTTAAAATTTTAAAATTTGGCTTGTCTTTTAAGAATGGGTGATGAAATCAAATCTTCCTGTATGTGAAAAGGAAAGGAAAATTGAGATTTAAGGTGAGTTATGATATCGATGACCTTTTCCCCTAACATTACTGGGCTAGAATCACTACAGAAAATGGGCAAAATATAGAAAAAGGTAACTTTTTGCAGATTTGATGACTACCACCGCCCATTAATTTGCCTCTGGCCTTATGGATAATATGAATATTTATTTTTCTTTTTGGGAAGGTTGCTAAAGCAGTTTGCAAGGATATTGTGGAGGATTTTATTTAGAGGGGATAGGAATTCGTTTTTCAAAAGAGAAAGAACGAGTTAATGAGAGACAGTCAATTCAAGTTTCATTAAAACCCTGCTGGGATTTTGATTTGGACTTTACAGATGAATTTGGGAAGAACCGAGTTTTTACTATACTGTGTTTTCCCATCCAGATGCGTTCAGTGTCTTTCTATTTGTTTTGGCTTTTCAATTAATTTAAAAGCCAGTGAAATGTACTGGAATGACAAGAAATCGTTGTTTGAACAGATAAAAAAGTCATTTCTCAAAAAATAACATTAAATCTAGCTGCAGTGTCTTTGGCCATTTTTGAAAGGAGTAGCCTAGGTTATTATTTATGTTCACAGTGAGAGCATCTTCTGCCTAGGTTTCTGATTTCACCAGTTGTTTCAGACATGCCATTGAAGACAATATTTGGCTTGGTTATTGGGTCTGAGAAAAAAAAAGGTCTCATGAATGACAAAGCATAACATCATTTGTCTATGCAAATATTATTATAAAGTCCTGCTGCTTGTAGTGGGACCAAAAAGGAAATTATTATTTTACAAACATGTGAAGTATGTTTAACATGCAAAGGCTTGTTACACAGTCAATGAAGAACAGTTGTTTTCTGCCCTTCCATAAATAACTAATGCCAAGAGCAGCCTGGCTATCTGTTTCAGCTTCTTGTTACAGGAGAATAAAATGGGCAAGGCCTATATATCAGTACCCGCTAACAGAGCTGTCTTGGTAAATTCTGTTTGCCTTCAGTTTAATTTCCATGCCTTCGGTGGCTTTTCTGTTGTATTTTGAATCTGTCAATTGCACTGTACGTTTTCCTAACTCTTCTCCATTTTCACATGTTTATCTCTTCTGTTTCTAATTGGACTAATAGTTCTGGGAAAAACTTATTACCCAGGAAGCCTGATGTAGTGGTAGGCACCCTGGCCTAGGAGTCTTGGGAACTGTGGTAGGAAATCCGGGCTCTGCTACTAGTTAGTTGTATGACTAGGCAAGTCATTTAACCTGCATCTGTTTCTCTATTTGTAAATGGGATAATAATCCCCTGTCTTCCAAACTAGTAAACAATGGTGCAAATGTTCTCTCTAAAATGTCAGACAGTTGGCTGGGGGAATGTTTTGTTCCTGGGTAGTTGTTCTGGAGGGTTTCTGAGGACAAGAAATTAAGCAAGGCTTATTTTGACCCTGAAAAAGTGAAAAAAGAGCAGCTAGAAATAGTGTGGATACACTTGGTTTCCTTTTTGTAGATGTAGCTCTTTTATCCTCTTCACCCGGGGTGTGGTTAAGTGGAGAGGAAAAGGTGGGGTACAGTAGGTGATAAAGGTAGCCAGAACTGTCAGCATTAATGAATAGTGTAAGTGATAACGATCTTGAAAATTCAACTAGTTTCTTGTCTGATAAGTACCTCTATATCTATATTTACAGACATCCTTATACATAGGTATAGATGTAGACATATGCATACATACAAACAAAAACTGATAGCTTCAGGCTCTTCCCTTTATACCTTGTAAAGCTGGAAGAACTTCAGTAACCTAGGACTGACTCAGTGTTCATAGGAAGTTACCTAATTGAAAAGGTCTGAGCTCAGTGACTGCTAGTAAAGGAAATTGACAAGAGTACTCTTTCATTATGTGTTCTTTTTCATTTTGGTCTGATTTTGCTACACTGGGTCTGTTCTGTGTCTGTGGTTTTTGTTTTTTTTTTTTGCGGTACGCGGGCCTCTCACTGTTGTGGCCTCTCCCGTTGCGGAGCACAGGCTCCGGACGCGCAGGTTCAGCGGCCGTGGCTCACGGGCCCAGCCGCTCCACGGCATGTGGGATCTTCCCGGACCGGGGCACGAACCCGCGTCCCCTGCATCGGCAGGCGGACTGTCAACCACTGCGCCACCAGGGAAGCCCTGTGTCTGTGTTTTAATTCCACCACTAGACACTTAAGTTTATTGAGGGCAGGGATGATCATTTCTTTGATTTCGTTTGTGTTAACCCTATTGTACATGACAGTGCTCTGTCACTGTAGGTACCCAGTGAATTATATAGCTGAGAAATGATTAGTTATTTCTGGTATTACAACAAGATCTTGTAAATAAACATGACAAACTTGTTGGTTGAAGTCCTGAACTTTCTAGGTCAATCTCGAAAAAGGAAGTTATATGACTGCCATAGCAAAATTCATAGGCATATTATATATAAGTGGGTGGGCCTGTTGGAAATTGGATGAGTAATCCCACTTCAAAGAAGTAACATACAAAGGCTGTAGCTCTATGCTCTCCAACTGTGGGCCTCCAACCACGTACAGTGTCACCTGAGATGCTTATTAAAGATTCATATTTCTCAGCCCTGCTCAGATCCAGGTATCCATATTTTAACAATCACCCCAGATGATTCAGATGCATACTAAAGTCTAAGAACAACTCCAGCCTGTAACCTGAGGTGGTCACACACACACACAAACACACACGTTGTTACCTCCAGTAATTCTATGGGAAAATACAAAACAGCGAGTGAAATGACATGTCCGTTCCTAGCAAGAAGAGGAAGCTAGTCCTCCATTATGCATCAGACAACTGGAAGCATACTGGCATTTTCTTTCTTTTGGTGATATATTCTTGGCAGTTTGTCGTGGCTCATTTGCAATTATGGTCTGTCTCTTTTGAAACCCCGAGACAGTTCGCCAGCATTTTATTTTTACCAACAATTTCTTGAATCTCTTAGGAACAGTATTTGTAGGACTGGCTCAGAAACAACAATCGGGGCCAGTAAGATGTCATAGTGCTGCGGTGACGTTTCCTTATCAGTTATGAGCTCTTTTGCCATTACACCATCGTGGAAATGCAAGGCATTAAGTGAAAACCCTGCATTCCTGTAATATTTCATAAGTGGGGATGGCTGGATGGGGTCTTAACGTAGTGAGAGGCGAGATAAAGGGAAGAGAGGCGTTAGCTGGGGCTGGGAGAAGCAGGATGTCTTAGGCAAAGAACGTTAAGATCTCTCTCTATAGGAAGAGCAGTGAAGTCCGAAGATGAATATCTTGAAAGGGCAGCTGGAGGACGACCCGAGGGGAACTTTCATTCTGGGGTGGAGTCCTGGGAAGCGAGCGCAGGTGCGGGAGTGGGTCCGTTCTGCACCTCGCTGAAATCAGGCGCCCGGACCTCCCGAAAACACGCTCAATCACTCGGCCCCGGGGACTGGAGCTGGACCCTGCGGTGAGCCCGCGGGGCGCCGTTAGCCGGCTCAGCTCCGCCGGAGCACACCGAACCCCCCCCCCCCCCCCACCCCGCCGCTAGCAGCCTGCTCGGGCCCTCCTTTTCGGCTGACGTCGAGGTGAGCGGAGGCGGGAGCGTGGGTGGGCCGAGCGCGCCTTCGCCGGCGATTCGGCCGGCTGTGCCACACCACCGCGCGCCCCCGCTCCGCCCGCCCCTCCGGGCGCGTCTTTTCCGGGCCCGCGCCACGCTGCGCCTCGCCCCGCCTCCTCCTCCGCCGGCCCTCCGTGTGTGCGCGCGCCGCTGCGGCTTTTTCTCCGGCCTCCGTGGCGCGCCCCTCCTTGCCCCAGCGCTAGCGGGCACGCGGCTCCTTTCCACCAGCCTCTCGAGTGTCGACCGGCTGCGGAGACGCCGCAGGCAGCGCCTCCGGTGAGTAACCCCAGCCGGCGAGGCTCCTGCCCCGGCAACCCGTGCCCTGTCGCTGTGCCGGGGCCCCCGCTCCGGCCAAGCTATCGTCCCACACCTGAGCCCGGAGGAGGTTGAGGGGACGTTTCCATTACCGGAATCCGCTCGCTTTCTTCTGGAGCTCGGGCGTTCTACCCTCCCGCCTCCTCCGGGGCCGGGAAGATTCCCGAGGTCCCGGTATCATCTCCTTTGCTGAGGTCTCGGGTCCTCGAGACCCTGGCCTGCCTCTTCTTGCCGCTCACCGCCCTCCGAGAGCCAAAAGCATCTTCCCGATCGGGGTACTAGGCTTTGCCATGACCCTTTCTTTCCAAATGAGCACATCAGGGGCTCGCCAGACCTCCAAACGACCTTTAGGGCGCTCCTGGACCTCAACTCCATTTTGTCCCCTTCGAGTCTCTCTATATCTGAGAGCTAGGGGATCTCTCTGGCCCTAGAAGCATCCGCCCTTCGAATTTGAGGGATGCCCTAGCTTCCGATATCCTCTTAGCTTCCGTATCTTTAGGTAGGTTAGAAAAACGGCTGGTTTCTAGCAGAAACATGCTCTTATTTTTTCCTGTTCTACCTATCTACATCCTTGTCCTCCATGGGTGCTGTATATTTAGCATCAGCTTTATTCACTTCCTCTTCCTCTCATTCGATTGCCCTACAGAAAGAACTGTGGTCGATGTCAATAGCACAGAGAAGAATCGAGGAGAATATGATTCACTGCCTAGCCCCCATTAAGGGGTTACATATTTTAAATAAGACGTCATTTCTTCTCTTCACTCCAGCCATCTCCTCCTTCAAAGGCATTTTTTTCACCCTCTTGAAATGACTTTGCTCTAATCGTTTTCACCTTAAAAAAAAAAATCATCCCTCTAAGAAACGGCGAGATGGAGAATAAGGGCTAAATGGCATTTAAATGAACCCCTTTGAAAAAGTAAGCAGTCTGCTTTATTGGTTAATGGTTTGATCAACGCCTCAGTTTCCTCATTTACAAAAATGAGGATGTTGAACGAAGGTTCCTTCTAGTGTTTTGATTCCAGGACCTCTAAACTCATGCTTAGTAACATGTTGCAGCATAACGGAGATTTAACCTGATGAAATCCTCATTTCCCGGTAGTTGCTTGTTGCTACGTTACTTTTTCTTTTATATTGCCTGTAACAGATAGTTTTACCTGCTCTTGGTACATAAGGCTGTAAGCAGAGATCCAATGACTGTACTGTCAGTGAGCATATCAATCAAGATTTTAATAGTGTGAGGCCTCTTCCTCGGATTGTAATAGAGCTCATCTTTACGATTGAAAAGAAGTGTGAGACTTGTAAGAATAATTAACACCCTCTCTGCCATTTAGGTGGAGGATGAAACATTAAACTGTTAGTCTGCTCGCACCACAGAATGAAGTACCTTATTGTTCTGATAGGAGAAGTAATTTGACACCTAAAAATCCACAGAAGGTGTAATGCAACAATTAACATCTTGAATAAATTCAATTTTCCCCCTAAAACCCCTATTTTAAAAATAAGAGATTCAGATTCAGATTTTTTGTTTGAGTGTTTTGGGTAGGGGTGGGATGGGTGGAGAAAGGACAGGCTTGCCCAGTTCAGTGAGAAGAGAAATGAATTGGGACTCTGGAGAGGCTCAGGCGCCAGTTCCAGTGCTAGCTGATTGTATAACCTTGAATAAGTCACTTTACCTCTCTTCATTTTTGCATCTGTCAAAGGGTCTTGATGTTGGCAGAATAATCCGTATAAGTCCCCCAATTTGAAAAATACATACATATATATATATATATATATCTCACAATTTGCGTTAAGGCTGTGCCGTAAATCCTTAGTTAAACTAAGCTAAGGTAAATCCTTAGTTATTTAGAACGTTTTTCTGAAAGATCTGCTTACACTGGTTCCAATCTATATATGCATAATTCTTAATTCATCCTTATCAAATGAATTACTATATGTGGAAGTCTATAAATTGGGAAGCATTTTACAAAAGTCAGGTATTGCTAACTTAAGCTTGCAAGTGAAGGGTGTGCATACCACACTTTATTATTTTTTTTAAACATTCAGGGCTTTTAAGAAATTTGTACGGGAATGTATACATACTGCCTTGTAACTGTAATTGGCTAGGCGCTTGAAAAGAATATGCAGGCATCTCAGTCATTCATTCATTTGTTCGTTCATTCAACTTATCTTGTTCCTCCATCTGTCACGTATTTTGTGCCAGGCCACTAGGATATGATGGTTAAGAAGACAATCCTTACCCTGCAAGGTTTAGTTTTATAGTTCAGGATGGAGGTGATGATGGTGGAAGTTTTGGAGAGACAGTTTGTATGTCAGTTTATCTTTATTAACAACAGTCAAATCAGGGACAGAAGCAAAATCCTGGGGAAGTTAAGGCTCCCCAGGGGAGGAGGAGATGATTGTAGCCTGTAGGCTCTCTTCTTGGCATTTCTTTTTTTTTTTTTTTCTTTCCTTGACTTTCAGTTATTGAGACTTTAGCAAAAATGAAAGCTTTATTTTTTCAACTCCTGCTATTGGTTGGTCTTATATATTCTTTATCTTCCTTTCTCTTTTAACTGTTTATTTTAAGATAGTTGTAGTTTCTCATACAATCATAAAAATAATCCCCTTTAATTTTCCCCAGTGGTAACATCTGGCATAACTGTAGCATAATGTCACAAGGAAATTGAGACAGATACAGTCCATCCACCTGATTCAGAGATCTCCAGTTTTACATCCACTCACTTGCGTGTGTGTATTTAGTTCTATGCAGTGTTACCGTATGTGTAAATTCGTGTGACTACCACCACAGTCAAGATACAGGACAATTCCATCACCCCAAAGGTCTCTAATGTTGCCCTTTTATAGCCACAGCCATCTCCCTCCCTCCCTGATCCCTGGCAACGACTGATCTGTTTTCCTTGCCTATAATTTTGTCATTTCAAGAATGGTATACAAATGAAATCATGCGATGTGTAATCTTTTGAGATCGACTTTTTTTTCACTCAGTGGAATTCCCTGGAGATTCATGCAGGGAATGTGTCTTGTATCAATAGTTCTTTTTCATTCCTGAGTTGTATTCCATGCTGTGGATGTATACAGTTTAATTGTTCACCCATCGAAGGACATCTATTTCCCGTATTTTGTAACCTATTATGAATAAAGCTCCTATGAAAAATTGTGTACTGGTTTTTGTATGAACATAAATTTCCACTTCTCTGGGATAGTTGCCCAAGAGTGCAATCGCTGTTCGTATGGTAGTTGCATGTTTAGTTTTATAAGGAACTGCCGAACTGCTTTCCAGAGTGACTGTGCCATTTTACATACCCCCGCCCGTGCCCCAGCAATGCATGAATTGTGCTCATCCTTGCTGACACTTGGTGTTGTCACTATTTTTTATTTTAGCCATTCTGATGGATATGTATATAGTGATATCTTGTCATAGTTTTAATTTGCATTTCCCTGGTGGCTAATGATGTTGAACATCTTTTCATGTGCTTATCTGCCATCTCTGTATTTTCATCAGTGAAATGTGTGGTCGTGTCTTTTGTCCACTTTCTAGTTGGATTTTTTTTTTTTACTGTTGAGTTCTGAGAGTTCTTTATATATTCTTAATACTAGTGCTTTGCTGGCTACATGGTTTGCAAATATCTTCTCCCATCCTGCAGCTTGCCTTTTCGTCGTCTTCACAGGGAAGTTTCGCAGAACAAAAATCTTTAATTTTGATGAGGTCCAGTTTATCAGTTTTTCCTTTTATGGATCATGCCTTTTGTGTTAAGGGGTCTTATGTACCTTTGTTATTTAATTTTATTCCTTGCTGTTCTGTATAACATCCAGTACTTCTGTAAGCAGTGTGAATATTTTTTTCTTTGAGCAGTCCTGGAGCTCAGATGTATTCTTTGAACTAGTGGTCTTGATGGCTTTCAGTGTGTGTACATACTCATACATGCTCTCACTATATTAAAATGGCTGCCATCCTTTTGTGCCTTAAAATATAATTTCTGCCTTACCGGGCAGTCAAATGAAACATTAAAATTAATATTTTAAAATTAAGTAGACACGTCATATGCCAAGGAGATTTTTGGTTTCACTTTCTAATTTTAAAATATTTTGGCAAAACTGTATCGTTTCTAATCAACATTTGTGGTAAGTAGTCCAAAGAAAAAAAATCGTGTTCTCATTTAAATGTACTTTGAAAGTCTGCTTCTGCGTTTTAAGTAGTGAAGTTGCGAATATGATGATAGATTTAGTAGGCTTTTGCTACTCAGAATAGTGAATAGAAGACTGTTGAATTTGTCTGTCTAGACTGCATGTTTTCCTTTTATAGTAGCTACTTAATGTTCATTTTAATTATCTTTTAGAATAAGCATTAGTTTTAAGGTGACTTACAGTGTTATATTTTGAAAAATATGTGTGCTCATATTATGAGAACTTACAGGAAGAGCTTAGTGATCGATTTTTAGAGTATTCATTTCCGTAAGGTGGTACTGAAATTATTACTTGTCCCTTCAGTGTCACCGTATTTGCTCAAATAAGTGTATAGCCAGGGTGGTGGATTTGAAAAAGATCAATCGTTGGTATAAGACAAGGGCTGGTATAATACTGCCGGTGGCCAAATCCTGCCCACCACCTGTTTTTATGAATAAATTTCTGTTGGAACGCGGGCACATCCATTCATTTATGTATTGTCTGGCTGATTCAAAATACAATGTCAGAGTTGAAACAGAGAACTTATGACCCTAAAAGCCAATTTACTCTCTGGTAAATTTTACACAAAAAGTTTGCCCAGAGATAACGCAACCTTAAAAATTATTGAGTCTCTGTGTTATAAAGGAAATTTGACAAACTTTACCTTGACTTTTAGTATCTTTTAGGTATATTTCCACGGGAAATTGTGGTTCAGAACAGTGTACTCATTTTCTTTAACTAAGTCTGAAGACACTGTGGTCTAGGAGCAGCATTAAGGAATGGATAGAGAGTTGGGAAGGTTGATGTTGTTGTTGTTGTCATCAAGTGTGGGGTATTTCAGTGTGAATGTCAATCTACAAGTATGGCAAATAGTGAGATTCAGAAGCAGGCCTGTCCAGTTGCGATGTCCTTTGGAGATCCTGCTGTAAGCCAGAGCGGTAACGACAGAGCCAGGTTTGGCAGCACTGTTGCTCCTGCTCCCCAAACTTCTGTGATCTTTTTTTTTTTTTTTTTGCGGTACGCGGGCCTCTCACTGTTGTGGCCTCTCCCGTTGCGGAGCACAGGCTCCGGACGCGCAGGCTCAGCGGCCATGGCTCACGGGCGCAGCCGCTCCGCGGCATGTGGGATCTTCCCGGACCGGGGCACGGACCCGTGTCCCCTGCATCGGCAGGCGGACTCTCAACCACTGCGCCACCAGGGAAGCCCTGTGATCTTTAAATACATAGTAGTTTGAGCCTATCAAGCTGACCTTAAGACTGGCTGGTTTATTATTTTGTTTGCACAGCTTCCTTTCGTACATTAGAAGTTCACACTTTAGTTCTTTTAAACGTGCTACCTACAAGTAATGTTGAAAATGGAAATTGAGTTAGCACTGTGGGCTGTATATTTGGAAAGAAATGGATCTCAGCCTCACATCATACACAAAAATACATTAAGGATGTATTTTTAAAATTTCTGGAAAGCACAAGACACCGTAACAAAGTTAAAAAGGCATATGACAGACTGGGGGGAAATAACTTCTACATATGCAGTGGAAGCTTTTATTGACTTTTACTTAACTGACTCACCATATTAAATGATACTCATTTCTTTCGTAAAATACACTGTGCCCTGAACACTTGATATTAGTAGGTTGGTCTCAGGTAAGCCAGGCTTGTGGACCCACCAGTACAACAGATGCTTTTATTACTGAACCTATGTATGCTCGTTGTTCTTGTTTTTGTAAATATGTAATTTATTTTCATATTTTATAATGTGATACAGTCTGAGTAGTGGGGAATTGAAGTTCTTACTGAAAATTTACATATGAAATGATATGTATCTGGTATTTGCTTCAGATTATATGGGAGTTGAGGTACGGAGTGCATAGAGATGTGAAAGAAATAAAATTCAGCACATATAGATAATTGTTGAAGCTGGGGGATAGGTTTATTACAACAAAACAAATGGTATGCTTTGGAAAGAGTTGATGAAAGCAAGTTATTACTGTATAATTAGGTGTGGGTAAGACAATGATAAAAGATTTGTATAAAATAAAAATCTGAGGGGTTCTCTACTCATAGTTCCTTGCAAGTGTCTTTTAAGTTCTTTGACATTCTACATTATCTAAGAATTCAAATTAACTTTCTTTACAATCCAGGGACCTGGAGTTAAAGAAAGGTCTTGGCTTCTTGGCCCTTTATCAAAAGTTTGACGAATGAGTGTACATTTACCACTGATAAAATGAAGATAAAATGAAATGTTTGTCATGTGCATATTTTCTTATGACTGTTCACCTTAGTTGACCTTTTCAATTAGCTAATCAAGTGTTCCAAATAACATTAGATAAAAAGGTTTCTACTGTGTAATATCTATGATATGTAAAGAGCTCCTACAGATCAATAAGAAAAAGGCACCTGTTAGAAAAAGTGGCACAGGGTTATGAATTGGCCTTTCACATAAGAAGAGATTGAAATGATGATTAAAAAAGAAGAGATGCTCAAATTCATTCTAGTAATTAGGGAAATGAAAACCTTTTTTTTTTTTTACCAAATACATTGGCAAAAACTATAATATCCACTTTTTGAAAGAAACGGGCACTCTCATACACTGTTAATGAGAGTGCAAATTGTGTAGCTTTTTGATAGAGGGTACCAAAATCCTCTCATTTTTTAAATATGCATATATTTTGGCCCAGCAATTCTGTAGGAAGCTATTCTAAGGAAATATCTGCACATTTGTATAAAGATGCATACAAGATTTCAATGCAGTGAAACTGGTCATAACAGTGAAAACTTGGCAGCACCCTAAATGTCCATCAGAAGGGGAATGATTTAAATAATGGCATGCTGTTCTGTGGAATAACATGGGGCTATTAAAGGAAAGAAACCCTTCAGACCTATATAAACTGACACAAGAGTTCCAAAATATGTTGTTAAAGGTGGGGGGGGGGCAGAGGAGGGAGTTATAGAACAGTCCGTATACCATGATTCCACTTATCTAAAAGAACAAAACCTTACCATGCGTATGGATAATACAAAAAAGTGTGATTGATACGCACCACAAATGGTTATCTCTGGGGCAAAAGGGAGTGGTGTTAGAGGAAGGCAGTATAGAGATACTTATACATTTTACCCTATACAATTCTACAGTGCATTTTAATTTATGATTACTATTTTGATACTAATTATACAGATTCATCATACGCATCATACGCATTGGAGGATAATTACAATGCGATTCTGAAATGGAGTGAATGCCTTGTATTTAGACAGCACTCGGGTAGTTTTTAAAAATAATTTTCTCCCTTTGTTAAAGTAGTATTTGTATTGTCTAAATTTTCTGCACTGAAAATATGAGTATAAAGAAGAATAAGAGCACCATAATCCCATACCCAAGGAGCTCTATTGTCAACTTCTGGGTACACGTTTGTGTACACACGTTTGGATGCTTGCATGCACACGTGTGCACACATACATGCACATGTGCAAACATACGTATCTTCTTTCTACAAAAATGGGTTCTTACTGTGCATACCTATTTGTAATTTGCTTCCTTTAACTTGACTCTATACTGTGAGCATCTTTCACGTTTGGTAACTCTGAATAAGTGAAAAAGACATTTTAGTGGGAAGAAGAACAACACTGTGCCATGTAAGTATAGTGTTCCACTTAAAATAACTGGTTTCTAGGACAAACTATAATCTTAAAGTCATGGCCACCAAAAGTAAATAGCCAAGGAATTAAAAAATCCTCAGTGTTAAACCAGTTCAGTTCTGTTTGGAATTTATGCACATGTTGTTTAAATTGTAGTTACTAGTAATGATGTATAAGTGCAATGTATTAAAATGTCATTAGGAATCTTTTGGGTGGGGTTTGGTTTTAATGAAGATTTTAAAACTGAACTTGAACAGTTATTTTGGTTCAAAGAAAAACCAACCGGTCTAATTTTTGGTAAATGTGTGGGCTTAGTTGTGTTCTTTCACAACTTACAAAAGTAAAGAAAATCTAGGTCTCTGTGGCAACATGAATCTTTGTGTATGGTAACTCAGTCTGTAGTATATAAAATTGTACATTAGGAGAACTGTGTTGGATTTGGGCAAGTATGTACGTATTCTGCTCGCATGTCCTCTAGAAGCATTTATTAAGCACATCCGCCCTAGGCTCATTATAACCTTTTCTGGGTTTATGCTGTGGGACTTAGAGGTGAAAAGACCTTAGTTTATGATGAATTCAATAGAGTATTTAACAAAAGAAGATTCTACCTTGTAGACAATGGTGTTAATGTGATGGCCTAGCGTAGCTGCTCATATTTTTGTTATGGCGATTGAAATAGCATCGCTGCTCTCCAAGGCTGTGCCTCTTGTGCATTTTGGCCTTTCTGGAACTGATTTCACAGCAAGAGGATTTTTCTTTCATAGGCGCTGTGAAGTTAGCAGATTTTATGTGGGAGTCAGAATAGAGGTTTCCCATTTCTCAGTTGATTGATGACAGAGACATGTGAGATGAGGCTAGTAACAGAGGTATTGAAAATATTTATGGTGGCTTCTAGTGGTTGTTAAGAAGTTAAGGCAGTGGAAGGCATGGTGAAATACCTGTTTTCTCTTAGGTATCCTGTTTATTACCTTCAACATGTGCCTAAAGCATTTTAATACTACAAAAAAAGTAATGATAGGGTTTTGAAGGACCACTCCCCTGGGGGTACCCGAGTGGTGAGTCATCAGAGAAAGCCTGCAGAAATGGGCAGAGCTGCTCCTGCTGAAATGGTGATCATTCGTGATTCTCAGAATATGTTAGTCATTTCTGCTTCTCAAATGAACTGAAAGCTGAACGTTTCCCGCAGACAGGAAACAGGAACTTGGTTGAATGAGCTTAAAGTTCAGTTATGGCTTTGGAAACAGAAGAGAAGACAGAACTAGCACTAGTATCTCATGGGACGCATCCAAGTAAAAGATGCTGTGTTCCCCATGACCACTGAAGATACTAAGTTGAGACATAGCTTAAAAGAGTAATTGAAAAATCATCACTTGACTGGGGGGTGGAACTGGGCAGAACTCTAGCCATAAACAACTGTCAGACGAATGTGTTTCAAATAGAGCAGAAAAGAGAAAAGCAGGCTAGGATAATGGTATTCTTGTACTTGGAACCACAGAGACCTTCAGGATTTGCTGCAAGGTTAGTTTAGTATGGTTTAAAGCCTTTGGTGAAATATTTGGGATTCCGTTTGTGCCCAGGCACTTCCTTACAGGAGTAGGTTGGAATTTCTGTGAAGCAGGTGGTTTCCATACTCTGGAAACTAGAAAAGTCATGGTTCAGGCTCACTGTTTGGTGAATTATAGCAACCTGCAGATGGGAAGCTGTGTAGTGTTTATTTCCCCCAATAGAAAGAAATGTCAGTATTAGCATATTCATTCAAATATAGTTACACATTTTACATTTTCAAGCAGAATGACTGAACTCGTAAGGACATTATATAACACAGCTTTTCCACCAGAAAATTTTGGATTCCTCTGCTTAGATTTTGTTTTTAGTGTCAAGTATAAAGGCCAGGGTTTTTATGTGGAAGCAGGTTTTTAATTTATGCACATATTTACATTAATTTGAATATTCTCTTGATCACCAAGAGATTGTTGAATATTAAACTGTTAGTAAGGGAGTAGCTTGCTTTAGGAAGTATCCTCCAAAGAATTTACTTCTTTACAAGTAATTTTAGAAAAGACAACTGCAAAATGGAAACTTCCCTGGTGAATCTCCCACCTTTTTTTTTTTTTTTTTTCCTTGCGGTACGTGGGCCTCTCACTGTTGTGGCCTCTCCCGTTGCAGAGCACAGGCTCCGGACGCGCAGGCTTAGCGGCCGTGGCTCACGGGCCTAGCCGCTCTGCGGCACGTGGGATCTTCCCGGACCGGGGCACGAACCCGTGTCCCCTGCATCGGCAGGTGCACTCTCAACCACTGCGCCACCAGGCAAGCCCCCACCTCCTTTTTTAATCCATGTTTTGAAATGGAGTTCCCCAACCTCACTTTTAAGCCTTTCTTTTATGGCCTGAGTAGAATTGAATGAGGGGTGATCCTCAACCCCAGAAGTACAAAGTGTTCATTGGGGTTAAAAAGATACTTGTACTTGCCCTGCCGGCTGACTTGAATCCTAGCTCAGTAGGGTCATTCTGGAGTCACTGTAAGCCTAAGGGCTCTGCAAAGGTAGAAGAATATTCTGCCTGGCTCTTGGAGGAAGAATATTCCAGTGCTCAGATAGCTTCCCAATCTCTATCTTGTCTCAGTGGTACTCTGCATTTGAGCCGTTGTTATTTGGTTATATGAAATGTTTGTGTGGAGTGATTGGCCTATGATTGCAGTGATATAGTACATGTGGTGCAATGGGAGAGTCATTCCTAACTTAACTTTCAGATCTTTTTCTCAAAAAGCCCCTAACCCTAAAGATTGTAGGGTTTTTTTTTTTTCACCTCTTAGGGAGAAAGTGCTTCCTTACAATCTAGCTTCTAATTGTCCTCAACTGAGGAAGACTATTGACCACCTCCCTCCCTGCCTTTGACTGAAGGGTTATGTTGCTTAGGGCACTGCCCACAGGAAAGAGGAGGTCAGTGCTGTGCTAGGGCATGACCAAAGGAGTGAGAGTTGGCCATGAACATATGGTCTCTAGCCAGAGCGTACCTTGAGTTTTGAAAACTAGGAATCTCAACTCCAGTTTGTTCTTTAGAGACATATTTTAAAAACAAGCTGTAGCCTATTGGGTCCCTAAGCTAAGAGTGTGTTGAGAAGCCTTGCAGTGTTGAATCTGATATCACGGGTCTCTGGTGGAAATCTGCAAAAGTGAGTCAAAACTGTGTGTTTTTCCAAAGACAATTGTTGTTATGAAACACATATATGTTACTTTAATGACTTTGATGAGATGGAAGCAACTCATTTTGAAGCAGCTATTTTTGGCTGAAAGAATTGCTTTTCAACCTAGAGTTGATTTCTTTAATTTTGCATCATTCCTAGCTAATGTGACACTAAGGTCATTTTATTTGTCTGGTCTCTTCTAGATGTCATAACATTTTGTCATGAGATCATGAGAAAATGTTTCTTCTGCTTTGAGAGGAGTGAGTAGGAGTCTGCTTAGGATGGAAAATCAATTCTTAGATTTGTTGCCTCTGCTGCTGACCTCTGCCTCCTGTGTGAAAGAAAATCAATGATGTTTCAAAGTCATACAGTTACATATTTGGGTTCCATAACATTGTTCTGTGGAATGAGCTAAACTTTTAGAATTTGAGTTTGGTACTTGGCCAGATCTGGGGACATGTCCTGCGATTGCTAGACCTTTTTTTTTAAAAAAAAATTTTTTTTTCTTGCTTTTACCGGCAGCAGCCCATTGCTGATGAAAGATCAGGATGTTGCCTGGACTTGGCACCGGGCACCGAACCTCAATGCCTTTCTCTTCTACTTTCAGACATAGCAGCCCTGGAAACCATAAGATCGAGGTGCTGGAAGCATTCTGATAATCCCTTTTCTTATTCTTTAAAAATCTGGCCTGTTGCTGTCACACAACCATCAGGCCTCAAACAGAGAACGTTTGTTTTCAGAACCTCCTCTGTGTTGACCTTAGTTTTGCTTTTGAAGAAGAGTAAGCAGCAGGTTGCCCCGTATAGTACATGAGAAAGAGAACCGCCTTTACCTTTAACTGCTGCTCACATTGTTTGCAGATGCTTCCAGGAGGATTGAATTATAACCTAATTTAAAGAGGATGTATTTTCGCTTAACCACACACAGAAATAACTGCAAAGGGATGTCTTAAAAGCAAATTACACATTGTAGGTACAGCGGAAGTTAAATGCTTTAGGGATAAATGGGTGATATCTGCTGGTCGGAAATATCAACACTGTTGAAGTTATAGCAAGTTTCTTGGCTGACGTTTTTATGGGGACCCATAACTCCCCTTCCTTAAACAGTGTTTCATTGAGATGGGAAAAAGACTTCTGCTCTGCTTGGGAGTTTTTAGTACACTGGTGCTTCTCTTTAAATCTGTTTTTGAAATTCTTGTTTTGGATCTCATCTTCTGCAAAAGTGCCTTATATTGACACATTGTCAATACTCAAGTAATGAAACCTACAAGTAAGGAAACCTACAAGTAAGGAAACCCCCTGTTGTGTGTGTTCTGCAGTGGAACTAACCTATTCCAAATTTTACACTTGCTGGAGGAGTATTATAACCAGAAGGTTATAACCTGTTTGTAACAGAGGGATAGTAGTCTGCAGATGAAATTGATCCAGACCTTTTAGTTTTCTGTTTGTATTTTTAGCTCTGCATTGTCCTTTCCTTTATTCCTTTTCAGAACCTCACTTTCAGGCTTTGCATAATTTTCCTTGCCCTGATATTTAAAGGAAATTGTAAAAAATCCATTTTGAGCAAGCCAGCTGGTACCTACGCATTAACAGGTATAACTGGATAATCCCAGAGGGTAGCTATTATTATTAACTTTTTAAAAAAGTCTGGTTGGGCTATTATTACAGGGTTGAGGGTTGGCTCATGGGTATCCCTCTTTTCCTATTATACGTATATGTCTGCTCTCTATGTTAGTCTCATGTCCTCTTAAAATATTGTCTATTGAACAGTAAGCTCCAGAAGGAGTGGGCTTGGTAAATGCTCATTGAATTTTTCTTGAACGAATGCATGTGCATGTACCTGTAGCTGCCCAGGATTTGGGAAACTAAATTTTTAAAAATTTTACAGATGAAAAGGGTGGTTACTGGCTATACTTATTTTTAATTTTTTTTTTCCCTCAAATGCCCTTATGGTGGTTAGTCTTCAGCAGTGATGATTACAAAACCAAAGAAAATAGAGACTCAACCGTTTGTTTTCTGCTTCAGTGAGCCTATGCCCAATAGGATAACATCACTTTCATATTATGAAAGTCACTGCATATGTCATTAAGTCTTTACAACTTTCGGTTGTCATGCTAGAAGGCATAGCTTCTTCCAAGACTTCTTTCTACCAAAGAAGTTTTATTCCACCATATTCTTGTTTAAATGTAGGAATCTCTTAACCAAATGGATTTTTTCTTCTGGATTTAAAAAATGTGATCTTAATACATGGCTTATTTTTTTAAATAAATGTTTCATTTTGGAATAATTTTAGATTTACAATGAATTTGTAAAGATAGTTCAGAGGTCCTGGATATTTTTCCCCAGCTCCCCCTAATGTTAACATTTTACATAACAGACACTGGTGCAGTACTCTAGAATTTATTTGGATTTCCCTAGTTTTACTACCAAAGTCTTTAATTTTTTTCCTGTTCCAGGATCCAAAATTGTTATACATGTTTATTTTAGAAAACATGTATGGATAAAAAAACAAAACAAAGTACGGGTAGTGCCCGTACGCAGAGACAACTATTGAGATTTTTTTAGTATATATCCTTCCGTATCCCCCAAACGTTTTTGGATTCCCCTAAAAAACAAAATGTGTTTTATATACTGTTTTGTAATTTGCTTTTTTACACTTAATATAGCATTTAAATTTTTTGTGAACATCTTCCCATGTCTTCTATTTTTAATGTAGTTTAATCTATTCCCTATCCTTATTTATTTGTTTATTTATTTGGCCATGCCAGTGGCTTGAGGGATCTTAGTTCCCTGACCAGGGATTGAACCCAGGTCCCCGGCAGTGAAAGCGCCAAGTCGTACCCACTGGACTGCAGGGAATTCCCTGTCCTTAGTTATTTTGTTTCCATTTCTTTGTTCAGTTAATTCTTCATGATTTAAGGCCAAACGTGTGCGGGTGTTCTCAACCTTTCCCCCCCCAACAAACCTGAGAAATAGGACACTCCTATCAGTAACAATGGCTCATTAACCCAGTGATTCTAAATATGTGTGTATTAGGTTGAACCATTTGAAATTGCTATATTTGTGGATGTAACAGCTTTTCGACTATTGGCAATTTTATATGGTTCAACCTAATAGTTTAAAAAAGCTTTCTAGGTCATTCTGATCCCTTTCCTCCATTCTCACTCCACTGAGAACCCCTGGCCTCTCACTCTACTGAGAATCTCTGCATTTAGAATGGTGAGCTGACTCTGAAACATTTCACCAGGCAAAACTGTTGACAAATCACCTTCCAGGTGTCTCTGATAAACACAACATCCTTAAGACTTATGCCTATGTTGATGGCATATGCAGAGAACTTGAACTCCGGTGAATTGCATCTGTCCATCAGCATGTTGAAAATAGACTTCTGAGCATCCAGCCTAAGCTCTGGAAAATACAGGCAGACTGGTGGCTCCGAGTCCTGGTTCTGTATCTGTATTGGATAGCCAGGGGCACTGGCGCCACCCAGTGGTACCTTGTAGACGAGCAGCTGATGTTGCTCTTACCTCTACTTTCACTTTTTTCTTTCTTTCCTCTTCTCCCATGTTTATGGTCTCACCTTCCTTTTCTTTTCTCCATCTGTGCCAATTGCAGTAAGGGGTTTCATTTAGCCCAGCTGATGAGAATCAGAGCGCTACACTAGCCATATAATTTTGCTGTGATATCCTCATTTAAGTAAAGGCTTTGGAATATGAGACATGAAATCATACGTGTAAACATACTGAGCAGACTGTTATTCGCTCTGCTTATGAAGTCATGATTCCTACCCAGAATGGGAGTAAAATTTGTACTCTGCCAGAATGCGGTCCATCTTGTGTTTAATTTCAAGCTTGTCAGTGTATGAGAGGAAGCACGCCTATGTATCTCAGATGTGAGGAGGCATACATACATAGAGTGAAAGATTTAACTGGGAAATCATTCTTTGGTTTCCTTCGTCTTTAGTATGACTTGTTATTTCAGTCAAGAACTATTTAGTAAGCACCTACTGTGTACCTGTACGGTGCTAGTTTCTGGGGATTATAGCAGCGATGGGGACAGAGATGACTTCTGTCTTTAAAGAGCTTACAGCCCAGCCGGGGAACAGAAACTTGAACGCGTTTAGGTGCTGTGCTGGGAGAGGAAACAGCAGAGGCACCTGACGTAAAGCGGGGAGGTCAAGGAAGGCTTTTTAGAAGCGTCATTCAAACTGAGACCTAAAGGAAGCCAGGAAAAGGGAGAAGAGAATGTTCTTGGCAGAGAGAAAAGGATGTGCTAGACGCAGAGGTGAGAGATTAAGCTACGTGCTTTTGAGAACCTAAAAGAAGTTTGTGATGGCTCGGGCTGTGAGATCAACTCATTTATAAGTTTCACACCAGTGCCGGGAGGTAGGAGTAGTATTCCCTCCACGTTAGAGTTGTAGCAGATGAGGCACAGAGGGCACAGAACTTGCCCGAGGTCACCCCACTCTAGTAAGTTGTCGCGCCAAGAACTGGACCCAGGCCGTCTGGCTCCAGCACGTTGGCTCACAACTACCTCAGCAGGACGCTGCATTATAGATACTGGAGCTTCATTGTCCTCCCCCCCTCCCCGGCGCCCCCCCTTTACCCTTTGATGAAGCATAGCGCCTTATCTTGTTCATCTGTGGTCTTCTTAAGGGCCAAGTTAAATCTTTCTTAGTAAACTGAACGTTAGGCTGTACTGGGTACAGCCTCTTCCAAGAACTGGAGCTTACAAATAATGTGAAGAAGTCCTTAAGCTTACAGCATCTGGGTTAGCCCGGAAAGTCTCGGGTTTGCTTTAGTCTTTTATCATTGATTGGGAATCAAATACCTCATTTGATGTGCAACTCTATGGTTGCTAACCCATATTTTCCAGAAAATCATAGATGGGAAGTTGTAATTGGTCGTATTTTTAAAAAATGAGTGTAAGGTATGTATTCCGCACAAGGCTAGAATTTTTGTTTGCTTGCTAAAGTTGATTTGGCAATATCCTTTTCTCTGACTTAGGTTAAGTTAGTGAAAGGGTAAACACAACTTAAATAGGACTATAGTCTTTAAAAGTCATACGAATTAAAAACCTATTCATGGAGAGATTTTCTTACAACAGATCTGATTTGTCCTTTATGTACTTAATATACAAGTGTGCGCTTTGTAAGATGAGGAATTGACTTCAGTTTGAAATTATTAATTAAAGTTTAATTCTAGATTTTAGAAGTTGGGTTATAAATACTCAGTTGTATATAAACTATTTAAGATTGTTCTAATTTGATATCGTTGAAACACTTGGAATAAAAAGGTGTGTGTGTGTGTGTGTGTGTGTGTGTGTGTGTGTGTGTGTGTGTTAGATGGCACAAAGCTGGTTGTTTCATTTATTTTCCCATTTGTATATGACTGTGGATTCACTCAGGACTTAGTACTTGGAAGTGTGTTTCCAGTAGTGAAGGTAAGGCTTTTGCTGATGTAGGCACACATTCTTGCCTTGTTCTCCGTGCGACCCGAGTTAGGGTTATTACTGGGGTCATCATTACGGATGTTTTTGCAAAAAGGCGGGGGGACACTCTGATAAGAATTACTCTGGGACAACATGTGTAAACCAGGGGACAGACCTAGGCAAGCTGGGAAATTTCCAAGTACTAAGTCAGTCGGGTTGAGCCAGTGCTTCTGAAGCTAAGCTCACAAATTGAGGCGACCAGCAGCCACAGGTAGCTTTCCCTTTACTTTGGAGTAAAACCATTAATTTTCCAGGAAATGTATTATCGTATATTGCAGTGGAATTGTATGTGTAGCAGCTGTGTTCCTCTTAGAAGTTTGAGCATTGTGAACTCAGTGCTGCTAGGCCCTGTCGAGGTTATTGCAGGACACAGAGCTGTGTGGGCCTTACAGGAAGTGAGATTACTTAATGATACTTTACTGTTGCCTGAAACATTTTGAAATGAAAACTTTGAGGGAAAGAAATGATTCAGCCTTTTCTGCCTCCTACTGCTTTCTGAAGTCAGCTAGTACACATTAGTAAGCTGATACCACAGTTGATTGGAACGTCTGAAGCAAGACATTCTTAGGTAAAATGATATCCTCTAAAGTTCTGAGTAGTTGGTCCCAGAGTTCAGGTTGTAAACAAGTGGGTACTGATGGAGAGCTGACTTCTGAAATCCCCTCCCTTCACCGTCCCTCTCATCCCCTGTGTGGCAAGCAAAGAAGGGATACCCAGTTGGTACCTTTTGCCCATGACACCTTCATCTGGGAGGCCTCAATTCCCATTGGGAGGCTGGGTCTGGTTAGCTGAAAAATGGTTTCCTTGTGGGGCAGAAGAGTGCCAGTATGACTC
This sequence comes from Leucopleurus acutus, assembly GCF_964270905.1. NCBI lineage: Eukaryota > Metazoa > Chordata > Mammalia > Artiodactyla > Delphinidae > Leucopleurus > Leucopleurus acutus. The sequence goes on along the minus strand of NC_139148.1, from coordinate 95,209,887 downwards.
TTCTCATACCTATTAAATCTTAGGCTGGTATCATCTGGCATTTGAGTTCCTGTTTGTTTTAATACGATAAGGGAGTGGAACTCTGGGCTTTAAGGAAATTATTGACACAGTATTTCCATCTGTATGGAACCCCTCATGATTATCTGGCTTTTTGATATTGTCTATTCACTTGGCAGTAGTAGTCAATTTTTGTTAGTCGCATTTTGACAGAGGGTACCACGGGGATGCTTAACTTTAGGAAGCATTTAACATTGTAGTTATAGCAAGAAAAAAACCCACTCATTTTATCTCGCTTCATAGATCATATTACATGAGCGAAAGAAGTTTATTTTACTTTGAGTCTAGTTTAAAAACATAAGTATCAAATCTTCTTTCCGTAGTGAGGTTGAAGTCAACTTTTGGCTCCTTTGTAGCATCTCTTCACCACGTGAATAGGGCCAAATGCCTTAAGGGCCATACCCATTGTCACTTATCAACACACGCATATATACACAGACACACGCTAGAATTCGTTGAGACTGGTGCTATATTTTCTACTTATGTATTGAATGATAAAAGTAATATGTTCACTGCAGAAGTTTTAGAAAATGTAGGGGAAAACAGAAGGACAAAACTAAAAATCACCTATAATTCTACAACCCAGAGATTAACATTTCAGCCTGTAGCCTGCATATATGTGGTTAAGTTGCATCTTAAACCAATTTCACTTCATATATCTTGACTGTTTTCTCATATCCTTAAATATCTTTGACAACACTGCACTTGATGACTGTGTAGTATTCAGTCATAAGGATACATCATTATTTTACCAATCTCCTCTTGGGCATTTGATGTTGTTTCTAGTTTTTCTGTTATTTATATCACAATGGTGACTATTGTCTACATTTTTTGTGTGTGTGCATCTCGGACTGTTTCCTTAGGCTATTCGTAGAAGTAGAGAGTGAAATTATTCGGTCATGAGTTATGTAAGACTTCAAGTGTCCGGATGCCTATTGCCAAATTGCTTTCTATAAAGCTTGTACCAATTTACACTTCTGTCAACAGGATAAAAAGTGCCTTTCTGTATACATTTGGCAACAATGAGTAATTTATTCTTAATTGGCACTACTTTTGATGGCTCCCCAGTGCATTGCTGTCTGTTTCAGCAAATAAAAATTATTCCTGGCAGAAATGAAAGTGGGGGATGTAATATCATAAACAGTAGTACTACAACGAACTGGCGGCCCCAGATACTTTGAGAATTGTTGAAGCAGGCCATATTTTAGCTCTAAGAGTCTGTGTTTCTAAAAATACATTTTTCCTTTTCAAGTAGTTTATCAGTCTCATCTTTAATGTAGAGAAAAATGCTAATACTTTTCTTCTAAAATTATTGCTTCATGAACTGTACTTTGCTGGACAGCAGAAACTAACACAACACTGTAAAGCAACTATACTCCAGTAAAAATTAATAAAACATTATTGCTTCATGAGTGCTTACTGTTCATTACGTTAGCGCTTTCTGTATGTATATTTATTGAGTCATGCCTTTGAAAACAAAATGTAACTTCTGGCAAAAATAGTCCAAGTTTTTGGAACATTTGGTTTGTTACACAGCAGTAATTTCTGGTCAAGGTCTCTTAAATTAACAAATACTTCTTTCAACTATTATTCAGTTCTTTAGTATTTTAGTAAAGGCCTTGTGAATTCAGAATCACCCATGTATCACCATACTGCTTGAGTAAACTTGGAAGGAAGAGATTTGGTAAGTCCAATGTTTGATATTATGCAATCGATTTGTCCAACACATTTTCTAAAATCAGTATCATAAGATTGCTGGTCCTAGAGGGCAGACAGCAGAAGCAAGAAGAACTACAGTCCTGCAGCCTTTGGAACAAAAACCACATTCACACAAAGATAGACAAGATGAAAGGGCAGAGGGCTATGTACTAGTTGAAGGAACAAGATAAAACCCCAGAAAAACATCTAAATTAAGTGGAGATAGGCAAGCTTCCAGAAAAAGAATTCAGAATAATGATGATTCAGGACCTCGGATAAAGAACGAAGGCAAAGATCGAGAAGATGAAAGAAATGTTTAACAAAGACCTAGAAAAATTAAAGACCAAACAAACAGAGATGAACAATACAATAACTGAAATGAAAACTACACTAGAAGGAATCAATAGCAGAATAACTGAGGCAGAAGAATGGATAAGTGACCTGGAAGACAGAATGGAGGAATTCACTGCTGCAGAACAGAATAAAGAAAAAAGAATGAAAAGAAATGAAGACAGCCTAAGAGACCTCTGGGACAACATTAAACGCAACAGCATTCGCATTATATGGGTCCCAGAAGGAGAAGAGAGAGAGAAAGGACCAGAGAAAATATGTGAAGAGATTATAATCGAAAACTTCCCTAACATGGGAAAGGAAATAGCCACCCAAGTCCAGGAAGTGCAGCAAGTCCCATACAGGATAAACCCAAGGAGAAACACGCCAAGACACACAGCAATCAAATTGGCAAAATTCAAAGAAAAATTATTGAAAGCAGCAAGGGAATAATGACAAATAACATACATGAGAACTCCCAGAAGGTTAACAGCTGATTTCTCAGCAGAAACTCTACAAGCCAGAAGGGAGTGGCATGATATACTTAAAGTGATGAAAGGGAAGAACCTACAACCAAGATTACTCTACCCGGCAAGGATCTCATTCAGATTCGATGGAGAAATCAAAGCTTTACAGACAAGCAAAAACTAAGAGAATTCAGCACCACCAAACCAGCTCTACAACAAAGGCTAAAGGAACTTCTCTAAGTGGGAAACACAAGAGAAGAGAAGGACCTACAAAAACAAACCCCAAACAATTAAGAAAATGGTCATAGGAACATATATATTGATAATTACCTTAAACGTGAGTGGATTAAATGCTCCAAACAAAAGACACAGGCTAGCTGCATGGATACAGAAACAAGACCCATCTATATGCTGTCTACAAGAGACCCACTTCAGACCTAGGGACACATACAGACTGAAAGTGGGGGATGGAAAAAGATATTCCATGCAAACGGAAATCAAAAGAAAGCTGGAGTAGCAATACTCATATCAGATAAAATAGACTTTAAAACGAAGAATGTTACAAGAGACAAGGAAGGACACTACATAATGATCAAGGGATCAAACCAAGAAGAAGATATAACTATTATAAATATATATGCACCCAACATAGGAGCACCTCGATACATAAGGCAACTGCTAACAGCTATAAAAGAGGAAATCGACAGTAACACAATAATAGTGGGGGACTTTAACACCTCACTTACACCAATGGACAGATCATCCAAAATGAAAATAAATAAGGAAACAGAAGCTTTAAATGGCACAATAGACCAGATAGATTGAATTGATATTTATAGGACATTCCATCCAAAAACAGCAGATTACACTTTCTTCTCAAGTGCACACGGAACATTCTCCAGGATAGATCACATCTTGGGTCACAAATCAAGCCTCAGTAAATTTAAGAAAATTGAAATCGTATCAAGCATCTTTTCTGACCACAACATTGTGAGATTAGAAATGAATTACAGGGAAAAAATGTAAAAAACACAAACACATGGAGGCTATACAATACGTTATTAAATAACCAAGAGATCACTGAAGAAATCAAAGAGGAAATCAAAAAATACCTAGAGACAAATGACAATGCAAACACGATGATCCAAAACCTATGGGATGCAGCAGAAGCAGTTCTAAGAGGGACGTTTATAGCTATACAAGCCTACCTCAAGAAACAAGAAAAATCTCAAATAAACAATCTAACCTTACACCTAAAGGAAGTAGAGAAAGAAGAATAAACAAAACCCAAAGTTAGCAGAAGGAAAGAAATCATAAAGGTCAGAGCAGAAATAAATAGAAACAAAGAAAACAATAGCAAAGATCAATAAATCTAAAAGCTGGTTCTTGAGAAGATAAACAAAATTGATAAACCATTAGCCAGACTCATCAAGAGACAGAGGGAGAGGACTCAAAGCAATAAAATTAGAAATGAAAAAGGAGAAGTTACAAAAGACACCACAGAAATACAAAGCATCCTAAGAGAATACTACAAGCAACTCTATGCCAATAAAATTGACAACATGGAAGAAATGGACACATTTTTAGAAAGGTATAACCTTCCAAGATTGAACCAGGAAGAAATAGAAAATATGAACAGACCAATCACAAGTAATGAAATTGAAACTATGATTAAAAATCTTCCAACAAACAAAAGTCAAGGACCAGATGGCTTCACAGGTGAATTCTTTCAAACATTTAGAGAAGAGCTAACACCCATCCTTCTCAAACTCTTCCAAAAAATTGTGGCGGAAGGAACACTCCCAAACTCATTCTATGAGGCCACCATTACCCTGATAGCAAAAGCAGACAAAGATACTACCGAAAAAGAAAATTACAGACCAATATCATGATGAATATAGGTGCAAAAATCCTCAACAAACTACTATCAAACAGAATGCAACAACACATTAAAAGGATCATTACACCATGATCAAGTGGGATTTATCCGAGGGATGCAAGAATTCTTCAATATATGCAAATCAATCAATGTGATACACCATATTAACAAATGGAAGAATAAAAACCATATGATCGGGCTTCCCTGGTGGCACAGTGGTTGAGAGTCCGCCTGCCGATGCAGGGGACACGGGTTCGTGCCCCGGTCCGGGAAGATCCCACATGCCGCGGAGCGGCTGGGCCCGTGAGCCATGGCCGCTGAGCCTGCGCGTCCAGAGCCTGTGCTCCGCAACGGGAGAGGCCACAACAGTGAGAGGCCCGCGTACGGCAAAAATAAAATAAAATAAAATAAAAACCATATGATCATCTCAATAGATGCAGAGAAAAGCTTTTGACAAAATTCAACACCCACTTATGATAAAAACTCTCCAGAAAGTGGACATAGAGGGAACCTCCCTCAACATAATAAAGGCCATATATAACAAAGCCACAGCAAACATCATTCTCAATGGTGAACAACTGAAAGCATTTGCTCTAAGATCAGGAACAAGACAAGGTTGTCCACTCTCACCACTATTATTCAACATAGTTTTGGAAGTCCTAGCCGCGGCAATCAGAGAAGAAAAAGAAATAAAAGGATTCCAAATTGGAAAAGAAGAAGTAAAGCTGTCACTGTCTGCAGATGACATGATACTATACATAGACAATCCTAAAGATGCCACCAGAAAACTACTAGAGCTAATCAATGAACTTGGTAAAGTAGCAAGATACAAAATTAATGCACAGAAATCTCTTGCATTCCTTTACACTAATGATGAAAAATCTGAAAGAGAAATTAAGGAAACACTCCCATTTACCATTGCAACAAAAAGAATAAAATACCTTGGAATAAATCTACCCAGGGAGACAAAAGATCTGTATGTAGAAAACTATAAGACACTGATGAAAGAAATTAAAGATGATACCAACAGATGGAGAGATATACCATGTTCTTGGATTGGAAGAATCAAGATTGTGAAAATGACTATACTACCCAAAGCAATCTACAGATTGAATGCAATCCCTATCAAATTACCAATGGCATTTTTTACAGAACTAGAACAAAAAATCTTAAAATTTGTATGGAGACACAGAGACCCCGAATAGCCAAAGCAGTCTTGAGGGGAAAAAACCTAGGTGGCGGAATCAGACTCCTTGACTTCAGACTATACTACAAAGCTACAGTAATCAAGACAATATGGTCCTGGCACAAAAACAGAAACAGAGATCAATGGAACAAGATAGAAAGCCCAGAGATAAACCCACGCACCTATGGTCAACTCATCTGTGATAAAGGAGGCAAGGATATACAATGGAGAAAAGACAGTCTCTTCAATAAATGGTGCTGGGAAAACTGGACAGCTACATGTAAAGAATGAAATTAGATCACTCCCTAACACCATACACAAAAATAAACTCAAAATGGATTCAAGACCTAAATGTAAGACCGGATACTATAAAACTCTTAGAGGAAAACATAGGAAGAACACTCTTTGACATAAATCACAGCAAGATCTTTTTTGATCCACCTCCTAGAGTAATGGTAATAAAAGCAAGAATAAACAAATGGGACCTAATCAAACTTAAAAGCTTTTGCACAGCAAAGGAAACCATAGACAAGACGAGAAGACAACCCTCAGAATGAGAGAAAATATTTGCAAATGAATCAACTGACAAAGGATTAATCTCCAAAATATATAAAGAGCTCGTGCATCTCAATGTTAAAGAAACAAACAACCCAATCCAAAAATGGGCAGAAGACCTAAATAGACATTTATCCAAAGAACACAACAGATGGCCAAGAAGCACATGAAAAGCTGCTCAACATCACTAATTATTAGAGAAATGCAAATGAAAACTACAGTGAGGTATCACCTCACACCAGTTAGAATGGGCATCATCAGAAAATCTACAAACAGCAAATGCTGGAGAGGATGTGGAGAAAAGGGAACCCTCTTGCCCTGTTGGTGGGAATGTAAATTGATACAGCCACTGGGGAGAGCAGAATGGAGTTTGCTTCAAAAACTAAAAATAGAATTGCCATATGATCCAGTAATTCCACTTCTGGGCATATACCCAGAGAAAACCATAATTCAAAAAGACACATGCACGCCAACGTTCATTGTAGTACTATTTACAATAGCCAGGTCATGGAAGCAACCTAAATGCCCATTGACAGACGAATGGATAAAGAAGATGTCATACATACATACAATGGAATATTACTCAGCCATAAAATGGAATGAAACTGAGTCATTTGTTGAGACGTGGATGGATCTAAAGACTGTCATACAGAGTGAAGTAAGTCAGAAAGAGAAAAACAAATATTGTATATTAGCGCATATATGTGGAACCTAGAAAAATGGTACAGATGAACTGGTTTGCAGGGCAGAAATTGAGACACAGATGTAGAGAACAAACGTATGGACACCAAGGGGGGAAAGCCGCGGGGGGGTGTGGATGGTGGTGTGCTGAATTGGACGATTGGGATTGACATGCATACACTGATGTGTATAAAATTGATGACTAATAAGTACCTGCTGTATAAATAAATAAATAAATAAAATTTAAAAATTACCAAAAAAAAAAGATTGCTGGTCCTGAGTCAAGAATTATCAATGTGACAGCAATTTTCATCTATTAAAACTTTTCTTTCCCAGTGGTTGTTTCCTAATAGTCAAGCTGTATCTTAGGTGGGTCTTACAAGTAGATTTTTGATATTTGTTGCTTTAAAAAATTCTTATTTAAATGCAGTTGTTCTATTGAGAGCTTTTAAAAGAATGTGCCTTTCCCTCTTGATACTGTTGTTAGTTTCATCCAAGGTAATCAAAAGGATAGGGATAGTGCACCTTTTTTTGTTTTCTGATATTCTCACATTCATCTTTTTTTTTTTTTTTTCAGTATGCGGGCCTCTCACTGTTTTGGCCTCTCCTGTTGCGGAGCACAGGCTCCGGACGCGCAGGCTCAGCGGCCATGGCTCACGGGCCCAGCCGCTCCACGGCATGTGGGATCTTCCCGGACGGGGCACAAACCCGTGTCCCCTGCATCGGCAGGTGGACTCTCAACCACTGCGCCACCAGGGAAGCCCCACATTCACCTTAAGAGTAAAACTAATCAATACTGATTAGAAAGAAATTCTTAATTTTGCTGTGTAGGGAAGCATATAAGATGCTTTCCTAATGTTCTAGAAAGTAGACCCTATTTTAGTCCATTTGGAGGGGAGAGGGAGGAGAGTTTGTTTTTAGAGACTAGTTCATTACTCTCATTTTAAAGCCTATTTCCGTTCTGAAAGTGTGCAACTTTTGAAGTAAGGAATGGAATTTCTATGCATGTGGTTTATCTTCCCGTCCCAGGTGAAGTCTGGTACTTATATTGTAGGTTAGGTACTTGTCATTTTTATACACACACAATTTACATATGTGTGCTATGCAAATTGTGTGTATGTGTGATATATATAAAACCATACTAATGATAAAACTGTATGTGTCTATATATAATTTATATACATAATTTGTCATACTAATTATAAGGGGAGAAGTTAAGTAACAGAAAGAGTGATAATAGAATTCTTAGCTAGAGTTGAAGTATTTCTCTTCACATTCAAACTAGACTCTGTCTTTGAGCTAGGGTAAAGACAGTGGGTATAGTATAAATAAACATTACTTCAAAACTTAGAAAGTGAAACAAAGAACTTACCCCTGAGTACTGCAGATTTAACTACATAAAGAAAACTAAATAAAGAAATATTTCTTGTTTTTCTCTTTCTGTATATATATATATATAAACATAGACAATTTATATGTTCTTCTAGCATTGAAAAGAATAATTTTTGACTTAGGAGTAAAATGAAAGATTTTCTGTTTGGCTAAAATTGATTATCATCATTCTAAAATATAATAGTACTTGTAGCTGTCCAGTTTTCCCAGTACCACTTATTGAAGAGGCTGTCTTTTCTCCATTGTATATTCTTGCTTCCTTTATCAAAAATAAGGTGAGCACACATGCGTGGGTTTATCTCTGGGCTTACTATCTGTTCCATTGATCTATATTTCTGTTTTTGTGCCAGTACCATACTGTCTTGATTACTGTAGGTTTGTAGTATAGTCTGAAATCTGGGAGCCTGATTCCATCAGCTCCGTTTTGTGTTCTCAAGATTGCTTTGGCTATTTGGGGTCTTTTGTTTTTCTATACAAATTGTGAAATTTTTTGTTCTACTTCTGTGAAAAATGCCATTGGTAGTTTGGTAGGGATTGCACTGAAAAGTAGATTGCTTTGGGTAGTGTAGTCATTTTCACAATGTTGATTCTTCTAATCCAAGAACATGGTATATCTCTCCATCTGTTTGTATCATCTTTAATTTCTTTCATCAGTGTCTTATAGTTTTCCGCACACAGGTCTTTTGTCTCCTTAGGTAGGTTTATTCCTAGGTTTTGTTTTTTTTTTAAACATCTTTATTGGAGTATAATTGCTTTACAATGGTGTGTTAGTTTCTGCTTTATAACAAAGTGAATCAGTTATTCATATGCATATGTTCCCATATCTCTTCCCTCTTGCGTCTCCCTCCCTCCCACCCTCCCTATCCCACCCCTCTAGGTGGTCACAAACCACCTAGATGATCTCCCTGTGCTATGCGGCTGCTTCCCACTAGCTCTCTGTTTTACGTTTGGTAGTGTATATATGTCCATGCCACTGTCTCACTTTGGTATTTTATTCTTTTTGTTGCAGTGGTAAATGGGAATGTTTCCTTAATTTTTCTTTCAGATTTTTCATCCTTCGTGTACAGGAATGCAAGAGATTTCTGTGCATTAATTTTGTATCCTGCTACTTTACCAAATTCGTTGATTAGCTCTAGCAGTTTTCTGGTGGCATGTTTAGGATTCTCTATGTAGAGTATCATGTCATCTGCAAGCAGTGACAGCTTTACTTCTTCTTTTCCAATTTGGATTCCTTTTATTTCTTTTTCTTCTCTGATTGCTGTGGCTAAAACTTCCAGAACTATGTTGAATAACAGTGGTGAGAGTGGACAACCTTGTCTTGTTCCTGATCTTAGAGGCCATGGTTTCAGGTTTTCACCATTGAGAACAATTTGGCTATGGGTTTGTGATATATGGCCTTTATTATGTTGAGATAGGTTCCCTCTATGCCCACTTTCTGGAGGGTTTTTATCATAAATCGGTGTTGAATTTTGTCAGAAGCTTTTTCTGCATCTATTGAGATGATCATATGGTTTTTCTCCTTCAGTTTGTTAATATGGTGTATCACACTGATTGATTTGCATATATTGAAGAATCCTAGCATTCCTGGGGTAAACCCCACTTGTAGAGTTTTGAATATTGTTTCTTTGAGCCAGGCTCAGTTACTTTTGTGAGATCCCAATAGCACAACTTTTAGTCATTTCTTGTTTTTCCTTTGGTACCTGGCTTATCATGAACTACCTGGCTTATCATGCACAGGTAATGTGAAACAGCATGTGAGGTTTCTTTTTATTTAGTTATTTATTTTTAAAATTTTATTTTTATTTTTATTTTTGGGTGCATTCGGTCTTCGTTGCTGTGTGCAGGCTTTGTCTAGTTGTGGCGAGCGGGGGCTACTCTTTGTTGTGGTGCGTGGGCTTCTCATTGCGGTGGCTTTTCTTGCTGTGGAACACGGGCTCTGTGTGCATGGGCTACAGTAGTTGTGGCACGTGGGCTCAGTAGTTGTGGTTTGCGGGCTCTAGAGCGCAGGCTGAGTAGTTGTGGTGCACGGGCTTAGTTGCTCTGCAGCATGTGGGATCTTCCCGGACCAGGGCTTGAACCAGTGTCCCCTGCACTGGCAGGAAGATTCTTAACCACTGCGCCACCAGGGAAGTCTGAGGTTTCTTTTTAAAGGGGATCTTTTCTCATGTCACTATACATAAATGTTGTCTCTTATTGCAGATTGGAGTCACGAAAGATACACGGGTTCTTCTTAAGAGAAAAAGAGGAAATCTGTAAGTATTTGTCCTTTAAAAATTCTAAATTTGCCATCTTGTCAGCTTTTGGAGAAAACTAAGTGACCAAACTAACAGGCATTTTTCCTCTCTTTATATTAGAAAAGCCCTGCCAGTATTTATGTTTGTGTTAAAAAGGCAATATTTGGGAAAGTAAAATAGGAAAGCTTTTTACTCTGGGCAACTTCTAAAATTTAAACTGTCACTCACTTATGAAAGGGGAAGTGTTGCTTAAAATCTAAATACAATCTTTTTCTTTTGAGTATTACCAAAAAATGGAGTCACAGATTGGAGTTCCAATTCTGGCTACTGAGGCGGTGTGTCTTTGGCAAGCTGTTTAGCTTCCCTTTGCCTCAATTTCCTCATCTGTAAAATGAGCTTAATAAGTGTAAGTGTCCAGTGACTGGTTCATTAATATCGATGAAGTTGAATCTGTAGTAGTGTATATTTTCTCCAGTAAATTGAAGCTTATTCTAGTTACTGTTTCTCAAACTGTTTTACATATATTTCTGATCTTCAAAAATCTAAGCATCTCTACTGTCCTTTACTGAGGCATCTACTCTAGACTGTAATATAGAATGAAAGAAATGCAACAGAGCACCTAAAGTTAGAATTTTAGTGTTTGAGCCTTGGACCTTGAAAATTACCTAGTCCAGGGGTTCCCAAACATTGACCTATAGACCGTGCCCTCACCAGTGAAGCGTTTTTACTGGTCCATGGTGAAGTGAGGAAAACAAAGACAACAGGCCATGAGATTTTTAAAGCTCAACTTTTTCCATTTAAATGATTGCTTCTTATTATAAGATACATCCTCCTAATTTTGAGGAGTTAGACCCATTCTGTATTTTATGAAATGATAGTGATAGTAAATGATAGGTTTATGGTTTTTGTTTTTATGTCCATACCTGGCCAAAAAAAAATTGGCAGCTGTGTCATTGCTGCCTTCTTTGTTTTTAAAACTTTTATTGGTCCATGATATCTTAAAATCTGAAGCCAACTTTCTCATTGTACAGATGAGGAAACAGACAGGAGGTTATTTAATTTGTTCCAGGTAATGCAGCTCAGCAAGGTGCTGAGCTAGGACCAAAAGCCCTGTATCCAATGCTGCCTCTCTTGTATTTCTGTTCTTCTGAGAATTGCTTTCATTATAATAGCTTATGAAATTGAAACAGAAGATCTAGTAGTTCTTATGTGCTAATTCAGAACACTCAGTGTTCTTGTAAAGCTAAGGTTTAAAGTCTACCGATCAGCCTGCATTAGAAAAATCTTGAACATGACCAAAGATTTTCATCAACAGGCCAGAATTAGTTGTCCCTGAATTCAGCTACATAGGCAGCATGCTATTTCCATGATTGACAAAGAAGATACCAATAAGTGTAGTGTTTCCTTTGGGAAATAGACCATAGTGCAATTGTGAGGGCTGTAGTATTCAGGCTTCTATAGTTATTTATCCAGAGAGTCTGTTTTCTCTCTCTCTCTCTCACTCTCTCTCTCTCTCTCTCTCTCTCTCTCTCTCTCTCTCTCTCTCTCTCTCTCTCTCTCTCTCTCTGTCTCTCCCTCTCTCCACACACACACACACACACACACACACACACATCTACACACATAGATAAATACTAACAGTAGTTGGCCTGCAACCCATCTAGATGTGTAACAGAAAAAACTACCAAGGTGAAGAGCTGGAGTTGCCAGGAGCCTTAGTGAGAGGCCAGTTGTGGCCAGTTGTGTTCAGGTGTCAACAGACACCTTGGAGACTCCTCTTCAATTGGCATAGCTCTGCCTTGGCTATCCCCAAACACACTTCAAAACAGAAATACCTAATTCCCTCATCTCCCTTGCCTCACTCACGTTTGTGACGCTCGCATGGGCCAGGTAAACAAATGAACGTGAAGAGAGAACAGAATGGAAAGTATTACCCATCCCTAACGTGGAGACATTATCTCTAGGAGTACTTTTCCATGGCTTCTTGTATTTGACTTCATGTGGCTTCCTTCTTTAGTTAAGAATTCTTTAATTTCTCAAATGTCAGGCACACACTAATGCAATGTCAATAATTTAAATACATATTAAATTAATAATAATGTTAATAAAAAATACGTATTGAATTTTTCATTGTCTGGAATACCTGTGCCCTTTTCTTACCAACACTAATATTTAAGAGTTGACTGAATGGCTATAAGCTTTCGGTCTTCAACAGATTTATCACTCTTTGAGTTCTTTTATTAACCTAATTTATAATGAATATTTACTACTGAAGAGCAGAGTGAAGCTTTTTTGTTTTGTTTTGTTTTCTACCATGATACAGTTTCACATCATGGTGGCCAGGTAGCTGAGTTGTAGTGACTTAATTAGCCATTTTGTAAGAAATGGTTTAAGACTACATTGCTGCATAACTTTTAACAGTGTGAAGTACTGGGAAACAACATTAGCAGAGAACCAACCTATTAAACTGGTCCCTCTTCTAGCAAAGGTGGAAGATAGGGCATGTGGCCAAAAAAAGATATAAGTTGCAAAATTCTCCCTATAACACAGAGGTACTCCTGTGGGAAGTATCACTGCTGGTTACAGATTTTTATTTGAACCTGAGTTCATGTTTGGCAGCCCGCAGTTGTATTACTTTATTATAATTAGTAGATAAGATGATAGAAGACAGATGAATAACAAATAGGTAAGATGACAGAGTCTGCATATTTCTCACTCAGATGAAACACATGTGTAACTGTGAGCTAATTTGAAAGATCAGATCTGTAGCCCAGTTGTTTTTGATTAACTAATGTTACGATCATAAAGAAAAAATATCCAGTAAATGGAAGAGTCTACAGACAAAATTAAAGTCCACACCATGCGTGATGGGCCGTCTAATGTAGCAGCAGGATTTTGTCTACAGGGACCTGTAGCAGATTCTCTTTAGCAGCAGCTGTAGAACACTGGAATTGTCACTGTGCTGGCTGCTTCCCTTCTACAGCACTGAACGCATAACTCCTAGAACTTAGTTTGTCTCCCCTTTTTCATGATGTCTGATAAAGTTGGATTGTAACATCATGCTTTGTCAGTAGGTGCCACTTCTAGCATGATATATCCTCAAAATTCCTTACATGTAAGCTTTGGATTAAATTATATCCAGCCCACTCTCAACTTTGGAAAGCTAGCTGGGACGAAGTGAGAGAGTAGCATTGACATATATACAGTACCAAATGTGAAATAGATAGCTAGTGGGAAGCAGCTGCATCACACAGGGAGATCAGCTCGGTGCTGTGTGACCACCTAGAGGGGTGGGATAGGGAGGGTGGGAGGGAGATGCAAGACGGAGGGGATATGGGGATATATGTATACATATAGCTGATTCACTTTGTTATACAGCAGAAACTAACACAACATTGTAAAGCAATTATACTCCAATAAAGATGTTAAAAAAATCGTGTGTTGCGATCACTTAAAATGAGGAAGAGATATGTAACACAGTGTTACATACACAGTGTGTGTATACATACACAGTGTGTGTGAAGTGCAGAAGCACAACATGGGCTCCTAGATCTCATTTCAACATACTAGATCTCTTTAACACATGTGAGTAGGGTCCCAATTATATACTATCCGATGACCTAGAAAAAGCATTATCTGATGAATGAGTGCTGAGGATGTTCTTAAGGTGTTATGGGAGGGAACACGTGCTAGAACAAGAAAGAGCATTTTCAACATGGCAGCGGAGGTGCTTTCTTTTCTGGGGAAAGCTGGGAAGAGACTAGCAGGATGGCGACTTCAGGAGTTAATACCTGTCCAGGTGATGAAGTAAACAGGTTTGGTTAATCTTGTTAGAGACAAACCCAAAGATCAGTCATAGTTGTGAGATACTCCTAGTCAAGGTAGCTAGGCACAGGTGCAATGTGGTGTTAGAGAGCATCTATATATTCACCCTAGGTGTTTTTGTTTTGCTTTTTTCAGTTTTCAGATGTATTTATTATAATTACTGTATACCAGGTTAAAAGTTTGCTTGTATTAGCTATTTCATATTTATTATATTGGCTTACTAACTTTGAGTCAGATGAGACTTACAAGGGGCAGACGGATGTATATTTCACATGATTATTCAGTCTTGTAGACTGCCTGATAGCAAAAGATCCTGCTAGCTACTCTTAATGACTTTTATTTTCTTAAAATATTAACATTTAAAAAGTTTTAATGTTAAAATGTTAATTTTAATGTTTTAGTGTTAAGGGTTGACTGAATGGCTGTAAGATTTCAGTCTTCAACAGATTTATCAGTCTTTGAATTCTTTTATTAATCTCACTTATAAGGTATATTTACTGCTGAAGAGCAGAGTGAAGTTTTTTTTGTTTGTTCTCTCCCATGATACAGTTTCACATCATGGTGGCCAGGTAGCTGAGTTGTAGTGACTTACTTAGCCATTTTGTGAGAAAATGGCTAAATAAGTCATTTGTCTACAAATGTTTTAATGTTAAAAGTTTTAATATTAAAATATAAAGTTAATTATATTGTAATGTAGCTCCTGTAAAGTTTGATTTCATGAACCAAAGGCAACCAATTTCTTTAACATGTATATGAGCTTTCTCCTACATGTTTTAAAATCATTTGGAGCTTTTTAATAGTGTGTGAAAGAAAATAGGATTTTTTAAAAAAGCACCCCAGCCCTTTACAGAAGTCTTGGTGATGTAATATCTATGTAGAAGTATGATCTTCTAAAGTGCAACCGGTATGCTTACCTGTTTAATCTCTTGTATTTTTTATAATTTTCTGATTTAAAGTTGTTTAGTGAATACAGCTTATCCTTTTCAGAAGGCAAATTATCTCTTTATTTGGTGTTTAAATTACCCTTAAGTGATGTATGATTTGAAAATGTGATTTCTTAAAGTAGCACTGACATAGTTAACCATTGATTATCAAGTTTATATTTTGTATGTTTTCATAAGGTATTATTATATCAAGGACAGATGACGTTAATTTGCCCTACCACGTGTTTCAGCTTGGTAGAGGTGTGCATCCTTCCTTGGTTTAGTCTATTTTATAAAACTTTCGAAAAAAAGTGTCTTGGCATTGACTTCACTTTATTAGTTTTTCTCTGTGCTGCTGGGAGAGATGATATCTTTTAAATTCAGACTTTAATCAGTATGTAGTGTTTGTTTACTTTGTGTACTGGAGCTTAATGTATTACTAATGCTTTTTGTGTTTAACCTAGCTATCTCAGAGCGTTTGAAGTAACTGGAATGAAATACTTAACATTAAACTTGACCTCAAAATTTTAAAAAAATTTTAAAATAAAAAATTTTTAAATTTTTAAAAAATTTTTTAAAATTTTTTAAAATTTAAAATTTTAAAATAAAAAAATTAAAAAAAATTGCACTTACACTTACACTTATGCTTCTAGGACTTACTAGACACCTAAAGGGCTTTTTTTTCCCTATAAAAATGCCTTAGGCTGTAGGACAGATCAGTGCTCAAAGTTGTCATCAGGATTTTTTTCATATACAAAGTTTGTCACTCTCACCCATTTAGATTATACCAGTATGACCAAGGTCACAGACAGTACAGCTGAAAGTATGGACTTTAAAATCAGATAGACCTGGGTCCAAATCCCTACTTAGCTGTGTTAACTTGGGCAAATGATCTGTCTGAGACTGTTCTATCATCAGCTATGTCATCAGGGTATTACTTCAAAAGGGTTTTCTGATGGACTAAATGAAATAATGTATCTGAAGGACTGAGCACAGTGCCTAGCTCCTAGTACAGGCTCAACAAGTGGTTATTAATCTGATTCTCATATAGAATGCCGAACATCAACAGGAATGATTAGCTATCCCCTGACTGAAGCTGATGCCCTGCCCTTTTACAGCTGAAATACAAATGCATCACTTGATTTCAAGGAAGCGCAACTCAGAGTTTACGTCCTCCTGGTGGGACAGCAGTATTTCTCTTCATGCATGGCAGGACAGCACTCCTCTCTGAAAGGCATCCGTGAAAAAGCACATAGTAAAAATTCTGTAACCCTCTTGCTTTTATAACAACTGTCTTTTCCCTCCATGTAACAGGCAGTTTTTCCAGTTTCATATTTTCTCTCAAGCAACTAAATACGTGTTCAAATTAATTACCAGGGGCTTTTAAGAGTATACCATTTCCTAGAGTGTTGGCATGGACAAGTGATTTTTTAAGAAGATGACTAAGGTTGGTTGTCTTCCGGCTATTGCACTTACGTCCATTTTTACTTTATAGTTTCAGAGCAATCCATGTCCATTCCGTTTTTTTTTTTGGCTGCGCTGGGTCTTCATTGCTGCGCACGGGCTTTCTCTAGTTGCGGCGAGCGGGGGCTACTCTTCATTGCAGTGTGCACGCTTCTCATTGCGGTGGCTTCTCATTGCGGAGCACGGGCTGTAGGCTCTCGGGCTTCAGTAGTTGTGGCACATGGGCTCAGTAGTTGTGGCTCATGGGCTCTAGAGCGCAGGCTCAGTAGTTGTGGCGCACAGGCTTAGTTGCCCTGCGGCATATGGGATCTTCCCGGACCAGGGATCTAACCCATGTCCCCTGCCTTGGCAGGCGGATTCTTAACCTCTGGACCACCAGGGAAGTCCCTCCATGTCCATTCTTATTTCAGTCAACAAGTTTATTGAACAGTTAACACACAGAGGTACTGTTGTAGGAGGATTCAGCAGCAAACAATAAACTCTCTGCCTCATGGAGCTTTTATGTTCTAATGGGGGCATTCATAAATAAACATGAAAAATAAAGCATATGACATAGTAGTTACAAGTACTAAGGAGAATAATAAAGCGAGAAAGGGATAGGAGGTCTTGGGGTTCGATTTTGGAGTGGCTAGAGAAGGCCTCACTGAGAAGGTGACATTTGAGTAAAGACAAAAAGAAGGTGAGAGAATAAGCTGTGCAGGTATCTTAGAAGAACATTCCAGGCAAAGAGAATAGCATGTACAAGGACCCTGAGGCAGGGTCATGCTTGGTGTGTCCCAGAAACAGCAAGGAACAAGTGGGACGGTAGCAGAATGAGGCAGGGAAAAGTGTCGGAGATGAAGATGGAAACTTGAGGTGGAGGACAGATCCCGTCTCCTAGGTCTGAGTAAGGACTGTATTTCTGAATGAGTCATATGGGGATTCTTTGAAAGGTTTTGAGCAGAGGAATGGTATGGTCTAACTTGAACTTGAACTAGAGCACTCTGGCTGCTGAGTTTAGAATTTATTATAAAGGTGGAAGCAGGGAGATCGGATTGGCTATTGCATTTATCCAGGTGAGAGAGGATAGTGGCTTGAGCCAGGATGGTAGCAGTAGAGGTGGTGAGAAGTAGTTGAATTTGATATCTGTTTTGTAAGTAGAGCTGGTAGGATTTGCTGTTGAATTGGGTGTGGAATGTGTGAGAAAGAGAGGGGAGTGAAAGTGAACCTGGTCATTGAAGGCTTTTGGTCAAAGCAACTGGAACTACAGAAATGGGCAAGACTGGGTGTGCTAGGTTTGTGGGAGGACGATCAGTGGCTCAATTTTCAACATATGTATTAAATTTGAATATGTAACTGATATCTAAATGGATCTGTTGAGGAAACAGTTGGATATACAAACCTAGGTGCCTAAGGGAGACCTCCAGGCTAAGGGGGGACATTTTGAGAGTCATCACCATATATATGCTAATTAAAGCTGTGAGACTAAATGAGATCACCATGGGAGTGAGCAGAGATAAAGAAAAGGTTCAAGGACTGAGCACTATAGCGTTTAGAGGTCAGGGAGATGAGGAAGAAGCAGCAAAGAAGATGGAGAAGGAATGGCCGGGGAAGTCGGAAGAAAACCTGAAGAATGGGGTCTACTGGAAGCCAAGTGAAGAAGTTTCCAGCAGGAAAAGAGGGGTCAACAGGGCTAAAGGCTGGTAGTGGGTCAAAGGGGATGAGGACTGAGCTTTAATTGACCTTGGGATCTGACAACATGGAAGTCATCAGTGAACTTGAGCAGAGCAATTTTGTGGAATGGTAGAGGGGAAAGCCTGAGCGTAGTGGGTTCAAGAGAAAATAGGAGGAGGGAGCTGGGTGAGAGAGCACAGAGACAACTCTTCTCCTTCTCCTACAGAGAGGGAGTGGTTTTTAAGATGAAAGAAATAAAAGCCTGTTAGGATGCTGATGGAACCGATTCGAGCCGGAAAAATTAATGAGGCTGGAGAGAGGGAAGAATCAGTAGAGTGGCACCGCCAGGTCTTTCTGGTCTAGACAGGGGTGTCACACACAAGTGAAGGGGTTGGCCTTAGCTAGGAGCATCACTAGTCCATCTCTAGTCATGGGAGAGAAGAGAGCACATGGCCACAGATCCGAGTAGATGGGGAGACACACTGGTGGGAGTCTGTGGAAGTTCTCTTCAGATGGTTTTAGTTTTCTCAGCCAACTGGTAAGCCAGGTCAGCAGCTGAGGATGAGGATGGCAGAGGAGCCTCGGTGGTCTGAAGAGAGAGAACAAAGTGTAACCCCAGGAGAGCAAGCCTCTGGATGGCCTAGTGGATGCCAGGGCAGCATGGTTTCTGTGCAGCTTCAAGGGTCCCTTTGAGGGAGCAAGCATGGATCTAAAGGGGGACGTTCAGCACAGCTGGGTTTTTCTCTAGCCAAATTCAGCTGCATGGGGACGGGTGCAGATTAGGTGGCGGACGGGATTTAACCAGGTTGTGGTTTAGCTGAGTGAGTACAATGAAGAGGGAGAGATGCAAGCAGGTCGAAAGTGTATTCCAGGAACTGATTATTAATGCTCATGAAATTGAAGCTGGATCAGACGAAGGTTTCTCCCAACAGTGGCACGAAGTAGATAACACAAGCGGTATTCCTGTTTTACACGCAATGCCACTGGTACAGAGCTTTTAGGTGAGAGGTCATATATCTCATCCGAAGTCACACATAAGAGCAGACGCTGAGGTTAGAAGCCAGACCTCCTAACTTTGTTTAGTCCATGTACCACCCAGGATATCAGACTTTCTCTTCTTTAGAGAACAATTCATTTTCCCCTAACATAATAGCGGGGTGCATAGTCTTGAGTTGCCAAATCATCATACACGTGTCTCTTATAGTATAGTGGCGTTCTAGTAACGTTGACTCTGAAGTAATTCAATTTTCCCATTGACTTAGATCATAAAAGGGGAACAGCACTTTCCACAGAAAGCTCGAAAGCATCTGCCACTCTACTTGCTGTTTTCTGATACATCCTGCAGTTCTGCCCCCATCCATTCCCCAGTCCATGAGGACTGTCCTCATTTCCCAATCTTTGTCCTCTCCTTTTGAAAACATATCCATCCTTCATACCGACTCCAAATACTGTGCTATTTTGTGAAACCTTTCTGGATGGTTCTCCTTCCTCCCTCTTTTTGTCCCCCCCCAAACTGGATGTAATCTCATCCCTCTTTTGAATACCTTTAGCGTTTCGTTCTTGTTTCTCTGATGGGATCTATCATATTCTACTGTATATATTTGTGAACTCATCTCCCTGCACCCTGCCATACATATGGACACATATGTACATGCACACGTGCATGTAAAGGATTGAGAACATGTTTTACTCATCTTTGTGTTAAGTGTTCAAAACTTACACATAGTAGGTATTCAGATCTTTTTTTTTTTTAACGAATGTATCAATAGGCTGGATGTAACACTGGGGACAGGCCTTGGTTACAGTTTGTACTGTCACAACATTTGCTTCTCTTTGAGATGAAAGATCAGACGATATCAGTGGCTCAAATATTCAGCTGAAATGGAGGTTCCAGTGTGCTCCCACCAAAGCAACTCTGCCTTTTGCTTTTATCTGTACTTGTGTTTTCACGTCCACATAAGATTTTATTCAAATGAATGAGCCATGCCTCGCCCCCTGCCCCCAGTACCACCAGAAAGAATTAGAAAACTTCTGGACTAAATGACCTCTCTGATCTCTCTTTACCTGAATGTTTTTTGAGCCTTGTGTACTCTGTGTGTGTGTGTGTGTGTGTGTGTGTGTGTGTGTATGTGTATGTGTCTCTGTACTACGAGGATTAAGTAGATGTTTCCCTACCTCCAAGACTTAAGGCAAATCTGTTTAAAAAATTAAGTGTATGTAACAACATGAATGACTGAACACATACAATACAGTTTAAATCTAGCTAGATTGTAAGCTCTTCAAAAGCTGTCTTCTACTTCTTCAGCCCCAAGGGTGAGCCTGAGGTGGTACTTCTGGTATTGTCCCTGATAATTTACATATTGAAATAAGTATTTATTTTGAATTGATTTCCTTTCAGTACTTCTTTATATTACCAGTAAAGAATTATTTTAAAAAATTGTGTGTGTGGGTAGACTATCATCTGAGACTATCATCTGTGACTCTCCTTTAAGGTTTATAAAGGAGTATTATGAAGTATTTGTTATAACAAAGAGGTGTTGGGTTTGATAGGGTTGAGAACTCCTGGTCTGTGCCCTATACTTAGGTGCTTAGATGTTTAAAAATGATGGTATAATCAAGGATCAGAATGAGCGGTAGACATTTCAAGTGATGTGGGAAATTAGAAAAAGGAAAGATTATCAAGGATTTGGGTAGTCATGGAACGTCTGATGGAGGAGAGGATTGTTAGAGGGAATCTTGCATATTGAGGATTAGGCACTATGATAGACACTTGATGTACCTTGTCTTGAAAAAATGAATGACCAGACTTGTCAAAGAGACTGAGAAAGCAATTTCTAGGTATAGTAAATCATAAAATTAAAGTTGGAAGGGCCCCAGGAAATCATCTAGGCCAGAAATTTTTAGTGTAAGGGTGGTGTCACCCTTTGGTGTTCATGGATGGATTCCAGGGAACTCAGGAATCCCCTGAATTTGTGTATACCATTTTGCATATCTTTCTGAGGGGAACTGGGTTCATAGTTCTCATTGGATGCTGAAAGGGGCCCATCACCTCTAGGAAGTTAAGGGCTACTGATCTAGTCAGATCCTAAGCTCAGACAGATTGTTTTGCCCAAGGTTACGCAGCCGCCAGTCAGTGACAGAGATGGGGTCTGAAACCCAGGTCTTTCCACCTGTAGTTTCTTGCTCAGTTCACCACACTCAGTTGAAGGACATGAACAAAAGCAGAGGCAGGATTAAGGATTAAGCCAACCATTTTATAGTAGTTGGTGTAAAAACGCACAACTCTCTTGGGGTCAGTAGTCCATTTCCACAAGAGTTGCAGAAGGATGCACTGCAATTTGTCTCCTCACAGTGAACTAATATTTTAATTTTTGTAGTTGAAATATACTGCCACTCTCCAAAATAGCTTTCTCAGCTGAAGGCAAGTTCCTGGAGAGACGTTATTCTCCCTGAGGCTGTTTCTGCGGTTCCTTTCCATTTGGCACTGTTTTTTCTGACCTGCAGTGGCCTCCAGTTTCCTGTCAAATCAAATCAAAACTACTTTGCCTGATTTGTCAGACCCTGTACTACTGTGGCCTGTTTAGCCAGCGAGTACTCTGTGCCCCACTCAGGTGAGTGTCCTTTTTTTTGGCAGTCTCTCCTCTCCCAAAGTCCTTTCATTTCTACCTCTTTATCTTTTATCATGTGGTTCCCCAGCCCAGAATGACCTCCATTCTTTCTCCTTTGTTTCCAGATCCCTGACATAAGGTCCAGCTTAAGTCTAATCTCCACAAAGCCTCCCCTAGTAACTGTGGACCATTTTGCACTTGCTCTGAACTGCTATCGCATTTATTGCTTGCAGTGCACACCATAGCACTTAGGTATTTCCACAGGCTTTTCATCAGAAAAGGTCCAGTGGTCACTTTGGGAGTGGGATTCCAGGAAGTCCAGGGTGGGACTCTGGGCACCCCCAATCCCTGCTTCAGCCAGAGCAGTTCCACTTTAGTGTCTATATATGGGAAGTCTGCATGAGTGTTTATTTGAAGAAATGGTTTTGCTGCCACCTTCTCCTGCAAACAAAGTTTGAAAACACTGGATCTATCTTGTGTGCCGATGGTCTCACAAGTGTTAACTCGTAATGGGCAAGGGCCAGGACTTACACTACTTTGGACTTAACACTACCACTCCCAGGCAACTAGTGCAATTTTGAGCACGAAAGCGGACAAGTAGGAAATGATTTTATGATTGTATTGCTCCAGTTGGGGGGATAGGAGGTAGTGAATAGCATTACCAAGAAATTATTTTAAAGAAGAACTCAGAATAATATTTCTGGTTTGATCTTTGAGAAATAAACCAAAATTGGTAGAATTTTTCTCTCTTTTGGAAACAAAACCAAATCCTATTTAAAGCTGTCCAGTTTACATATACATATTTAAGAGAAACCTCAATACTGGCATTCACTACTCTCCCAAAGTTTAGCCAAACTTAAATACCACGTGCCTGCACTCATATAGGCACTCTAAGTGTTACACGACTGACTTACAGAGTGATGTGTAGTATACCTGAAAACCTATAAAAATTAAATTTAAAATTTATGGCCATAGTGATTAAAACTGGAAAATGCCAGTCTTTCAGACCAGTTATTTCCGCTTTCTTGTATCAAATCAATTATAGCAACTAATAAAGACCTGAGTATTTAAATCAATGGTCTGTCAACTTGCTAATACTCTTTTGTTTTGTTTTTGTTTTGTTTTGTTTTCCCTGCTCTCTGCCTGGTTTGTTGTCTTCACCTACAGGTGTACTTTATTGTCGGCTTCCAAAGATTACTAACTCTTATCTGTATCGTTAAAATTGAACTGCCTTGACTCTTCTGCTACTCTCACTACTGCTTCCATTATTGCCTTCTTCAGCAAAATCAGGCTTTCTGAAGCCAAAGAATAACAAGAAATAAACACCATTTTAGAAGCCTTGCCACTATGAAACTTAAGCAAAATGTGCTCACCATTATTTTGCTGCCTATCCACTTGTTAATAACAATATACAGTGCCCTTGTATTTATTCCGTGGTATTTTCTTACCAATGCCAAGAAGAAAAACGCTATGGCAAAGAGAATAAAAGCTAAGCCCACCTCAGACAAACCTGGAAGTCCGTATCGCTCTGTCACGCACTTCGACTCACTAGCTGTCATAGACATCCCCGGAGCAGACACCCTGGATAAATTATTCGATCATGCCGTATCCAAGTTTGGGAAGAAGGACAGCCTGGGGACCAGGGAAGTCCTAAGTGAAGAAAATGAAATGCAGCCAAATGGAAAGGTTTTTAAGAAGGTAAAGCATTTTTGTGCTTCCTATTGTTTTTAAAGGGGAAGGTACACTTTATTATAAATCAAGTGCATTTAAAACATGCTGGCGTTCCATTATAGTGCCCGTAACTAATTCTCAGAAGGTGCTCACAGCATCTGTGTAATTCACTTAAGGATGTTTTTAGAGTTCTACACTTTGAATAGTATGTTAATTGCTTGTTTTGAGTACATATGCCAATATTACAGAATGTCTCACTTTAACAGTTAATTCTTGGGAATTATAAATGGATGAACTATCTCGAAGTGAACCGCAGAGTGAATAACTTTGGTAGTGGACTCGCTGCATTGGGACTGAAACCAAAGAGCACTATTGCCATTTTCTGTGAGACCAGAGCTGAATGGATGATTGCAGCACAGACCTGCTTTAAGTACAACTTTCCTCGTAAGTGCCTGGTGTTTTTGGAGGGGGAGAGAGTGGGCTTCGCTTACATGTGAAATTGTCCTGAGATCCTCTTGTTTTCCAAGCAAGTGTTCAGCCAGAACCTGCTGGCCTTGAGAAACTGAATTGACTGATGATTTTTGCCCAGTTTGTGGCACTTCCAGTATTTCTGGGTTTCTTAGGTTTAAAAAGTTAGAATCCCGAAAATTTGTAAGAAAGATTTGTGACTACCAGGAAGTTTGAGGCAAGGCTGAAGGGTAGTAACAGAGACTATGAAATCAAATGAGATTATAAAATGTCTTTGCATCTGTGAGTATATCTGTCATTAAAAGTTGACTTAGATAATATATCTAAGAAATGTTTATCATTTAACTTTTGTGTTCATTTTTTATTATGCAGTTGTGACTTTATATGCCACACTTGGCAAAGAAGCTGTAGTTCACGGGTTAAATGAATCTGAGGCTACCTATCTGATTACTAGTGTTGAACTTCTGGAGAGTAAACTTAAGGTAAGTATGAAATTTTCTTTTAATTCATGGCAGTGTTTGGCAGCATAGGAGAATATTCAAGAGTTGAGTTTATTGCATACCCATATTTAATAACTGGCTTTTCTTTCTGCTCAACAGACTGCATTGTTAGACATTAACTGTGTTAAACGTATCATTTATGTGGATAATAAGACGATCAATAAGGCAGAATACCCTGAAGGATTTGAGATTCACAGCATGCAATCAGTAGAAGAGTTGGGATCCAAGCCAGAGAACTGTAAGTAAAGCAGTTAAAACAAATGCATTAATCTCTTCAAGGCTTGTTATTCCAGTAGGTTAGGAAAAGCAGTAATGCAAGTGAAAGCTGTAAAGTTCTCTGATTTGAAACAAGTTTTGTATAACTCAATAAGAAAACTTTGAAAATGTTTAAAAACTCTCAAGACCATATACGATTAAGATTTTTCTCTCCCTTTCTCCTCAAAAAGGTAACCACTATTTGAAATGTTACTAAATGGCTGAGGCTATGGCAGTTGCTCCCAAACTTTTCTTTTTTCAAAGAAACCCGCTGTAACCTTCCAATCTGGACTCACGTAAGGCAAAGATCTCAGGCCTTCCATTCAGTAAACTTTTTTTTTTTTTTAATGCTTAATGCTGCTGATTTTCATCATGTCTCACAGGATGCAGAGCTGTTTGCCAAAACCGTACTTGGCTTATTCTACCACTGATACGGTAGCTGGTATTTCATTTGAAACAAGTTAAGTGTGTCTTATGTCAAAATGTCAGTTGGTCATCAGGACAGAGGGTTGAGCAAATGAAGTGCTCCATTGAAATATTTTTCTTTCTCATGTTTAATGAGAAGATCACAATACTCTACTAGATGAGTAATCCGAGTCTTTTATCATAGGCATAAGTATGCCTGCCCTTTGCTCTGGGGAAAGATATTATCTTTATTGTACTGGACAGTGAACATGCCTGCTCTTTGCTCTGGAGGGAGACACTTTCTCTGTCTTCCAAGGCTGTTCACTGTGCAGTCATCCTTGCAAAGACAGCCTGGAACAGTCAGTGCCTCTGCTCGCAAGATGTACAGAAACTCAAGAGACCCGTGGAGAATTATCTCTCAACACCAGGTTGACCCTGCAAGATCGCGGTGAACTTGACTGGGAAGTCCTGATTGGTAGGGATTTGTTGGCACAAAACTGTGGGGGGTATTGGTCCTCATAATTTTGTGTGAGCCAGAGCATGATAGACCACAGGTCCCACCTAGTCCACTCATCTCTACAGTTAATAGGACACATATGTTTGGGGTGGTCCTTTACCTGAGTAGACAGTTGTTACGATGATGACAAGAAGTGAAGTGTCACATTGTGTGCTTAGCCTGAGAAGACCTTAACATATCTACTGCTGCCGCTTCCATCAGTCATCAGAAGAAGGATGCAGTCCCTGTTTGCTTGATTTATAAACTATGACAGTAGATACCTTTAAGGAGCACTAACATTACCCCATTTAAGTATAGCTTTATCTTTGGTTATCTCAGTACTAAATCATACTGTTTAAAATGGTTATTTTAACTTGTATATATAAATGTGATTCATTTTATAAACTGATTTGTAAAAAAGTTTATTTTGTAGAGCAGTTTTCGGTTCACAGCAAAACTGAGGGGAAGGTACACACGTGCACAGCGTCCCCCATTATCAGCATCCCAGAGTAGTATGTTTGTTACAATTGATGACCTTACATTGACATCATTATCACCCCAAATCCATAGTTTACATTAGGGATCCCTCTGGGTGTTACACATCCTACGGGTTTGGACAAATGTATACTGACATGTATTATCATCATAGTATCATACAGAGTATAAACTCATTTTTTAGCATCCAACAACCTTATTAAACTTTTATTTATTTAATTGCGATCATATACCTGGGGATTCTTCATTATTTTGGTGTATTCTAGAAAGGAAAGGAGATTACTAGGTTAGCACAATACACTGTCTTGAAAGTGGAAGCCCCAGTGTGCTGTTTAAAACTTAGCATGTTAGAATCTTAGAGTTGATGTCGCCTTAAAGATCAAATCAAAAACAACAACAGCAGCAACAACAAAGGAACACAAGGAAACTTAGGGAAGTGATGGACACGCCTGTTGCCCTGATTGTGGTGATTGTATCACGGATGTTTGTATATGGTCAGTCATCAAATTGTACACATTAATATATTCAGTTCTTTATATTATCAATTATACCTCAATAAAGCTATTAAAAAACTATATGAACAGTTTAGATATACGTTATCTCTTGTGAGCAGCACTGTTGTCCATCCAACCTAGGTTAGATAGATTAAGAGCTGGAAGCAAATTCATGTCACGTTAAAATTTAAAATATTGACATATATATATATATACACACACACAGTGTTTGTTTAGAGTGTGCATGTAGGCAGTTAATAAATGGGGAATTGAAATTTCACTCAACTTTTTGTTTAGTTAGTATCGTGGAATGACAAAAAAAGTTATGTCTTATAATAGCAGTTCTCTTTATTAATAAGATACTTTCAAGGAACATTTACAGTTTCTCTAATTCTTTTTCCCTGTGTGTGACTATTCTAATTATATTTATTGAAATGTAAGTTGTTGCCTGTTTCATCTAAAAATTTTAAGCTTCTGTGTTATGTCTTTTTAACTGCGTTGTTCCAGTAATTCATTTTTATTGTATTTTACAAATGCACCCATCCATAAATTATTAGGGGAAAAAAGGGTCCTCACAGCAGATAGTTTGAGAAGCACAACTCTAGCAGACAGGTTAACAAGCTCCAGCCTGCATCTGTTTCTCTAAATGAAGTTGGATTGGAACACAGTCACATCCATTTGTTTAAACAACTGCCTATGGTTCCTTTCACGCTACAGCAACAAAGTTGGGTAGTTTGGGCACAGACCATATGACCCTCCAAGCCTAAAATATTTACTGTCTGGTCCTTTGCAAAGAAATCCTGCAGATTCCTGCTCAAGATGGCTGACTGTATTCTGTTGGGAAGACCTCTCTATTTCCCTCCCCCAATCATTCAATAAGCAGAGATGGCACTGGGGCTCAGGACCCTTAAGATGATTAAATGTTCCTACCTGCAGACAGAGGGCAAGAAGAAACGAAGTTTAGAAACTGTTTAGATATTACCTTTGGTAGGAAATGAAGGGCTTGTAAACCCCTTTAAACTGTCTCTTTTTCTTAGTTTCCAAAAATTCCTGTCTGATTTTGATTAAAAAGAATCAAAGTATGGTATGCCCTGATAGGGGCTGGGAGATGCAAAAGAATCCCCAATCCAGACACATACCAAGTATTCTAACTACAGGAGTGAGTGAGTGAGTGAGTGAGTGAGTGAGTGAGTGAGTGAGTGTGTGTGTGTGTGTGTGTGTGTGTGTGTGTGTGTGTGTGTGTAGCAGAGAGAAAGGACCTCCTGCTATAATTTTAATCTCACTGCACTTTCAATACTTTTAAACAATGATTTCCTGTATAGATTTCAAGAAGCAACAATCAGAACAGTAGACATTATCGTTTGGGTTTGATATCCTTTGGAGTTTACTTGCTACTTGGAATCTAATAAAAATATGTTAAATACATAATGGTTCTCTAATTCAATATCCATGGTTCAATTATTTTAAAATAAAATTATTTTTCTAAAAACTTGAAAAAATCAAGTCCAGTGGTTTTCAATCAGGAGTGTGTACGAGCGTCACCTGTGGAGCCTTTGATGCATTTCAGACATATAGAATCAGAATTTTCAGAACTAGGGTCCAGAGATAGTATTTTATTTAAGTTCCACAGGTGATTCTCATGCCCACCAGTGGTTAAGAACCATAATCTCGTCCAACTGTCTCATTTTAGAGATGAGAAAACGGAGGCTTGAGGAGCTCACACAAAATACTCTATCTTCCTGATTGTCCGAATCTTAGATATCTTTCCACAACAAGGCCCTGTAAACAGCACTGTGGAGAGGTACGAACAGACAGGGATTAGGTTAAACATCCAGAAGATGGGCCAGATTGAGTTTGAAATTCTCATTGCAGGTAACCAGAATTTGATAACCATTTTCGTGGTGATTAACAGTAGAGAGTGTTTGTTTTAAATAGTTTACCATTACGCCAAAATCTGAAAGTCTTATCTGTGCTTAGCAATTTGACTTGGAAACTAGAGAAAATTTGCTGCTTTGTCATTTATTTAGCAAGCGTTCCTCCAAATAGACCAACTCCTTCGGACTTGGCTATCGTCATGTACACCAGTGGTTCTACTGGCCGACCTAAGGGAGTGATGATGCATCATAGCAATTTGATAGCTGGAATGACAGGCCAGTGTGAGAGAATTCCTGGACTGGGGTAAGAGAGAATTACTCAGCTTTCTTCTTAGAAATCAGAGCTCATGTTTGGCATTCTCTAGTCTGTATTAAAACGATAAGGTCATTGATGTTTCTAATTGTGTCTTTGTAAGAATGGCTAAAATGTTTCTCTTGCTTTGTTTTAGACCAAAGGACACATATATTGGCTACCTGCCTTTGGCTCATGTACTAGAATTGACAGCAGAGATATCTTGTTTTACCTATGGTTGTAGGATTGGATATTCTTCTCCACTTACTCTCTCTGACCAGGTGACAAGCTTTTCAGTATATTGGCATGATCGTATTACGTTACAGTGTTCGGCTGAGAATAGATTACTAAAACATGAGATATTTTAATTCAGCTAAAACTTTCTCCTTGGTTTCAAAAGTTTGCAGCTGTAGTAAATAACCTTGAGGATGTGTTAGCATTGCTTTATTTTACATATTTTAAAATCATTTTGAGACAAATAATCACTTCCATTGTCTTCAGTATTCTATCAGCCAAAATGTTATCAAATTAGTATTTCTGTATGATGTTAGTTGATGTTCATAGTGGTGACTTTGAGATGTGGCTTTGCCTTTTGGCTAATCAGAGAAAGTTAAAATGATCTTCAGGCTTGTTTCAGTGCTTTACCTACCTTCGTTGAAGTTTTTTGCTTTTTGTTTTTGTTTGAAAATGGATGGTCTGTGCTATGTGTGATATGTTATTAATAAAAATGCTCAGTTTACCAAAATATCCCATTTTCTTTTATCCTGGATCAGAGTTTCTCCTCTAAGAAAGGCTGAAATGTGGTAGAAGAAATAGTCTACATCATAAAGCACTTATGCACTCATACCTCAGACTTGTAGGTTACGTTAGTTGGAACAGTTAACTCACAGAGCAGTAGAGATAATATTCCATGTGTAAATGTCTGTCTTTGCCCTAAATGTAGGGCCAGACACTACCAAACGCTTAGAGGAAAACATAGGCAGAACACTCTATGACATAAATCACAGCAAGATCCTTTTTGACCCACCTCCTAGAGAAATGGAAATAAAAACAAAAATAAACAAATGGGACCTAATGAAACTTCAGAGCTTTTGCACAGCAAAGGAAGCCATAAACGAGACCAAAAGACAACCCTCAGAATGGGAGAAAATATTTGCAGATGAAGCAACTGACAAAGGATTAATCTCCAAAATTTACAAGCAGCTCATGGAGCTCAATATCAAAAAAACAAACCACCCAATCCAAAAATGGGCAGAAGACCTAAATAGACATTTCTCCAAAGAAGATATACAGATGACCAGGAGGCACATGAAAAGCTGCTCAACATCACTAATTATTAGAGAAATGCAAATCAAAACTACAATGAGGTATCACCTCACACCAGTCAGAATGGCCATCATTAAAAAGTCTACAAATAACAAATGCTGGAGAGGGTGTGGAGAAAAGGGCACCCTCCTACACTGTTGGTGGGAATGTAAGTTGGTGCAGCCACTATGGAGAACAGTATGGAGGTTCCTCAGAAAACTAAAAATAGAACTATCATACGACCCAGCACTCCCACTACTGGGCATATACCCTGAGAAAACCATAGTTCAAAAAGAGTCATGTACCACAATATTCATTGCAGCTCTATTTATAATAGCCAGGACATGGAAGCAACCTAAGTGTCCATCGACAGATGAATGGATAAAGAAGATGTGGCACATATATACAATGGAATATTACTCAGCCATAAAAAGAAACGAAATTGAGTTATTTGTAGTGAGGTGGATGGACCTAGAGTCTGTCATACAGTGATGTCAGAAGGAGAAAAACAAATACCGTATGCTAACACATATACATGGAATCTAAAAAAAAAAAAAATGGCCACGAAGAACCTAGGGGCAAGATGGGAATACAGACGCAGACCTACTAGAGAATGGACTTCAGGATACGGGGAGGGGGAAGGGTAAGCTGGGACAAAGTGAGAGAGTGGCATGGACACATATACACTACCCAATTTAAAATAGATAGCTAGTGGGAAGCAGCCGCATAGCACAGGGAGATCAGCTCGGTGCTTTGTGACCACCTAGAGGGGTGGGATCGGGAGGGTGGGAGGGAGATGCAAGAGGGAGGAGATATGGGGATATATATATATGTACAACTGATTCACTTTGTTATACAGCAGAAACTAACACACCATTGTAAAGCAATTATACTCCAATAAAGATGTTAAAAAAATGTCTGTTTGCTCTTGTTAGTACTTGAATTATAACCTTTTCTGCTGAAAGTTTCTTTCCTTGATCCTGTTTACTTTTTCTTTACTCTAGTCCAGCAAAATTAAAAAGGGAAGCAAAGGAGACTGTACTGTACTGAAGCCTTCACTCATGGCAGCTGTCCCGGTGAGTACAGAATGTATGTTATTCACTGCCTGCACTTGGACTTGTAAAAAAGTAACACTCTTAGGTATTTTTCTACATTTTAAAATAATTTTACTTTGGGGAAATTATGGCCAAACGTGTCCCTTAAAATCTTAGCTGAGCACTGGGAAAAGATGAAATGGCAAACTTCTGAAGTGTGTGCCTGTTAGGGTTTGCCAATTCTTGAAAATTAAGTGATGAAACTGACCTAGCTCAAATTACCTAGTCTGAGAATTGGTCATAATATTTTAAAGGTAGAATACACTCTAAAGATCATTTTGTTTAATGACTTCATTCAAAAGTGAGGCAACCTAGGCCATCCTAGAGAACTGGGGCAGTGTACCCAAGGTTGCAGAGCTGATTCATGGCAGAGCTGATTCTAGAATCCAAGCCTCCTGACCCTTACGGTGGCTAAAGAAAGAGTAAGGAAACTGTCATTTGAGAGAACTCCCAGAGAAAAAAGTTGAATTCTAGATATTCAAAATCCTTATGTGCAATATTGCCTTTTATAAAAATAAGATGTTATATTTTATAGCCTTATAATGATAAATTATGAGATATTTAACACAGTGTTTCTAACTTGTATAATCAGATATATTCTAGCGCTTTAGGCTTCCGAAACTCCAGTGGGAGTATCACCGCTGCTTGTATCATGATCAGACTTTACATCTTATCCCAGTATCTTTCAAAGAATTGTTTTGTCACACGGAAAGCCTGCGATTACACAATGAAGTGTTCAGTTTTTTCTAAGAATTACAGATGGAAGATAATTTTTTTTAGCTTCTGATTACGAAATTACCAAATAACGAAAGAATCAGAACAGATCAGTGTAGCCTTTGCTTTTTTATTTACAGGTGCCGTAGAATTCAGCGAGTTTACAAACTAAAAGGAGAGGCTTCTGATTAAAAGCATAATACAGTGGTAATAATAGGTCCCATAGTACTTAAGTATGTTCTAGACACTGGGCTAAAGCGCTTTAGATGGAGCATCTCACTTAATCCCCCCTAAGACTCTGCTAGGTGGGTCCTGTTATCCCCATTTTATAAAGAAAAAAAAAAAAAAACTTGCCAGAGGTCCCAGAGCCCATAGGTGGTCATTAAAGCTTGAACTCTTAGCAGTCTGATCGCAGAGACTTCTTAACCACTATGGCTGTCTATTTAGGATTGTGTTTTGTTTTGGGAAACGATATGTTGGATTTATTACCCAGGAGTTCCTAGGAAACAGTATCAGAGAACATACTTAGGGAGCGGGAAGGGCCGAGGAGTCTAGGAAGTAATGTCTGAATTTAGGCCTGAAAGATAAACAGGAGTTAGCTGATATGCTATGTATCCTTTAGTTACCCATTGTTCATTCTTCTTTACTTTGCGTCTTGGGAGGCTAAGTTCTGTGGATGAATTACCAGGAGGACTTGCTTGCCTTCTGATTTCTGGTGGGGCTTAGCCACTTGTTGGCGCTCATGAAAGTTCAGAGGGCAGGGAGAGAGGTCTGCATACTTGACTGCCTTTGCCTCTCCCTGCTGGGCTGCGATTTGTGGCACCTGTTGCCAGGTGCTCATTGGACAGTCTCTTTCCTGTTGGCTCTAACCAGGTCTTTCCCATGGTTACCGTCCTCTACCAGGGTCCAGTAATACTTCTCTCGTCTTATTTCTTCAGACCTAGGGACAGTAAATGGCCTCCTGTGTTGCTAGTCCATTGATGCTTCGCCAAACCTTATTGGCTCCCCTAGCTCCTCCCACTCGTCTGTAAATAGGCCTTTAAAAAATCTTATTATTGACAATTGTTTTTGATAGATTCTATCTTCTGAGTTTGTTTCTTTCCTGAGTGAGAATAAAAGATCCATTTAGTATTGTAATGGTCACATATTCACAGTGTGAGAATTCAGACTAAATCGCTGCTGATAAGCAGTGACTCCACCGAACGTCATGTAATGTTAGGTTGAGGTAAAGGGTGACTGAATGTGCTAACAATAAACCCTGCCAACTTGTTGCAACTGTGTTGTGTTCCTTATTCATTAAGCCCTTTCTGTGCCTGTGATTGGTATATAGTGTTGGAAGGAGCATTGGAAGTGGTTCTCACACATCTGTCTCACTCCCATATGCTCTCTTCCACCCAACATACTTTCTTTAAAAAAATGACATACACATGATTTATTGGTAGGGTACACATGGTACAATTTATTTCCTTTCGGGGTGATTTTTAAAATTGAAGTATAGTTGATGTATAATATTATATTAGTTTCAGGTGTACTACATGATTTGACATTTGCATACCATACACTTTTTTTTAACATCTTTATTGGAGTATAATTGCTTCACAATGTTGTGTTAGTTTCTCCTGTATAACAAAGTAAATCAGCTATACATATACATATATCTCCATATCCCCTCCCTCTTGCATCTCCCTCCCACGCTCCCTATCCCACTCCTCTAGGTGGTCACAAAGCACCGAGCTGACCTCCCTGTGCTATGCGGCTGCTTCCCACTAGCTATCTATTTTCCATTTGGTAGTGTATATATGTCCATGCCACTCTCTCACTTTGTCCCAGCCTACCCTTCTCCCTCCCCGTGTCCTCAAGTCCATTCTCTATGTCTGAGTCTTTATTCCTGTCCTTCCCCTAGGTTCTTCACAGCCTTTTTTTTTTTTTTTTTAGATTCCACTTATATGTGTTAGCATACGGTATTTGTTTTTCTCTTTCTGACTTGCTTCACTCCATATGACAGACTCTACGTCCATCCACCTCGCTACAAATAACTCAATTTCGTTTCTTTTTATGGCTGAGTAATATTCCATTGTATATATGTACCGAATCTTCTTTATCCATTCATCTGTCGATGGACACTTAGGTTGCTTCTGTCCTGGTTACTGTAAATAGAGCTGCAGTGAACACTGTGGTACATGACTCTTTTTGAATTATGGTTTTCTCAGGGTATATGCCCAACAGTGGGATTGCTGGGTCCTATGGTAGTTCTATTTTTAAAGGAACCTCCATACTGTTCTCCATAGTGGCTGTATCAATTTACATTCCCACCAACAGTGCAAGAGGGTTCCCTTTCTCCAGACCCTCTCTAGCATTGATTGTTTGTAGATTTTTTGATGGTGGTCATTCTGACCAATGTGAGGTGATACCTCATTGTAGTTTTTATTTGCATTTCTCTAATGGTTAGTGATGTTGAGCATCCTTTCATGTGTTTGTTGGCAATCTGTATATCTTCTCTGGAGAAGTATCTATTTAGGTCTCTGCCCATTTTTGGATTGGGCGGTTTGATTTTTTGATATTGAGCTGCATGAGCTGCTTATATATTTTGCAGATTAATCCTTTGTCAGTTGCTTCATTTGCAAACATTTTCTCCCTTTCTGAGGGTTGTCTTTTGGTCTCGTTTATGGTTTCTTTTGCTGTGCAAAAGCTTTTAGGTTTCATTAGATCCCATTTGTTTATTTTTGTTTTTATTTCCATTTCTCTAGGAGGTGGGTCAAAAAGGATCTTGCTGTGATTTATGTCATAGAGTGTTCTGCCTATGTTTTCCTCTAAGAGTTTTATAGCATCTGGCCTTACATTTAGGTCTTGAATCCATTTTGGGTTTATTTTTGTGTATGGTGTTAGGGAGTGTTCTAATTTCATTCTTTTACATGTAGCTGTCCAGTTTTCCCAGCACCACTTATTGAAGAGGCTGTCTTTTCTCCATTGCATAGTCTTGCCTCCTTTATCAAAAATAAGGTGACCATACGTGCGTGGGTTTATCTCTGGGCTTTCTATCTGTTCCATTGATCTATATTTTTGTTTTTGTGCCAGTACCATACTGTCTTGATTACTGTAGCCTTGTAGTATAGCCTGAAGTCTGGGAGCCTGATTCCTCCAGCTCCATTTTTCTTTCTCAAGATTGCTTTGGGTATTCAGGGTCTTTTGTGTTTCCATACAAATTGTGAAAGTTTTTGTTCTAGTTCTGTGAAAAATGCCATTGGTAGTTTGATAGGGATTGCATTCAATCTGTAGATTGCTTTGGGTAGTATAGTCATTTTCACAATGTTGATTCTTCCAATCCAAGAATATGGTATATCTCTCCATCTGTTTCTATCATCTTTAATTTCTTTCATCAGTGTCTTATAGTTTTCTGCATACAGGTCTTTTGTCTCCTTAGGGAGGTTTATTCCTAGGTATTTTATTCTTTTGTCTCCTTAGGGAGGTTTATTCCTAGGTATTTTATTCTTTTTGTTGCAGTGGTAAATGGGAGTGTTTCCTTCATTTTTCTTTCAGATTTTTCATCCTTCGTATATAGGAATGCAAGAGATTTCTGTGCATTAATTTTGTATCCTGCTACTTTACCAAATTCGTTGATTAGCTCTAGTAGTTTTCTGTTAGCATGTTTAGGATTCTCTATGTGTAGTATCATGTCATCTGCAAACAGTGACAGCTTTACTTCTTCTTTTCTGATTTGGATTCCTTTTATTTCTTTTTCTTCTCTGATTACTGTGGCTAAAAATTCCAAAACTGTGTTGAATAATAGTGGTGAGAGTGGACAGCCTTGTCTTATTCCTGATCATAGAGGAAATGGTTTCAGGTTTTCACCATTGAGGATGATGTTGGCTGTGGGTTTGTGATATATGGCCTTTATTATGTTGAGGTAAGTTCCCTCTATGCCTACTTTCTGGAGGGTTTTTATCATAAATGGGTGTTGAATTTTGTCGAAAGCTTTCTCTGCATCTATTGAGTTGATCATATGGTTCTTCTTCAATTTGTTAATATGGTGCATCACATTGATTGATTTGTGTATATTGAATGAAGAATCCTTGCATTCCTGGGATAAACCCCTCTCCATCAGGTGTATGATCCTTTTAATGTGCTGTTGGATTCTGTTTGCTAGTATTTTGTTGAGGAGTTTTGCATCTGTGTTCATCAGTGATATTGGCCTGTAGGTTTCTTTCTTTGTGACATCCTTGTCTGGTTTCCATACACTTTTTAAAGCAGGATAGTTATAGGATGTTGAAGTCCTTTTAGGGAACTTCTGGGATTTCTCAGTCACAGATAGAAACAAAGATTTCAGTTATCCAGCAGTGATACCTTTTGTGGAAATGTAGAAAACAACATTGTACCATGCACCACCCCCCGCAGCTTTATTGACATATAATTGACACATAGCATTGTGTCAGTTTAAGGTGTACAGTGTGATGATTTGATATACATATATATTGTGGAATGATTACCACAGTAATGTTAATCAACACATTTATCACCTCACATAGTTACTATTTGTGTGTTTATGATGAGAACAGTTAAGATCTATTGTTTTACCAACTTTCAGGTATATAATACAGTCTTGTTAAGTGTAGTCACCATGCTGTACATTAGATCTCTAGACTTATTCACCTGGAAGTTTGTACCCTTTGAGCAACATCTCCCCATTTCCCCCGCCCCCTAGACCTGGCCAACCACCAATTTACTCTCTCTTGCTATGAATTCATCTTTTTTAGGTTTCGCACGTAAGTGAGATCATGTAGTATTTGTCTTTTTCTGTCTGACTTATTTCACTTAGCATAATGCAAGGGCTGGTTCTGCTGTCCTCATTTGTGAATGACTCTGTTCTAATATTGAAAGAGCCATCCATAGAGTTATTCATTGTAGCACAACTGAATTTACATTAATTGCTAT
Source organism: Leucopleurus acutus (assembly GCF_964270905.1). Classification (NCBI taxonomy): domain Eukaryota; kingdom Metazoa; phylum Chordata; class Mammalia; order Artiodactyla; family Delphinidae; genus Leucopleurus; species Leucopleurus acutus. Next base: position 95,172,943 of record NC_139148.1, on the reverse strand, counting down.
TTTAAATATTTAAAACTAGCTATTTATAAATAGGTGTGTTTTATGCAATAACTCGTTAATTTGTGCTAAGTAATGCCAAGAAACATCATTTAGTGATAGTTGGGGCTTTTATTGGTTTGTTTGGTGTTTTCTGTTTTGCATGTATTAGCTTGGGAGTCAGTATATCCCAAACCTAGTCCTACGTCTAATTTTCCAAGGAGCTGTGAACAAGAATCCTATTTTGTTGTTGTTGTTGTTGTTATCTTAGCTTCTATTGAAATGGAATAGAAATGCCTAAATTATAGGGACATAAGAATTTTAAGAAACTGTAAAACTCTCTGCCAGGCTGTAAGAGTCACAAGGTAGTAGTAAGAAAAACATCAGGATTAGATTCAACATAGTTGGATGTTTTAGTGCTATTTGAGAGTAAGTGAATATATTTGAAGAAAAGAATTAAAAAAAATTATCTTTATGTGATAGGTGAATGAACTATTTATTCTCCAGTCAATTTTTAAAAAATTTTAGATAAACTTAGTGTGTAGAACTGAAGAAACCCCTATACTTGTCCTTAGTGTTTTTGAAATAGTGAACAAGTTAGTGAAATTAATCCTACAATATAATAAATATTTCCATTCTACTAAAGACTTTTACCTAAGATACTGTAAATAAGGTGTTTTCGACTAAGACTGTCTCAGTGTTGGTGTAGTTCTTTTCAGATTATTTAATATGTTGCTTGCCTTTTAGGAAATCATGGATAGAATTTATAAGAATGTTATGAGCAAAGTCCAAGAGATGAATTATATCCAGAAAACTCTGTTCAAGATAGGGTATGATTACAAATTGGAACAGATCAAAAAGGGATATGATGCACCGCTTTGCAATCTGTAAGTATATCTCATAGACTCTGTAGTTTGAGCCTTTAAATCTTTTTGTGTTTTTACATCGGGAAGATGAGTAAGTAAATGACAAGTTAATTTAGTTTGAGCATCACCACCATGATCATAACGTTGAATTTCTCTTTTATTCACTTCTAAGCCTCGTTGCTTATATAGCAAGCAGAGGACCTTGAACTCTGATCGTGGCAAATTAACAAATTTTAATAATTGAGTACATATTTAAGAGCTAATTATAATATTTGGTCTCATGAAGAAAAACTAGAGTAGACTTTTGTGTCAAGACAATTGAGTTTAAAAAATGCCATTTCTAACTCAAAAAAGTGATTTTCAAGATTTATTTGGCGTGAAGGTTTCTGATTTATTGTATTCATAAAATAGCATATTAAGTGTATGAATATAACGGTTATTTTAAATGTGGTGCTGGGGAGTTGAGATGGGGAAACATTTTTCACTGGAAAGGAAATAAGATGGATGACTAAATGTTCCAAAGGTAACTTTACATTTTTTCCTTTGACATCATCCTTTTCTTTCATTTACTGTGTGTCAAAGTAGTTTCCTGACACCATACCTTTTTCTTTTTGCCTTTTTAAGAGTTTTTCTGGCATTTTTTTCAGTGTGTTACTAGTTGTTGCTTTGTTCACCTCTCATTATCACAATGATCCTGAAATATAGGTGTTCAACCAAAGTTGAGAAATCTTTTCCAGAGCCTATAAATTAGTGTGTCACCAAGAATAATCTGTGCATATATTAAAATCATTTATCACCCCTTTTATCAAGGATACTATTTAAAAAGGTGAAGGCTCTGCTAGGAGGGAATGTCCGTATGATGCTGTCTGGTGGAGCACCCCTGTCTCCGCAGACACAGCGATTCATGAATGTCTGCTTCTGCTGCCCGGTTGGTCAGGGTTATGGACTGACAGAATCGTGTGGTGCTGGCACAGTTACTGAAGGTAAGCGTTTTTAATGTGGCAAATAATTATGTTAATTTCTACTGGTCAGGCCAATTTGCACTGCCTTTGGGAACCATGGTAACTTTATACCTCTTAAGTAATAATCAGATTCAATGAAAATCTACATATTTTAGTTTTAGAAACTTGTAGTTGAGTCATGTGTACCCTTCATTTTTAAGTCTCGTAAATACTTATGACACATTGTCAGTCCTGAAAGTTCTGTCACCCTGGTCTTGTAATCTTCTTTCTCTAAGTGATCACTTCCTCGGAGAACTGCACTCTTGGAATAAGGTATCAGTTTTGTGTTCCCTCTCGAATCTGTATTCCTGCCCTGACTTCTGGTTTGCTCTCTGTTGTTTTCAACAGCCTATAGCAGGGTTTCTCAACTTCAGCACTGCTGAAATTTTGAACCAGATAATTCTTTATTGTTGGGAGCTCTCCTGCACATTGTAGGATGTTTAGCCACTAGATAGCTGCCAGATAATATGACAGTGCATTATATCTTTAGATGTTACCAAATATCCCTTAAGGGGCAAATCACCCTAGGTTGTGAAACAATGCGGTATAGTAATCGTTTCACTATCTCACTTTCACTTTAAACTTATGTCCAAAGTCAGTGCCATTATCCAAAACCATCTTTCCGTTGCCAGATTGTTTGACAGTGTTATTACCATCCTTAAAATCATTCAGGGCATTAGCTTTGAAGTCATCTGACTGTTTATTTTTAATATCTTTAACTTTCACCAGATCTTCCCACCTTTTCATTGGATTGCTCCCTCCACTGCCTGCCACCTTTGGCATCTAACCTTTTATTACTTCACACTGCCCTGTGGTAACAGCCTTTCAGCTGCTGTGTCTGCCTCTATTATATTACTTCTGATTCATCCTCTGTTCTTCTGTTAGACACATCCACCTCAAACACTACTTCATACCTGGTGAACGTAGCTTTCAAGATGTCTCTAACCTGGCACCATTGTACCTCTTCATCATTATTTGCCACCTGTGTACACACCAGGATTCTTGTTTCCAAATAAGCCAGTCTTCTTACTCTCTCTTGTATTTTCTGTTCCCTTCTCTTGCAATGCCCTTTTTGCTAACTGGTCACAGCCGTCTTCTCATGTGCAACTCTTCAGTTAAGTGTTTCCCAGACATTTCATCTTACATTGATCTTCCTAGTCTCCAAGGTGCTACTGTTCTCACCATCAGTACCATGCAGTTTAGTATTTAAAAGTGCTCTAATTATTTCACGTGCTTTTCTCTCCAGGTAGTTCGTTTGTAAGCTCATTGAGGGCAGGGTCTCCTTACCTTTAATGTGTTTTCCTCACAATGTTTAATATAATGCTGGGTACATAATAGGTTGTCCATAAATACTTGACTACTGCGAGCAATAATCACAAACTACAAAAGGATAATATCATCATCATCATCATGTTGGATAATAGCTGCTAACATTTATTGAACACTTTGTTTTTTGCCAAGAAGTGTTAAGCACTGTCTACGAATCATCTCATTTAACCCTCACAGCATATCCCCATATGAAATGGGTTCTGTTATTATCCCCTTTTATATAGATGAGGAAATGGAGGTTTAGAGAAGTTAAGTAACTTGTCCAATTTATACATCCAATCAGTGAGTTGTAGAGGAGGACTTCCAATCAAAATCTGTCTTACCAGAATCCTACGTAGATAATGGTGGAGCCAGCTCTCCTCCCTTAACAGATTTTTATACTTAATTATCTGAAATGTAGCCATGAGAAGCCAAAATGGTGTACCAACATTGAAATCAATTACACTGTTAAAATGAAGCTGAAGGGACTTCCCTGGCGGTCCAGTGGGTAAGACTCCACGCTTCCACCGCAGGGGGCACGGGTTCGATCCCTGGTCGGGGAACTAAGATCCCGCACATTGTGCGGTGTGGCCAAAAATAAATAAATTTTAAAAAATGAAGCTGAATTATTGACAAATGGTCACGCTTTGCATTCCTCTCGCTATGGCCTCTTCTTTTGTCATCTTTCAGAATCTGGCTCCAACTTTAATATTCCTGTAATCACATTAGTGGGAGTCTGAAATGTGTTACACTAATTAATATCTTTGTTGCTCTTTCCCTTATAGTTACTGACTATACTACTGGCAGAGTTGGAGCCCCTCTTATTTGCTGTGAAATTAAGCTAAAAGACTGGCAGGAAGGTAAGCATTTTATGACAAGCTCTAGTGTTTCTAGATATGCTAAAAACTACCGCGAGCCTCTAGACTTCCATTTTTAAAAAGCATTAGGTTGTCTGCAGTAGCAGCCGAGTCTTTGCTGTTGCTTGTTCCCTGTGCTTTCTTTTTCTTCAGTAACATTGTTAGGTTCCCAAGAGGAAAGGGAAATCTCTAGAATCTAGGCATGATGATTCTGAACTTGGGAATACTCGATGGTAAAGAGGAAAAAATTCTTAGTGGGGCATTCCCTGGATTTGGAAAAGGATGTATATCCTATCTTTTGAAGCTAGATTTTGCTAGTGAGTAGGTTTGGGCTGGGAAATGAAACCCCGTATTTTCAGGGGATAGAGTGACTAATCACACACACACATACCCCCCAACTTCTTAGAGCTTGACCCCAGCAAACATTTTTTTTAAAGAGAGTTAACTTTTATTAAATATCTTATAGGTTCCAGGCAAAGGACTAGATACTTGATGTGAATTATTTCATTAACTTCATCAGCTGTTTGTAGTGAGATAGGCATATACAAATAAACCCATAGACTGACAAACAAGTAAATTAAGAATTACTTAACACACAGCACATTCAATGGCCAAGGAAATTGAAATTCAGAGACATTAATTGCACAGCTAGTAAGTGGCAGACCATGAATCACACCTAGAACTGTTTGACACTAAAACTGATGCACTTTCTACCATACTTTGCTGTCTCCTAAGTCACATCCCTGGTTTGGCTCAATCAAACTTTTGGTAAACAGTGAATCACCATATGATTTTGCAGTGGAGAACAAGCTCTTGGCAAGATCTTATATCAGAAAAGATACCAAGGAGAGAATTATTTTGAAGACATTTTCCTGGACCTGACTCCTGGTACATCCTGAAGTTTAGTAAGGCAAAAACAGTTCCACTGGATTACTCAAGGCAAATGGGAACCTTGTGGAGGAAAATAAAAAGAATGGATTGGGTCTGAACAAGGAGTAAGAAAATCTAAAACTTAATCCAGGTTTTGCATTTAATTCACCAGTGCACCTTAAAATCACTTATTTGCTATTCCAAACAACTAAGTGAAAGGAGGAAGTTAACAAACAGCATTATGTAAACAATATTAAGTAATTTTTTACTGGCTTTTCAAAAACTACCTTCTTTACTCCCTGTCTTATCTATATGGCCTTATAACCTCACAGAGGATGTAGCAATGGGGACAGATTTTCACAGAACCTGGCATATAGAAGAGTGGTTCCTACTCTTTCACATGCATGAGAACCATCTAGAAAGCTGATAAAACACAGATTCCTGGACCCTACCTCCAGAAAGACTCATTCAGTAGATCTGAGGAGACCTGATAATTTGTATTTCTTTTTTTGTTTTTGCTTGGTCACTGTGCATGTTATTCAGTTCACATACAGACAGCAAGATCCATGTATTGCTTAGAATAGAACCATTTAACCTTCAAGTATTTTGGAATTTTCCAGCTTTTTTTTTTTTTTTTTGCACACACACACACTGTATTTTATTTTTACAAGAGATAAATAAACTGGCACCAAGCATTGTAAATGGATGACCACAACAAAAGCAACAATGATTGCAATTACCAAACACGAAACACACTCATACTAGGTCATAATATTGACATTCAGTCCAGTAATCCTCCACTGTAACCGCTCCTTTACTTTGCGGTGAAAATTGATTTGTATATTTTTTGCCCCTGAGTCCTTGTGGGACTTTTTTTTATTCAAACAGAAAGTCACAAAAATTGTAATCATCCTCATCAGTTCACTCAGTCCCATGTAATTAATTTTTTTTCATCTTGATCTTTTGTTAGCACTTTTATGAATTCATCAGTTTTCCACTAGAGTTCTGAAAATGCTTATTCATTCAGTTCAGCAGTATAGTCAGTTACCAGAAACCTGTACCTGTCAGAGTCTTTTCCATGAATTCCTTGAAGATGAAACCCTTTTATAGGAACATTTTTGCAAAAGCATCAGAGTACACCCAGACTGTCTGTAAATGACAAAAGACTTAAAAATGACCACGGTTAAAGATTTGATGAAAGGTCATAATAATGCAATTGACAAGGAAGTTTAGCTATTTCTGAGATATACATTTTAAAGTAATAACTAGAATTATGACTTATAACATTATACCAGAACATAGAAGATTTTTAGAAATTTCATGTAATGTCTGAAACATTTATATTAACATATTTCCATACAAATAACCCACAGAAAGTTTAGAATTAGTTGTTGTTTTTGTTTGTTTTTTTTATACTACAGGTTCTTATTAGTCATCAGTTTTATACACATCAGTGTATACATGTCAATCCCAATTGCCCCCAGGAAACATTTTTATAGTTGCTAATCAATTGTCCAGCTATTTGTATAGTTTAATTTTTATAAGTGACTGCAGAAGGCGAGCCACTTAGAGGAAACCTGTGCTTTACAGACACTGGTGATAATCTGCAAAAGTAAAGCAGTCTTCCTATGATGAAATTGTGAAAAATATTAAACATATTCATTAACTGCAAAATAATTAATAGCCTAGCCATGCCAGATAAAGGAAGAGTAATTAAAAAGCTTAAGATTTTCTTTTATTTTTTTAAATGTATTTATTTATTCATTTTTGGCTGCTTTGGGTCTTTGTTGCTGCGCACGGGCTTTCTCTAGTTGGAACGAGCGGGGGCAACCCTTCATTGAGGTGCGCGGGCGTCTCACTGTGGTGGCTTCTCTTGTTGCGAAGCACAGACTCTAGGCGCAAGGGCTTCAGTAGTTGTGGCACGCGGGCTCAGTAGTTGTGGCTCGCAGGCTCCAGAGTGCAGGCTCCGTAGCTGTGGTGCACGGGTTTAGTTGCTCTGCAGCATGTGGGATCGTCCCAGACCAGGGATCAAACCTGTCACCCCTGCGTCGGCAGGGTGGATTCTTAACCACTGAGCCACCAGGGAAGTCCCTCTTTAAGTTTTCAATTTGGTATATTTGACATACAACATTCTGTAAATTTAAGGTGTACAACATGTTAATTTGATACATTTACATGTTGTAATATGATCGCTGCCATAGCGATATTTAGCATCTCTATTACATTACATAATTGCCTTTTTAGTGGGTGGGATAGTTAAGTTTTAGTCTCTAAACAAGTCTGATGAATATAGTACAATATTGGTGTCTGTAAAGAGCCATAGACTGAACCTTTAAAGGACCAGTTACCTTGTAGGACACATCCCTTAGGTTGTTTGAACCCAACAAAATGAATGCGCTTTGTCTGACATAAATTTGAAGTTTCAATAAGTGTTTCTCCCATGTGACTTTTTATTATGTGCATTACTGTGGTGCTCTATGAGCAAACAACCGTTCCTTTTTAAATACCACACTGAAAGGCCAAATTTATTCCCAAGCGTTTTACATCTTGGGAATAAGTCCTCCTTTCTCCCATGGTAATGCCCTTCCAATTTTAGAATGAAAATCTTAAAAAATATAGGGAGTGTGTGTCTACGTATATTGGGCATCAGCATCAATATTGCTTTACTAAATGGGTTATTTATTAAGCAGTGGAATCAGAGAAACAAGGTGTATTGTAAAACTTGGTAAGGAGAATTCTGCCTTTAATTTTTATTTTTCTAATTTTTCTGGTACTGGGCTTTAATGTCAGTTTTGGAGAGCGGGTCCATAGTTGGAGTTTTCCTTGCTGTGAAAGAACCTTTGCTTTATATAATGAGTTTAATGTTTTATGTACAGTGGGTTTTGTCATACTGAAATATTGAATAGCTTTAAATTTATAACTACCTATGCTCTTTGATTAAAACCTTAGAATATATCTGAAACACATTTGATATCAACATATGAATAATTTACTTCTAAAAACTTCAAGTGTTACCCTTCTTGGGGGTGATTTTATCTTAACCAGAACTCTATGAACCCTAAGCTTTAATGATGTTCTAAGTGTGAAATTTTATGATCCTGGGAAATATTAACTAATATTGCTCCCGTAAAGTGAAGTAAAATTTGATCAGCAGAAAAATAGTAGCAAAGGATCTTTAAGAATTAATACAAGTAAATTTGTTTTAGAACAATAACTAATTTGCTTTTATGACTTCCAGGTGGTTATACAGTTCACGACAAACCAAACCCCAGAGGTGAAATTGTAATCGGTGGACAGAATATCTCCATGGGATATTTTAAAAATGAAGAGAAAACAGCTGAGGATTACTCTGTGGACGAAAATGGCCAAAGGTGGTTCTGCACTGGTGATATTGGAGAATTCCATCCCGATGGGTGTTTACAGATTATCGGTCAGTGTATTCTCTTTTTGTGCTTTTCTTCAGTTTTTGCAACTTCCACATATATGAAAGGTAATGTTGGTCAGGTCATTAATAGGGTTGATGATTCCATTGGTTTAAACTTTAGAAAAGTTATTTAACTTGGGTCTGTGCTTCTCCATCTGTGAAATGGGGACAACAATACTGACCTGGTAGGGGTTTTGTTAGGATTAAATGAGTTGTTACATGTAAAATGTTTAGAGCAGGGCAGTGCCTGCACCTTACTAAGTGGTAGCAGAAGCAGCATTGGGGTAGGGAGGGTGGGCAGGAAAATAGCAGTTGGCAGTGAGAAAACAAAAATTGCTCAGAAGAGGTTTTCTTTGTTTGTTTCCTTGTTTTGTTTTCTTTTGGTCAACTGTTGATACATTTGGTTCCGTATAACCATCTCCTGTAACATACCCTGTTCTAGGCCTTGCTCACCATTTACCTCCCCACCCAAGAAGCATTGTGGACATGTTATTTTCCCTAGTGGCCATTTATAGGACTCTAACTAGCCTGGACTCTTAGAAAAGTATAATATCAGTCCTCAACATTAATCTGTTCTTCTGAGAATGTCAGTTGGCTTGGCACTGCCCTTATTGAGCCTACTGAAATAGACTAAGTTCAAAGCTACTCCAGAATAGCCCTTACACTATTCATTTTAATCAGGCAAAAGTTAAAAATTTGACTAGCCGATAAGGACCACTCTGTTGGGTCCCATTCAGATCCTTTTCAAGCCATAAAATTTCCCCAGTCATTATCTCTAGTGGTCCGTTTAAGTCTGTCTCTGGACCCATATGTGACCTGAATATAGTTAGAGATTTCCTGGGAAAATTGGTTCTTCGCCTAGAAGTTTGATCTGCCAGGGAAATTCCCAGGAAACATGGCTCAGTCTAGAACCAGTAACTCCCCCACCTACACCACCACCGCCTTTTCCCCCTTGATCCTTGATTGTGCTGGAATCAAAGGCTGGCTCCGGTGGCATGTGTACTGGGTTCCCAGCCTATGGGTAGGCAAGTCAGCACTCACACAAAGGATGTAAGGCAACCTGATGATGTACCATCCTATGCCAGCATGTTGTTAGTGCACTGTCATTTTAACAAGATAATGACAAATCTGGAAAATGGGGAATTAACATTTATTGACTGTTCTGTATGTCAGACATTGTGCTACATGCCAGTATGAGGTAGGCGTCATTATCCCTGATAAAATTTGTGGGTTGGAGCGGTCAAATGACTTGTCTAGGATCACATAGCTAGTAATGGGCAGAGCTACCATTCAAATCTAATGCCCCAAAGTCTTTGTTCCTTCTATTAAATTCATGATACTATTAAACATTATAGTAAGATATTAAAGCTTTTGGTGTAGGATATAACATTTTAGCCAGTACTTCTTTAACTAGGCATTTTCTTTTTAACTGATACGTTTGGGCAAACATTAGATATAACAAGATTTTAAAAGAAGTATCTTTATAAATAAAGATTCAGGTGATGAGACTGAAAGAAAATCAGAATTGGACATACCTTAATCAATGTACTATGGATAACATAACATGCTTCATGACTTACAGATCGTAAGAAAGATCTGGTGAAGTTACAAGCAGGGGAATATGTATCTCTTGGGAAAGTAGAAGCTGCACTGAAGAACTGTCCACTTATTGACAACATCTGTGCTTTTGCCAAAAGGTAATTTTAAAGTTGCATTTGTGTTTCATATACTTACAGTAAAAGGGTAATTGGGAAAAAATTGATATAATCATAAGGGAAACATCCAACTTTCAGAGTTGGGGAATGTTAGAAATTTATGCAAGTGCTTGAATTCGACAGCTGAAAGGTCATTTGAGATAATCCAGGCATTTTAACTATTTACTGGACTACCTACTATGTCTTGCTAAATACTTAGCTATGCCACAACAGTTATTTCATTTAACATCCATAAGAACTGAAATTTAGCGTAGGTCATTTTCCCGAGAGGGTAACACAGCTAGTACAAGTTTTCTAAATAAAAACACCTGAGAGATTGAACCATTTTCTTTCTTTATGTGTTAATATGGTTTATTTTTCTGGGTTTTATTACTCCCTTTAAAAAATTTAATTATAAAAAACACAAAACCTAAATTTACCATCGTAACCATCCTAAGTGTACCGTTCACTAGGGTTAAGTATATTCACACTGTTGTACAACCAATCTCCAGAACTTTTCATCTTGCAAAAATGAAACTCAATATCCGTTAAACCACTCCCCATTTCCCCTCCCCCCACCTAGCCCCTGGCCGCCACCATTCTACTTTCTGTTTCTGTGAATTTGACTCCTCTGGCTACCTTGAATAAATAGAATCATACAGTGTTTGTCTTTTTGTGACTGGCTTATTTCACTTAGCAGAATGCTCCCCAGGATTCATCTACATTGTAGTATGTGTCAGAATTTCCTTCCTTTTTAAGGCTGAATAATATTCCATTGTATGTATAGACCACATTTTGTTTAGTCATTCATCCATCAATGGACAACTTGGGTTGCTTCTACCTCTTGACTATTGTGAATGATACTGCTATGAACATGGATATTCAAATATTTCTTGAAGATCCTGCTTTCAATTCTTTTGGGTATATACCCAGATGTGGGATTGCTGGATCATATGGTAGTTCTATTTTTATTTTCGGAGGAACTGCCATACTCTTTCCATTATGGCAGCACTATTTTTTTTTCCTTCCTATCAACAGTGTACAAGGGTTTTAATTTCTCCACATCCTCAGTAACATTTGTTTCTACTTTTAAAATTTTTTTTATAATAGTCACGGTAATGAGTTTGAGGGGATATCTTGCCCCTAAGGATTAGTGATGTTTGAGCATCTTTCCATCTGCTTGTTTGGCCGTTTGTATATCACCTCTGGAGAAATGTCTAATCAAGTCCTTTGCCCGTTAAAATTTTTTTCCCTCTTAATTTTGATTAAACAATACAGTGTTATCAGCTGTAATCACCGTGTTACACATTAGATCATCAGACCCTATTCATCTTATAGCTAAAAGTTTGTACCCTTTTATCAGCCTCCACCCCCAGCCCCTAGCAACCACTTTTCTACTCTCTGTTTCTATGAGTTTGACTTTTTTTTTTTTTTTTTTTTAAGATTCCACGTTTAAGCAATACCATGCAGTTTTTGTCTTCCTCTGTCTGGTTTGTTACACTTAGCATGATGCCCTCCAGCTTCATCAGTTTTATCGCAAATAGCAGAATCTCTTTCTCATGGCTCAGTAATATTCCACTGAACATATACACCACATCTTCCTTATCCATTCATTTGTTGATGGACACTTGGTTGTTTCTATATCTTGGCTATTATGGACTAATGCAGCGATGAACATGGACCAGATATCTCCTTGATATCCTGTTTTCATTTCCTTTGGATTTATACCAAGAAGTTGGATTGCTGGATCATATGGTAGTTCCATTTTTAATTTTTTGAGGAGTCTCCATACTGTTTTCCATAGCGCCTGTACCACTTTGCATTCCCACCAACAGTGCACAAGGGTTCCCTTCCCTTTTCTTCACATCCTCACCAAAACCTGTTATTTCTTGGCTTTTTGATAATAGCCATTTTAACAGGTATGAGGGGATATCTTGTTGTGGTTTTGATTTGCATTTCCCTGATAGCTGGTAATATTGAGCACCTTTTCATGTACCCGTTGGCCATCCGTATGTCTTCTTTGGAGAAACGTCTATTCAGTTCCCCTGTCCATATTTTAATTGATTTTTTTTTTTTTGCTATTGAGTAGTATGAGCTCTTTATGTGTTTTGGATATTAACCCCTTATCATATATGATTTTCAAATACTTTCTCCTATTTTGTAGGTTGCCTTTTCATTTTGTTGATGGTTTCCTTTGCTGTGCAGAAGCTTTTTAGTTTTATATACTCCCACTTGTTTATTTTTGATTTTGTTGCCTTTGCTTTTGGTGTCAAATTCAATAAGTCATTACCACAGCCTATGTCAAAAGATCTTCCCCCTGTGTTTCCTTGTAGGAGTTTTATGGTTTCAGGTCTTTGCCCATTTTTAATGGGGTTATTTTGTTGTTGTTTTTGTTGTTGAGTTGTAGGAATTCTTTATACATTCTAGATGTAAACCCCTTATCAGACATATGATTTGCAAATATTTTTATCCAGTTCCATAGATTGCCTTTTTACACTCTGTTGTGACCTTTGATACACAGAACATTTCTTATTTTTGTTGTACTCTTCATCTATTTTTTTCCTTTGTTTCCTGTGCTTTTTGGTGTCATATCTAAGAAAGTATTGCCAAATCCAATTTCATGAATCTTTTCCCCTATGTTTTCTTCTAGGCATTTTATAATTTTAGCTCTTACAGATTTAGGTCTTTGATCTATTCTGAGTTAATTTTTGTATGTGCTATAAGGTAAGGGTCCAACTTAATTCCTTTGTATATGGATATCCAGTTCTTCTAATACCACTTGTTGAAGAGACCGTCCCCACTGAGCGGTCGTGGAACCATTGTTGAAGATCATTTAACCATATATGCAAGGGTTTATTCTGGACTCTCTATATCATTGGGCTTTCTATGTGTCTGTCGTTATGACAGTACTATGGGCTTTATTACTTCTTAATGAAGCTGTAACAAATAAGAGAAAAATATATTCAGAATTGTGTGTACTATTTCTTTGCATAATTTATGAATAATTGTTCTTAATGTTTTAATTTCCAGTTTGTTTTATTTTCTAATTTTTTAGTGACCAGTCCTATGTGATAAGTTTTGTGGTTCCTAATCAGCAAAGGTTGATGCTTTTGGCACAACAGAAAGGGGTGGAAGGCACTTGGGTTGATATCTGCAATGACCCTGCCATGGAAGCTGAAATACTGAAAGAGATCAGAGAAGCTGCAAATACCAGTAAGTAAGAAGTGGCTTATCTGTTGATGTCCCTACAAGTTATTTAATGAGGTCCTGTGCATTACACTCTTCAAGATGTCTATTTGGTTTGTTTGTTTTAAATTTTTATCGGAGTATAGTCGATTTACTATGTTGTGTTTTAAAAAACCTGCCTCCTAAACATACATAATGAATTTCCATGTTGGAAGGATCTTTAAATGGTATATGGTAGAATAACCTAACTAGTTCTTTATCGCATGTCACAGCATCCCTGCTAGGTGGTCATCTACTCTGTGTTTGCAATGGTCCATCTTTGTTCTGATAGTTCATACTAATGTGCCCTGGTGTGAATCTTTTATCATTGCATATACTTACTTGGTGTGGGCCCTTTCAATCTAGAGATCTCTGCCCTGTGGTTCTGGGAAATCTCCATTTACCTTTTGTTGTTTGTTTGCTTTTCTTTCATTGCTTTTCCCCTCTGAGTTTTGTGTTCATGTTTTTATCTGGGACTACTTTTATATGGTTGTTGACCTTCTACTTTCATCCTCTAATTTTATTATCTTTTTTTTTCTTTTGTAATCTATTTTACATCTTTATTGGAGTACAATTGCTTTACAATGGTGTGTTAGTTTCTTCTGTATAACAAAGTGGATCAGCTATACATATGCATATATCCCCATGTCTCCTCCCTCTTGCGTCTCCCTCCCAACCTCCCTATCCCACCCTTCTAGGTGGTCACAGAGCACTGAGCTGATCTCCCTGTGCTATGCGGCTGCTTCCCACTAGCTATCTATTTTACATTTGGTAGTGTATATATGTCCATGCCACTCTCTCGCTTCATCCCAGCTTACCCTTCCCCCTCCCCATGTTCTCAAGTCCATTCTCTAGTAGGTCTGCGCCTTTATTCCTGTCCTGCCCCTAGGTTCTTCATGACCTTTTTTTTTTTTAGATCCCATGTATATGTATTAGCATACAGTGTTTGTTTTTCTCTTTCTGACTTACTTCACACTGTATGACAGACTCTAGGTCCAGCCACCTCACTACCAATAACTCAATTTCCTTTCTCTTTATGGCTGAGTAATATTCCACTGTATATATGGGCCACCTCTTCTTTATATCTTGTCCTTTTTGTTTTATATTCTGGCAGATCCCTCAACTTTATCATTGCCTCAGTCTATCGAGCTTCCAACTTCCAATATCAGAATTTCAATTTTCAAGAGTTCTTTCCTGCTTTCTTAGTGTCCTTTTAATAGCATCCTGTTGCTCTTTCATGGATGCAGTCATCCTCTGAGGGTGTTGAAGGGATTCCTTTTATGAAGTTTCCTTCTCCTGTTATCGTTTCTGTTTCCTTCAAGTTCCACTTCCTGCTTGCTTTGGTTGGCCTTGCATATATCTGCTGATCCTTGTCTGGCCATTCATATTTGAGAATGAGGTTCTAAAAAGCTATTTGGAAAGCTTGCTGGGCTTCACTGAAAAGTTATTCAAATGTTAGTGTCTTGAGTCATTCCACTTCTCCAGAGGAGACTTCTGCAGTCTCTTACCTGGGAGATATTAGCATGACTGCCAATATTCTGGTAGCCAAAAAAAAAAAAAGGGCATTGGAAGGGGGCTGGGGCTGGGGTGGGTAGGTCTTCCCCTCACTGAACCTTTAGGTTTTCGGCCTTACTCCCTCCCTCTATTGTAAGTGTCCTGAGTCCAGAGTCTCTCTAGTTCAGTTTTTCCAAAAGGTAAATCTATCTGCAGCCTGGTTGGGGAAGAGCAGGATGAGGGAGAGCTATCCTCTGAACAGATGAGGGCCAGCCCTGCTTTTTCAGCATGCCCCTCATCTCTGGCTTCTGTCCCTCAGCTTCTGTCTACGGGCTCGGGAGGTTGGTTTGCCTCTTGTTGGTGTTCTTCGATGTGGGCAGTTAGCGTTTAGCTCTCTTGGCTCCCAGTCAGTTAACTGCTGGCCTGTTTGCTTTTGGTCTTCTAAGAGTTTGTTGGGCCTCCTCACCCAGTGTCCTCTTTCTCTCATTTCTATTTTTCCTTTGTGGTTAATACCTTTTGAATTTAAAAAATTGTTTTTAAACTGTTTGTTTTCCAGGGGAGCAGAGATAAACTGTGGACTCATGTTTAATTGGAAGCGATTAACCTAGTTTTAACCTATTGCTTTTCCCTCCCAAAAAATGAAAATGTCATTTTTCTGATTACAGATACCTATATTCATTATAAAGTACTGGACAATACAGAAAGTTTAAAGGAGGAAGTAAAAATCACTTGATAGTAGCTACCTTTGGGTGGTGACATTACATTTTGTTATATATACTTAACTTACCAACGTCATCGACTTTCTTCTAAGTCAGTAGATATAGAATTGAATTACCATTTTTTAAGCTAAACAGTATTCCAGTAAAGGAGTGTCCACTTAAGTCCTTATTGGTAGACTTTTTCCCTCCACTGTAAACAAATAGAATATATATCTTTTACTCTAATTTATTTTCTTATGTGATTATTTTCTTAATATGGATTATCTGAGTCAAGAAAAATGTATATTTTAAAAGCTTTTTTCCCTTATGTTGCCAAATAACTCCCTCTTCCCCCCCAGAAAAACTGGACTAGTTTATACTCCTGTCAGAGATACATGAGCACACCTGTTTCCCTAACTAGGCTACTATTATTTATTTTTTAAATTAACTACTTGGGTTCCATTTTGGTTAAAAAATATAGTTTGTAACATTTGTTAGCAAGTTGAAGTTGAAAAACTATTTTCCCCAAGAAGAACATTCTTCTGGTTAACTCTGGTCACTGTAAAGTTTTAAATAGCAGTTACCTATTAACATAATCTGCAAAGTAAGTTACTGTATAAGCATAAAGACAGTAACTTAATTTTTTTCTTAAAGTTGGTTTTGTTAATTATAGTATTATTGACATATCACACTTTTTAATATCACCAGGCCTCCAGAATTTTCTTTGATACAAATCCTCATTTTTTTCTTTAAATGTAGTATTTTAAAAAGTATTTCAGGGCTTCCCTGGTGGTGCAGTGGTTGAGAGTCCGCCTGCCGATGCAGGGGACACGGGTTCGTGCCCCGGTCGGGGAAGATCCCACATGCCGCGGAGCGGCTGGGCCCGTGAGCCATGGCCACTGAGCCTGTGCTCCGCAATGGGAGAGGCCACAACAGTGAGTGGCCCGCGTACCACAAAAAAAAAAAAAGAAAAAAAAAAGTATTTCAGCCAATAGGCTGTTATTCTTAGTCACTCTCTGAACGTACTAATGGAGCAGAATGTGACCTGAATAATTTGTCATTGAATATTCACCTGTGTAAAAGCAACAGTGGGGGAAGTTTTTCAGGCTGGAAAATGGAATACAATTCTAGGACCTGCTAGGCCTACATAACTTTCCTGTGCTTGGATTGAGGCGTGAAATGGAACAATTCATGATTTGGATACTGAACACTAATCATGAGCTAAATCTAAATAACTCATAAGCTCGTGTGTGCCACAGAAGATTTATTTTGCTAACCTTTTGCTTCAAATTATAATTTCAGAGACTTAGGCCAAAAAGTATAAAATAGTTTTGTTTTCAGTTAAATCTGCCTGAAATCATACATCGTTCATAGCAGGCCTCTTCATGTTTTAAATATAAGTGCAAGGTATAGATAGTATCATAAGAATGCAAAATAATGGTTTTGGGGTGATTTGACAACTATCAGTGGCTAGAAAAATTGACATTTGCTGCCACCTGCAGGTCACATTTCATAATGTCCTAGGTAATTCTGATAAAATGCCACGTGTAAAATTGTTTTTGTTTTTTTCTTCCCCTAATCTTTTTCACTTGTTTGCAATTTATAAATTTATTTAATTTATAGGAAACTGTGTGATTGCCCGTTGCTCTCTATAGCTTGTGGTACTAGCTAATGTTTAGGAGTTTCCAAAACTACGAAACTTCTAATGCAGCATTAAAAAAAAATGCTTAATTTCCTTGTGCGCAATTGAAATAACGTACCTGCTTTGTCCCATTGTTGTCAGTGTTTCTGGAATACGACCTGTGTAAGTAGGTAAAGTAATATGAAATAAAAGGTTTCGGAGCCAGATCAGTATTTGAGAATTTAACTATTCCCTTGAGATCCAAATGTGACCTTATTTCAGGCACCTCTGTATAACTGAGCTATAATCTATCATCAGAGTAGATATGGTTAATTTGAACAAGTTTTATATTCCTTTATTACCTTTTTAGGCGTTACTTTTAGGAAGTTGGTTCTAAGTAATTTGAAACATTACTTTTCACACCCAGCTTTATATTTTTCTCTTATTTTAATGAGAAACTCGCTAATTCACCCAAGCTTTCATAAAGCTCAGACTAGCATTAGAACAAAAACTTCATTGAATTTGAGTTCTTTGTGCTTATCACTGAAACCAAGTTGTTTCTCAGGTTACCTAGGCTGTTTAGCAGTAGTTTTAAAACATGCAGATGTTTGCTTCTTCGAAATTGCTATTTTAAATAATTGCATATAAAATAAAGCTCATCTGTAGATTAACATTACAGTTAGTAGGCCTTCAGAATTTTAAGGATGACCTTGTATTAATAATAAGTAACTTCATTGAATATAATTTATTGAATTTAAAATTATTGAGCACTGTATGGATTGCTTCTATGTCCTTATTTTCACCATTTTCTTACATTTCTTTCAACGTGTTGTGTTGTCTAACTCAAATCCAATATGTGCTGCGTCAATTCTTACATCATTTAAGAGTATGAAACTCACAACCCCCCCTTTTGATTCTTACTTGAATTACAATAAAGCTTACGAAGAACAGTTGTCTAGAGGCTAATTTTCTGTAGAATGAATGAATAAATATGTATGTTTCTTGAGGGCTCAGTGTAGCCTGTGGATGGCAGTGAACACATCAAAGCCCCTGCTTTCATGGAGCTTACATTCTAGTAGGTGACATAAATATATAATATATGAGGTGGTGATAAGTATTTTGAAGAAGACATAGCATAAGAGGATACAGAGAGACAAAGGGACTTCTGTTTTGTTAGGAGTGGTCAAGGGAGTCCTCTCTGAGGCGGTGGCATTTGAACAGACACGTGGATGGGGTAGGGAGGTGAGCCATGCAACTACAGCAGGGAAGGCCATCCCAGGCAGAAGGCGCAACAGATAGAAAGACTCTGAAGAGGAGGGTGTCTACATATATATTAGAAAAAAAGCTGCATAGTCCAAAACCATTCAACTGAAACAACTGATACGTACTTTGAGAAATAGAAAATGAAATTGTAAGGTGGTGGTATCATTAATTAACTCTAACATACCATTAAGTTTGCCTCATCACCTGCATCATCTAGGTGAATCCTGCAAAATTCATGTTTTATTGTTTCTCTCTCTCCCACTCGCCCCTATTTTCCTAACCCTCGTCACTCTTCCCCCTTCTTTCCCCTCTCTCTCCCTCTCTTTCCCTCTTTCTCCCTCATTCCTACCCCCCCCCTTTCTCATTTCAGTGAAATTGGAGCGATTTGAAACTCCAATCAAGGTTCGCTTAAGCCCAGAGCCCTGGACCCCTGAAACTGGTTTGGTCACTGATGCTTTCAAACTGAAAAGGAAGGAACTGAAGAACCATTACCTCAAAGACATTGAGCGAATGTATGGGGGCAAATAAAATGCTGCTCTCTTACTTACAATTGTGCAGGAGGCGGCCTGGTGGTTTTTCAGTTCTGGGGTTTTCAGCCTTGTTGAGCTGTCTGTTAGAATGTAAAGTGTATCATTCTAAAGTCATGGTAATAAAAAAACAAAACCCAAAGTGATTAAAATAGTTGTCGAGTCTACTTTGACTTAGTTTTGCATAGTTCTAGTGAAGCTGAAACTGAAAAGTTATTTCCCTGTAGCTGTGTTATTAATTTTAGAGCAAAATTCCTGTTTTTAAAAATTAGCCTAAGATATACTTGTTTCATTAAAGAAAAAATATTTAATGTTGAACAAAATAAGTTGGAGCTGGAGTAGAATGTAGTTTGAGGAAATTTGCAACTTCCAATGTCTATTGTCTTCCTAGTTCAGAAGATGCTCAAATATTAAGCATGACCAAAAAAATATGTTAACACTACTCAAAGCAGAAGTGCTGCAGGGCTTTAAAATTCTCTTCCAACCATTTGTCTTGAATCATAATATACAGAATCAAGTAATACCTTGGAAACCATTTTAGCATTCATAATTGTTGTGTAGGTTACACATAGAATCATTATAATATTGTGAATAATTACAGTGCCTGAAGTGAGAATAAAACAATATAAACGCACCAAAAAATATCTAGTAATATATTTAAAGGGAAATTCAACTGCTTTTCTGAAACTTGGAGATGTGAAATCAGTAACTGTAATTATTTGAATGACTTAAGAGTAAAAGTACATCTTAAAAAATGCTGAACATTGCGTTTCTGTTTGTTCAAAATAAGACAAACCAAGAGTTAAAATAATAGAAAGTTAATCAAATTTTAACAGGAAGCATTTTCTCTGTTAGAAAAGGTGTTGAAATCATAAGTATTTAGAATTCCAACCCTTGCACAGCACTGAACCAGGGAGAGGATTTAGACTTTGAACTTATCTTTGATAGCAGGGATTGATTTTAAAGTGTATTAAATCACACTTGTAATTTAAGGTCTGTTTGCTGTTGCTGATTTGATTCTTGGTCAATTATTTGTACTACCAAAAGCCTTTCATTTTGCTTTAATTTTAGCAAAAGCGGGTTATGATGAATGACTTCCCTACTATCTTGACTTAATCTCCGAATTATTAATTAACTTGGATGCGTTTTAGGAACTTAAAGGGAAGAACACACTGTTACCACTTTTTTTCTGTTTGAGAAGAGTTCAGAAACTGGAAATGCTGGATTTGGGAGAAGGGAAGTTACTCACTAAGGGACTGATACTTGTGCAGTAACTTGGTATGTGGGCTTCTTTTTGAATCTTTAATTAAAATCTGGGATTATATATCCCTGATAGGTATTCACACTTGAACCATAGTTACTGTAAAAAAAAAAACAAAAATTCTTAATACTGTTATTCTTTGCACTTTTTTCTTAGTCATTTTATATATATATATATATATATATATATATATATATATATATATACACCTATATATATATGTTGCTTACATTGCTTTGTACAGATGTGGGCCACCACTGCAACAAAACACATTCTGTTTGCTCTAGAATATTTATAAAGAAAATATTTAAATGTTATGTATATGGTGGTATAAAGGAAAAATCATCTGGTGTTATTACAAGCAAGAATGGAGGTTTTTGTAAAGAATGTTCAGTGTTCTGCAATGTAAAATTTGAAGCAAGGTCTCCCTGAGTTATGTGTATGTGAGTATTCTCATTCTTCCCAACTTGCCTTCTAAGAGTGAAAAACCATTCTTACCGAGTAGACTACTATTCAGCTTCCACTGTTCTGGCCCACTGTTGATCCTCTAAAGATGATGTTCTTAGACTTTTTCAGTATGTGAGTCCCCTCCTTTTGGAATGGTGATTTTAAATGTGTGAGTGCATGCGTACTCAGATATTTGAACCCTCACCCGCTCCCATCTCCCAAAAGCTAGAACACTGCCAACTAATCTGTTGTATGGGTCCTTTAGAAACGCGTAATTAACACTTAAGGTTGGGTGCTGCTAATTCTTTGCGAAAATCCAAATATTGTTAACGGACCAGGGAGATGCCACTACCCCCTGATTTTTCCTCAGCAAATATACGTGTTTATGTAAACAGATCTTTCCATATTCATAGTGACTTTTCAAGTATTTGAGCGTAAAGATTTTGATCCTACCTTTTTTATACCTGTTTAAATTGTTCACTGTTATTATTACATGTCAGCCATCAAATAAAGTTGTACTTAAAAAATTTCCTGCAATTATGTACATTTCTAAGACGAACACTTGTGACGTTGCTTTAATTACATGAAAGTACCTTGCCTCCTTGATATTTGATACTCATATTGATTTTTTTTTTCTGGAATGGAGGTGTAATTGTGTCACTTCTTGGAACTGAGATACACATGAATGATTCAAAAAGTCAGAAGTTAAGGAGAATAATGTTTCTTTGGTCATAAAGACTGATTAATAATCCTTGCCTCTATTTTCCTGATAGCATGTGACAGATGTTTCTGGAGTAACAAGATGAGAACAGATTAAAGATTGTGTGGTATTTGGGATTTGGAGAGAACTATTTTAATTTTCAAATGTAGTTACAATTTAGAATGTATTCATATTTCTACTTTCTGTTAAAATGCACGATTGCAGGATTGTTACTTAGGTTTTCACGTTTTCCTTGATGAAAAGCTTCGTTTGTTCTTAAGAAATAAATCCACCCACGTTATCAAGCCAGTTTGTGCTTAATTATGCGTCAAGATAAAATGTGCAAGTTTGAAGAATACTAGCCAAACTTTTAAACACATATTTCAAAAGTCCTCCTCTCTAGGTTTATAGAATCGCATTAAGCAGATAACCTGGGTTGTATAAATCATATCCATTAGTTTGGAGGATTTGAACCCAAAGCTGTTAACTTTCGTACAGTTAATAGAGTAGAATCCCTCTGCAGCACTGATACTGTGGGACAAAACATAGTCATGTTGTGTGCATTATTAGTACATGCTAGTAAATGGTAACTGTTACCTTTAGGCTAATTAAAATTTAGGGAGAAATTAATTTATCTGAGTTTGCCACTCACTCGCTGTGTGACTTTGGGCAATTCATTAACATCCCTCCACTGCGTTTCTCCCTCCCGAAAAATGGGGTTGATTGATAAAATAGGATCTACTTCAGAGGACGGTTGTGAGGGTAAAAATGAGTTAATCCATATAAAGTGTTTAAAACATAGTAAACATATGTTAGCTGTTATCATTATCATTGTATCCAGGTAACATTCATGAGTCAAGTTATTTAACATATTGGTTTGCACCTCAGGGCCTTAAAGGACTGCTTGCCCCTGAAGACTTTGAAGAAAAACTTCTGGATTTAGAGGTGAGGAGACCTGGGCTCTTTCTATCACTAGTTTTGTAGCCATGGACAAATCTCAAAATACCCCCCTTAGCTTTAGTTTCTTCTTCCTGTATCAAAGAGAGAGAGAGAGGGAGAGAGACTGGACTTCAAAAAAAGACGCTTTGTAAAAAGGGAAAGATGAATGACAGAAGAAATAGGGAGTGTATTTGTCCCTAAGGCCCATCACATCTAGCTTTCATATTGTGATTTTGCTGTCCCAAGGTGATTTTTGGTTTGCTTTTTAATGATGCCCTAGGTCCCAAGTTTCCTATAGGGATATGAGGCTGTGGCTGATGCCATCACAAGAAGTGAGAATTCTACTAGGTACAAGGAATTTCTGTAATTCTCATGTTCTCTCTCTTTAAAAATCAGAGTTGTGCACATATAATTTAAAGCAGTGCTTTCATTTTTTTTACTGTGATCCACAGTGCTTTGCACACATGCTTACGTGTATATAAAACAATATTTTATGTGAAATGTTTGTGTGAAAACAAACAATGTTTATGTGAAAAAACAATACTGAGACTTCCTATTTCATTTATTTAAATGTTGGTTGTCACCCTCTAAACTGGTTTCATGACCCCGCAAGATAGTGCTGTTCGATGGAACTCCTGTGAGGTTGGAAATGTTCCATATCTGTGCTATCCATTATAGTACTACTAGTCATGTGTGGCCATTGAGCATTTGAGATGTAGTTAGTGTGACTGAGGAACTGAATTTTTAATTTCATGTCCATGTTGGACAGCACAGCTTTAGAGAGTCTGCAAGCCACAGTTTGGAAAACACAGGTTGAAAGCTATCCCCTGCCATCATACTCCCACCTCCTCTACACTCTTAGACCTCCCAGTCAGTACTAGTACTCTCTTCTTAAATGAGAAGGCAAGGATTACCAAACCTTGGAAGACTAGAGATAAAAGCAAGGAGGAAAAAGCAAATTGGAGTAAATCGGTTCCGCAGGGTAAAGAAAGAAAGCTTTAAAAAAAACTTTTAAAACTACCATTAAACAAGAACAGAAGGCTGCAAAAAAGGAATATACAGAAAACAAAAAAAAATAAAAACATCTCTTAGAAATTATAAACATGATGGCTGAAATGAAAAATTCAAGAGAAAGGTTGAAATAGTAGAGGAAATCTCTCAGGAAGTAGAACTTTTGGAGGAGCCAAATGTTTTTTCTTGTGGTAAAAAATATATAATAAAGTTTGCCATTTTAGCCATTTTTGAGTGTACAGTTAGGTGACAATTATATTCACGGTTTCGTACGACCATCACCACTATCTAATTCCAAACAGTATTTTTTAAAGATGAAAACTAGGAACAAAAAGATAAGAATATTAAGGGATCAGCCCAAGTGATTCCTCATTTGAATAACAGAAGTTCTAGAGAGAGAGAATAACAACAAAAAAAAGGGATTACAAGAATTCAAGAAAATTTCCCAGGACAGTGTGGGTGGGGCTTGTTAAAAAAGCTTTGCTATAAGTTGATCCCATGTCAGCAGTATTCATAATGACCCACAAATTGGAAGTAACTCTAATGTCCATCAACAGGAGAATGGACAAAGAAATTGTGGTATATCCATACAAGGAAATGCTACATAGCAAGCAAAAAGAGTAAACTACTGCTACATGCAAAGACATGGATAAATTATGTTCACAGATAATTATGATGTACGAAAGAAGCTATTCACAGTACATTGTGATTGTATTTATATGAAGTTCGAGAATAGGCACAACAGACCTATGGTGATAGAATCCAGGATCATGGTTTTCTCTGAGGAGAGTGGTATTGCCTGGAAAGGGGCATGAGGGAATCTCCTGGCATGCTGAAAATGTCCCATATCTTGTTTACATGAGCATCCAGGGTAGGTAGGGTCAGACATGTCTGGCATGAGCAGGTAAGATTGATAATATGGAGGAGAAGTTGAAAGTTGGGTGTATTTCGGTGTGTTGGAGGAGAAGAGGATGAACCAATCGGGTTCATCATATTCTGTCCAGCATGTACTGATCATCAAACTGATCAGTCTTTGGAACAAATGTGTTTAATTAAGGGTGTGGGAGAACCTGAAAGGTTCATCTGATGAGAAGCATCTTTGTGGGCTTGATGGGGAGGAAGTAGACCTAGGTAGCTGTGAAGTAAGGGACACAGACAACTTGGGTGAACTTAAAATACCTGAAGTATGTCAGTATATTTCAGTGTTTGCACCCACTTTCAGTCTCAGTTGGGCTTAGTTTTGGAGAGACATGACGTCATGTGCCTAAAGTTCGTTTCTTACTCTCTTCCCGCTATTACCACCCTAGATCAGACCTTCACCCCTTTTGACCTAGAAGAGCTATACCAACCTCCTAACTAGTTTCTTGGCAAGTCTTTTCTTTCCATCACTGCCAGTATACTCAGTATACTCCATCTTGTATAGAGATCTGCCAAACTTACCTTCTTAAAATACCACCTTGTTGATGCTGTTCTTATTCAAATCAAAATGTCAGGTTGGTATTCAAGTCCCTGAATCAGAAGATCTCTCTTTACCTGTCTTACCTTAACTCCATTCTCTTTCACTTCTGTGTTTTCCAATCTGCCAAGCTCATCCTTCCAAGTTGTTCTTCACCCTGGCTGCACTTAGGAATCACATGGGAAGGTTAACAGCAATAACAATGACCAAAACCCAAACAAACAAAAAACAGTACCTGTGCCTCGTCCCGTCTCATTGGCCAACAGTGACCTGTTTGCTGGATCTGTAAATTCCTCTATTAACACCTGTCCTTAGGATTAAACTACAAAATAATTCACAGAAGAGAGGGCAGTTTTCACAGGTTACCAAAGAAGGAGGCTCCTGGTTAACTGTAGGCTCCCCTAACCCTCTCCTGTTGATATGGGATTGATTTTTCTTTTGTGTTGATAGATTAGCTATTTCCTTTGACACTTGAAAACCTGAGAGATTCTGAGAGAATGAGGTCTAGAACCATTTTATTTCTTAGAAGACACTCCTAAGGGTATCAAGAATCAGAAATGGGCTCTAGGGGTGGGACCGCTTGGAAGTGCTAAACATCAACTTTAATTCATATTTTTGCCTTGGGGCTGTGAGAAATCAATAATAAAAAAGAGTCAAGAGACTCCTAGGGACAAGGGAAAAGAAGAGAGAATATGTTGACCCATCCATGTGTCTCTTCAGAGTGACTTTTGAAGCAGAATTATGAAAATGGTTCTTTTGAGGTCAGGTATTTCTTCTTGTGCCCAGCTTTTTCTAGCTCGTAGAGTTATAAGAAGCTCAGAACAAGGTGTGTATATATATATATATATATATATATATATATATATATATATGTATATATCACAGACATGTCCACACACATTTTCTTCTTTATGGTCAACAGCTCTACCTTAGCTGTATCTTTGACATTCCTTAGGATAAGGCATTCCAATGCCCACGTTCAGTTTGGGATGGTGAACTGTATGTGTCAGTATAGGAAAGCAGCAATGTAGCGTCCCAAGAGTGGGAGAGAGACGGGGCCAGAGAGGGAAATCAGGAAGGTTTCCTGCCTAGTAACTGAATCACGAACTATTTGAGCAAGCAATGCACAGAGATGAGTTAAAATTTGTCAGATTTGCCCCCCAGCCTTCCTGGAGGTTGCATCATTTCTAAACTGGATCTGCATTTCATTAGCCATCAGGATTCTTGATGCTGAGAGAATTAACCTTTCTCAGGGAGTCCCAGTGAAGGAAAAGATGTGGACTCTTTCTGTTTCATTTCAGCAGGAGTCTTTGTTTTCTCTGCAAGACGCCCCTTTGGCTCTCTTTGCTTGTGAATTCTTCCCTTTTGCTCATGATATAAACAATAGCTCTCTCGACCCCATCTCCTGGGGTTGTGGGATATCTTGGTTGGCCTTTGGTTGTGCTCAGAGAAGAAAAACTCCAAACTGGCCTGGAGCTGGATGACCTCATTCTCTTACAGCTTTGGGATTTTTTCTCTGAAGTTTTAAAAGATGGCTTGGGCACTGAACTTTTCTTAGATAGCAAAGCCATTTCCATTTGAAGGCCCTCTTAAGTTCCAATAAGATTTCTTTTGTCTTGAAACATCACACTTAAGAAGTACTTCTGAGCCCTCTCCTGTGTAGTATTGCTAGAGAGGAGACAAAAGATGGTCTTATGCTCTCAGCATACAATGTCAGACTATGGGGGTGAATTAGAAGCTGAACTGTGAGCTGAAGACTAAATATGTAGGAATTTGGAAAAGACAGAGATCCTTTTAGGCTTCAGTTGTCTGGGAAGGCTTCCTTGGAGCCTCCAGTCTGCGCCTAATGCTGAAGAGGCAAGAGTGACTCTTACCAACTTCTAGCTAATAACAAAGAGTGTGTATTCATCTGCAGCGGCATCCCTTCTGTGCCCATCAGCCTGCAAGGACAAAGTGGGGTGAGAGCAACAGCAATGCCATGGGCCATAGCTTGAGATTCTCAACCAGAGATCTCCCAGAGATGCTAGGTGTGCCTGAGGTATTGATGCCCTCTGCCCTTGGAGTGGCCAGAGCTCCCTGGCAGGCTGCTCTCTTATCCATTTATCCTAGGGGGTCATATATGTTATCTATGTGTGCTGTGTGGTGAAAACAATTGGAGAGCACTATTCTAGATATATCCCTTGTCTGAGAAAGCCCTGGCAACACATGGTCACAGTGCTTTGTTTTCATGTCTGTAGTTTCAGACAGACTGTCAGCTCTGGGAAGGTAGACAGATTGTGTCTGTCTTGTTCACTGCTATATCTCTAGCGCCTGCCACTGTGCCCGGCACATAGTACATTCTCAGAAAATATTTCATGCAAGTCAAAACCACAATGAGCTACTACCTCACACCTGTTAGGATGGCTATTATCAAGAAGACAAGAAATAACAAGTGCTGGAGAGGGTGTGGAGAAAAGGGAACTCTCATGCACTGTTGGGTGGGAATGTTAATTGGTGCAGCCACTGTGGAAAACAGTATGGGGGTTCCCCAGAAAATTAAAACTAGAACTACCATGTGATCAAGCAATTCCACTTCTGGGTGTTTAAAGAAAATGAAAACATTGATTTGAAAAGATATATGCATCCCCATGTTCACTGCAGTATTATTTACAATAACCAAGATAGGGAAACAATCTAAATGTCCATTAATGGACGAATGAATAAAGAAAACGTGGTGTAGATATACAATGGAATAGGTGCAATAAGTCAGACAGAGAAAGACAAATACCGCATGATCTCACTTCTATGTGGAATCTAACAACAAAAAAAAGCAAGCTCATAGATACAGAAAACATTGGTAGTTGCTGGGAGGTGTGTGGGAGAAAAGGGTGAAGGGGGTCAAAAGTACAAACTTCCAGTTATAAAATAAATAAGTCCTGGGCATGTAATGTACAGCATGGTGACTATAGTTAATAACACTGTGCCGCATATTTGTAAGTTGCTAAGGGAGTAGATCTTAAAAGTTCTCATCACAAGAAAAAAATGTGTAACTGTGTGGTGACGGATGTTAACTAGACTTATTGTGGTGATCACTTCACAATATATACAAATATCGAAACATTATGTTGTCCACTTATAACTAATTAATGTTATAGGTCAATTATACCTTAATTTAAAAAAATATTTCATGAATGTATGAACAAATGAGAAAGTCTAGACCTTGAAGGATGAGTAAAACTTGGACAATGTGGAAGGGTTAAGCATTGGCAGGGAAAAACAGTATGAACAGAATCAGATGTGGTCATGGTGTGTGCCAGGCAAAATTTCGAGAGCAGCTGAGGGGCCCAGAATTATTCATGTTTTGAGGCAGTGGGAAATGAACAGGCTCCATCATGCCTGTTGAACATAATGTTGGATGAATAAAGAGCCACGGAAGCATTATTGCCCCCAAACAAAGTCAAAATTAAAACAAACACGTGGTAGTTGACACAACTGGTCTTGATTTTTCTCTTAGCATCTAATTTCAAGTCAGGCTTTGCCTACCCACTGTGGGAACCAATTTCTCACTTGGTCTGGGTCCCGATTCCAAGAATTCCTAAATGTTCCCACATCATCTTGCAGCCCAGAGGCCCTCACTGAAACCCCTGGCTCCCCCGAGGCAAGGATGCTGTGCAATGCCTCATGATGCAGGGGTGAGGGGAGGTGAACACTGTTGTTTTCCTTATTCATACGTTGCGGATGTTGCTTTCCACGTGGAGAAAGGGTCCGAATGGCTACTTCCTATTCAAAACATCTCAGATGTCACATCCGCGGGGACGTCTTCTCTGAGCTCTCCAAGGTTGAGTTAAATGCCTCTCTTCTGGGCCTCACAGCACCATACGCTTATTGTTAATAATGAAGTAACCACAGCTGACATTTTTGAACATTTAATATGTTCAAGGCACTATGCTAAGTGCTTTCCCAGCATTATCTTATTCAGTCCTTGCCACAAAATCCTACAGTGAGCGCTTTCTCTTATTATTTCCATTTTACAGAAGAGGAAACCGGAGCACAGAGAAGTTAAGTGACGTTGCTCAAGGTAACACAGCTGCTAGGTAGCCAAGCCAGAACGAAAATGCAGGTTTGTCTTATTTGCCTCTAATAGGGCCTTGACCACATGGCGTTGTAAGGGTCTGGGTAGCCCCCCCCCCCCCCGCCCCCTAGAGTTTTAGCTCCATTACGTCAGGAAGCAAGTCTCATCTAGATCCCCGGCTCCTAACGCAGGGCGTGGCACAGAAAAGGGCAACAAACGTGTGAGCAGAAAAACGAAGAAAAACAAAAACGCAAGGCTTCCACCAGATGGCGATGTGGGAGTCCCAGAGAAAAATGCCCTCTGGCTTCTTCCTTTCCCACAGAATACCCCAAGTCTTCACGTTGTTTTCCAGAGAAGACTGAGTGGGCAGGAGAAACGTTTTTCATGATAACGTTTAGGTATGAATTGACACAAATTTGACAATTTATGACCTTATGTTTTGGCCCCAAAGGGAAGGTTGACCTTACTCCACCCTCCTAGATTCACGCGCTTCTTTCAAAGATCTCAAAGTGGTTTTCAGACTCTTGTCATACACTAAAAAGCTAGAAATAAAATCCGAATTGCCCAAAGCATTGAAGGAGGCTGTGCACTGGAGTGGAAAGATTTCCTGACTGGGAGGCAGGAGACTTGGATTCTGATGGCTCTGCCATTAACTAATAGGGGACTTCAGGCAAGTCCTTTCTCCTCTCTGGACCTTCGTATCCTCAGCTGAAATATAAGGGCGTTAGATGAGGGAACACAGAAGCTCTTTTTTTTTTTTTTTTCCTGCTAGCCTCTGGGCAAAGGACCTTAGGCAGCAGCATTATAGCATGATGGTAATAGATTACGGACTCTGGTTCAAGTCTTGGCCACCTCCAAGCTATGTGACTTTGAGCAAGTTAACCTCTCTGGGCCTCAGTTTCCTCATCTGTATAATGGGGTTCCTGTAAGGATTAAGTGAGATAATGCATATAAAGTGCTTAACACAATGCTCGGCACACCTAAGCTTTCAGGAAAAGCTATTATCTCATAGAGTTAATTCACATTTTAGCAACTCCATCTAGAGTTTGGCTATACATTTAGTAGTCAGGAAAATGGGGGGGAGCTTTAAGTAATAAACCACAAACAATCAGGGTTGGTCCTATCATAAGAGCAAACGCATGTCATGTGTACAAGACAAAGTTAAGTGTGCGATTGAAGCAAAGAGCTGCAAAAGTAACCACAAACAATTGGAATCCTCATACATTACTGGTGGGAGTATAGAGAAATACAACCACTTTGGGAAAAGGTCTTGCAGTTTCTTATAAAGCTAAACTACATCTTCCCTGTGATCCAGCATTTCTCCTCCTAGATATTTACCCAAGAAAAAGGAAAACATATGTTTACAAAAAGATTTGTTTGAGGGCTTCCCTGGTGGCGCAGTGGTTGAGAGTCCGCCTGCCGATGCAGGGGACACGGGTTCGTGCCCCGGTCCGGGAAGATCCCACGTGCCTCGGAGCGGCTGGGCCCGCGAGCCACGGCCGCTGGGCCTGCGCGTCCGGAGCCTGTGCTCCGCAACGGGAGAGGCCACAACAGTGAGAGGCCCGCGTACCGCAAAAAAAAAAAAAAAAAAAAAAAAAGATTTGTTTGAGAACATTCATAGCAACTTTACTTTTAATAGACAGAAACTGGAAACAACCCAAGTGTCCATCAGTAGGAGAATGGAGAATGGATAAATGGATAATCAATAAACAAACTGTGGTATTGTCATACAATGGAGTACTACTCAGCAGTAGAAAGGAACAAACTACAGGTACATGTGACAACGTGGATGATTCTCAAAATCATCAGGCTGAGTAGAAGAAGCCTTATACAAAAGACTTCATACTATATGATTTCATATATATGAAGTTCTGTAACAGGCAAAACTAATCGACGATGGAAAAAAATCAAAGCAGTGGTTGCCTCTAGGGGTGAAAGGAGGGGATCGCCTGGGAAGCGGCAAGAGGAAACTTTCTTGAGTGGTGGTAATGTTCTACATCTTAGTAGGGGGCTAAGTTACGCAGTTACCTTTGTCAAAACTCAGCAAATATACGATTAATGTTTGTGTATGTCATCGAACATATATGTTACTTCAAAAGGAAAACAAAAGAATAATAAATATTGAACTCTAGTTAAGGATGGGTATGTGGAAGGTGCTTACGGGTGAAGTGTACTGATGTCTGCAACTTCAAAAAGAAAAGA
The DNA here is from genome assembly GCF_964270905.1 of Leucopleurus acutus. Classification (NCBI taxonomy): domain Eukaryota; kingdom Metazoa; phylum Chordata; class Mammalia; order Artiodactyla; family Delphinidae; genus Leucopleurus; species Leucopleurus acutus. The sequence goes on along the minus strand of NC_139148.1, from coordinate 95,142,052 downwards.
CACTGGATAGAGAGACAGATGGATAGGTGAGGGATGGATAAAGCCAGTATCAGAAAACATTAGCGGTAGAATCTGGCTAGTAACAAGGCACCACTGGAAAATTCTTTCAACTCCGCTCTATGTTTGAAATTTGCATAAATTTTTGGGAAAAAATGTATCCACAAAGTTCCATCTCCTGAATGGAGCCAATTTTTTTTTCAAATTTAAAAGCCTTCGTTGGAGGAAGGCAGACCTCAAACCCAGGTAAATATTTCCTGATCACCTACTATAATGCCAGGCACTGTTTCAGGCTAGGTGAGGAATACGAAGGGGAAGAATACAGCCCTCGCCCTCAAAAGGATTGTTGGGGCCATCTGACGAGCACACATATCACTGTTATCCTATGCTGTCGAGTTGCTAAGGACAGTGAGATTTCATCTAGCTGAAAGAGTGTCTTAAAAGTTCTCCCCACAAAAAAGAAATGATCATTATGTGAAGTGATATAGGCATTAGCTAACGCTACGGTGGTAATCATATTGCAATACACATGTACCAAATCAACACATTTGACGCCTCAAATTTACACAGTGTTACATGTCAATTATATCTGAATAAAAAATAATTTGTAAAAAAAAAGAAAAGGTTTCTGGTATTGGAGACATGTGGGTAGTTATTGCTGCAAGTATGATTGGAAGGCGTCTTCAAGCCAGAGCACAGAGAGTCTTGAAGTCCACACTAAGGTGATAATTTGTCAATCTGATGGGGCACATTCAAGAATTTTGAGCCAACAAGTGGCATCCTTAGAAAATTGCTGGGAGAAAGGGGCAGCTGCAGTAGATATCATTGCTTTAGAGGAGTCAGCAGGCGAGGGATCTTTTCATGTACCTGCTATGAACACAGGGAGCAGTGGAGGCATCCACAGGGAGGAAGGGGGTTCAGAAAGACCTGGGACAGCTCTGAAGTCCAAGGAGATGAGATCTTGGTTTCATCTTCTGGGAAACGGGAAGCTATTTGGTCTGTGCCCCTCTCCTACCTCTTTGCCCCACGATGTTGTGCCTCTGTAAGGCTATACTGGTTGTTTACAGCCAGCATCTATTCTGATTGTTTGCTAGTCCATTCTGATTGGTCAGTGTCCAAGACATAGGGCTGTTAGATAGATTTTTTAATATTTATTTATTTATTTTTGGCTGCGTTGGGTCTTCGTCGCAGTGCGCGGGCTTTCTCTAGTTGCGGCGAGTGGGGGCCACTCATCGATGTGGTGCATGGGCTTCTCAGTGTGGTGGCTTCTCTTGTTGCGGAGCACGGGCTCTAGGCACGTGGGCTTCAGTAGTTGCGGCACACGGGCTCAGTAGTTGTGGCACATCGGCTTCAGTAGTTGTGGCTCACGGGCTCAGTAGTTGTGGCGCACAGGCTTAGTGGCTCCGCAGCATGTGAGATCTTCCTGGACCAGGGCTCGAACCCATGTCCCCTGACCTGGCAGGCAGATTCTTAACCACTGTGCCACCAGGGAAGTTCCTGTTAAATAGTTTTAATATCAACCCTACCCACCTCATAGGGTTGCTGTAAGGTTAATTAATAGCACATGCTAGGCATTTGATAAATGAGATCAGGGACTATAGTTAATGTTCCAGTATGTGGCCTGATATAGGGTGACCCCAGCACAAGCCCACCAAGACCCCCAAGAAATCTTTAAGGTAGGCACTCGAAGCCCCTGGGGTGCATTCCAACCCATAAATATTGATCTTTATCAAACCCCAGTCCCCCCACCCCAAATATAGCATATATTCCCATAAAGCAACTGAGAAGCCCCAGTTGGACCCAGGAACTATCCCATTTACTCTCCTCCCTCTTTTGAATAAAGAGGGATCTTCCTTTTTCGAACAAGGTTTTGGACTCTAGTATTTGGGTCCAGAGTCAAAATTCTCTCCAGGGCTTCCCTGGTGGCGCAGTGGTTGGGAGTCCGCCTGCCGATGCAGGGGACACGGGTTTGTGCCCCGGTCCGGGAAGATCCCACATGCCGCGGAGCGGCTGGGCCCGTGAGCCATGGCCGCTGAGCCTGCGCGTCCGGAGCCTGTGCTCCGCAACAGGAGAGGCCACGACAGTGAGAGGCCCGCGTACCGGGAGAAAAAAAAAAAAAATCTCTCCAAATCAGAATTCTCGCTGGATTTCATGCCCACTGCTCATCCCACTCCAGATCCTGGCACTTGTCCCCCGTTCACAAAGAAGTGGCTGTAAGCCATCAAAGCCACAGACAGTTCACCAGTGTGACTTGTTCACTGATGTGTCTCTAGGACCCAGCACAGTGCCTTGCACAGTGTAACATGCGACAAGTGTTTGTTGAATAAATGAATGAATGAATGAGTGATTCATTCTGGGTCTGTAGTTGGTGCTTCACGAAGACTTTTTTCCTCCCCTCCCTCAGAGCGCATTGTGGCTTTGCCAACCTCCTGGACTCCAACAGTGCTTACCATCTGTGCCCGTCCTTTGGCAACTAGCCAAACTCAACTCAGTTCAATTCAACCAACTTCCATGGAGCTGCACTATTGGCAGGAAGCATTCACAGTCTCAAGGAATGGTGAAAGCATTTCCTAGCCCATGGCGCCTCAATTGTACTTTTAAAACAACCTTGGCATGGAACAGAACCTTTTCCAAGACTTTTTGAAAGTCTAAATACATGATTATAAATTACTTCCCTTTGTCAACACACTTGATTACCGTTCAGGAAATAAGTGAGTTCTGGACAATAGATCAACAGATGATTATGGGACAGGTATGGGACAGGTGTAGAGGGGCTGGAAGTCTGGGGAGGAATGAGACTCAGTCCTTGTCTGATGGATTCGGACTTTCATTAAGTGTGGGGAGGAAAAGGAGGTTGGCATCTCAGCCATTCAGGGCTGGGATTGAAGGGATGTCCAGCAGCTCCTTGAGTGAAAAGAAAGCCAGAGTCTCCCACACACACACCTGTTGTTTTTTTCTGAGGGTTGGGCCTTTTTAAATTTTATGACTAGTCTCCATTCCTGTTTCCACCCCCTTCTATACATCTCTTGCTTCCTGTGCCAGTCTCCTGTAAATTTCTAATTTGCTTTCTCTCTGGTAATTATTTATTTTAATGGAGTTAGAATTGGCCTTGTATGTGTTCATTAAAACATTATCTTTAAGGGGCTTCCCTGGTGGCACAGTGGTTGGGAGTCCGCCTGCCGATGCAGGGGACGCGGGTTCGTGCCCCGGTCCGGGAGGATCCCACATGCCGCGGAGCGGCTGGGCCCGTGAGCCATGGCCACTGAGCCTGCGCGTCCGGAGCCTGTGCTCCGCAACGGGAGAGGCGACAACAGTGAGAGGCCCGCGTACCGCAAAAAAAAAAAAAAAAAACAAAAAAACAAAAAAACAAAAAACATTATCTTTAAGAGCAAGAACCTGGAAATTAATCAGAAATCTTACGATAAGAGCTAATTTAAATACATAATAGCAGATCCATAGTCTGGAATACTGTATAGGTAGTAAAATGATGTTGTAAATAATAGTAATTGACACGGGGAAAAATTACCGGTATCTTGTTAAGTGAAAAAATAGGCTACAAAACAATGATGTATAGTGCCTGTGTGTGTGTGTCCATGTGCAACACATGTGCGCTCTTGTTGACTTTTCTTATTGGTGTTTTTCTGTGTTTTCCAAATTTTCTGCACTGAATGCTGCAGTCTGAATTGGGGCACTATCAAGAGGGGTGCATTGTAGGGACTCTGAGAGCACAAATAAGGGGAATCGAGCAAGACTTCCTTTTGTGAGTGTATTTTGAGGAAGGTGAAAGGCACAGAGTATTGGAGAGGAACTCGAGGAATACGCTGTTTTTCAAGTGCCAAGGAAGAAGGTGGTGTCTACTGGTGGTGAGGACTTCAGGTCCATCAGAGAAGACTGGGCTCCATTAAAGAAGCAGCGGGGAGCAACTCTGGGTCTCTGAACACAGGGGTGAGTGGATGGAAGTGGTGTTGGCGGAGGATTAGTCCAGCCATAGCAGGGTGGACTGGGTTGTAGGCAGGGTGATCTGCCAGGAGACTCTCAGTTTGCATGTTTGACCTGAGGTAACGGAGAGCTTGGATTAAGGTTGTGGCAATAAAACCAGAAAGGAAGGAGCGGATGGATTTGAGAGATGTTACCAAGAAAGAATCAGAGCTAGAGATTCAAATTTGGCTAAATATATGCCAGGTGGTAGGTGAAAGCATGTAAGGAGACACTTTCCAAGGAAATGGATGTTAAGAGAGAATAGCTGAGGATTGAGTCTTGGGGAATTCCAACAGTTAATGGGAGGAGGAAAGAAGAGGGGCCGGCAAAGGAGACAGAGTGATACGTCAGAGAGATAAGAGGAGAAACTTGAGAACTCAATGCCATGAGAGCCAAGGGTAGGACAGGAAGGAGTGGGTGGTTGATGGTATCAAATTCATCCTTGAGGTCAAAGATGCAAACTGAGCAGAGACCCTTAAATTTGGCCGGGAGGCGGCTGGTGAACTTACTTACAGAGAGTGGTTTGGGCAGAAAGCGCTGGACTCCAGAACGTTCCAGGGAAGGGAGTGGTGGGGAAATGGAGGCAGCCCATGTGACAAGAGTCATGTGTTATGACAGAGAACAAGGTCAAACTTTATTATTCTAGACCTGCTGCTCAACCATTTGAATCTACTGGCTCATAAGGCTGTTAAAAGTACAATACACGTTTAAATGATTGTTTTTATGCTACAGTGAAGGGACTTCTTCCTCCCACTGCCCCAAACCAAAAAAAAACCCTAGAGATTCTGGGCATGTTTTAACAGATCAGAGGAGTCTTTTAGCTTAACAGTCCTGTCTCTAGGTTGGTACTGCTTTGAGAATTTCCTAGCTGTGTCCTCTGTCGTTAGTCATGCCAACTCACTTGAACAATTCTTCCCTGAGCCCCTCTGAGGCGAGGACATTGAGGCAAGGTGATTAGGGGGGAGCCAGTGGTCAGGGGCACGTGGAATGTCTCTAAGATGTATGTAGAGGCTGTTAAGCAAGGCTCCGTTTGAGACCCTGGATATAGTTTGGTGCCAACCTCACTCCAACACACAGAAGGCTACAGCCCGGAGTGGACAGTGGGCTGAAGGGTGACTGAAGCAGAGGCATCAGAAAACCTTCTTTTTTTAACCCATGGCCCCTGAAGATTGAATGGTCCCTGGACCGAATGGTCTTGAACAGGCACCTTGGTTTGCAAGGGATACATAAAGGCATATAGCTTTGTTTCATTCCTTCTATTACTTGGCAATCATATACAACCCTACCCGACCAGCACTACATTTTTTTTCCTACTCGCTGTCTAGAAATCAATCCTTTGAGCACTTTCCCTTTGTGAATCCCAGTCTGTTTCCAGTTTGACATACTATGGATTTATTTGTCTTAGTGACTTGTTTTCCCCTAAAGGAAGATACCCTCTGAGAAAAAAATGGCTGCCTCATGAGCCAGCAGGGCCTAGACCTGTTCCCAAGCCCCAGAGAGGCACAGAACTGAGTATCTGGCTAATTGCACGTGGAGGTAAGCATATTCTCTAGAACTGGCACTTTTCAGATCCCGAGACGTCTAGGGAGTGTAGCCAAAGGGCCTTTTAAATGTCCCTGCTCCTTTTAATGGAAGAACTTGGTTGCATTTCTGGGAAGATGGCTTGCCGCCCACGGGAAACAGGGTCATATCATGGATGGTACACTCACACGCTAAGATGTGGAGGCCCCTCTAAAAATGTGATAGGAAATCAGAGCAGGGGTACTTCCCAGGAGGCTGGTATAATATCAGAACCCTTTTTTGGAAGCCCCGGGCGTCCTACTCCACTTCAGTCACCAAATTTGTCCTGAGCATCTTCTGAATAAGATGCTCACCTCGGTCCAGGGGAAGCCGTGAGGGCTGGAAAGATAGGCCAGGGTTCTTGTCCATGGGAGTAATCACCCGTCCTGAGATGTGGACCCGCGGTCTCGGCTGCCGTTTCGTGAGTGCTGATGGAACCCCGGTGCAGGACCCGCCTCGTGGGGGCCAGATGCTGTATCTGGGCCAAAGCTGGGCCTGCAGGGCAGGTGGCCAGAACGTGGAAGGAATTCTCTTCCGCAGCCCGGGGTCTACGCTTGGCCCCAGCGAGCCGCCCTGCCAGCCTCTGCCGCCCGGGGCCCCGCGCATTCCGCGCGCCCCCGCCCCCTCCGCCCCTCTCCCGGCCTCGCCCCCTCCCTCGTCCCCTTCTCCTCCCCCCACCAGCTGTCCCCTTTCCCCGGGGCGGCGAGACAGCCGGAGCCTGGGAAGAGGCGGCTTCGGGCCGAGGGGGCGTGGTGGGGAAGGGGAGGAGGCGCCGGGGTGAGGGGATAAGGAGGCCCGGGCGGCGGGGTCCCCCAGCCACTGCGTCGCCCGCCCGGGAGCCGGGTGCAGCCGCCGCCGCTCGCCCGCATCCCCTCGGCCCGGCCCGGGGGCAAGGTCAGCAGCGATCTGGAGCCGCCGTGTCACTCCCCGACAGCTATGAACTGCAGCGAGAGCCAGCGGCTGCGGACCCTGCTGAGCCGCCTGCTGCTCGAGCTGCACCACCGGGGCAACGCCAGCGGCCTGGGCGCCGGCCCCGGCCCGAGCATGGGCATGGGGGTCGTGCCCGACCCCTTCGTGAGCCGCGAGGTGACCAGCGCCAAGGGCAACGACGCCTATCTCTACATCCTGCTCATCATGATCTTTTACGCCTGCCTGGCCGGAGGCCTCATCCTGGCCTACACCCGCTCCCGCAAGCTCGTCGAGGCCAAGGACGAGCCGTCCCAGGCTTGCGCCCAGCACGAGTGGCTCCCGGGAGGTGCCCCGGCCGCCGCCGACGCTGAGACAGCCGCCGGATCGCCCGCCGAGGACCGCCGCCCGCCCGGCCCCGCCGGGCTGCCCGCCCCGGCCCTCGTCCGGGCCGCCGAGGGGGTCTAGAGCCGCCGCCCCAGCTCGCTGGCTCGCCCGCGCCCTCCTCAGCTCGCTCATCCCTGGGCGCGGCACCCGCCTGCCTTGCCGCCTTTTCCTCTCCTCCCCTTCCAGGGCTCTCCTCACCTGAGGCCCGGACAACGTTGAGAGGCCAGGAGACCTTGTCTGGAAGGCCCTGGAAGAAGCACCACCCTACCCCCTCCGGGCCAGCCTCTCCCTCCTCTCCCCGCCCCCACCTCCGACCCCGCACAACCCACTGCACTAAACTGCCTCTGCTCTCTTGTCTTCAGACGGCCCTGAGAGCACGCTCCAGCCCTCTGGGAACTGAATCCAACACGTCCAGCACTTGGCATTGAATTGAAGCAATGAAGTCTATCCGAACTCTGGGCCGTCTAACTGGCAGCTGTTCCGGGGGCTGCCAGGGACTGCTCACTCTGTAGAGCCAACGGGCTTGCCATCACTGCCAGGCCGGCTGGGGCAGCTCCAGCTTCCTGTTGCCTTAGGGACAGAGACAAAGAAAATGAAGAGAACTCAGACATCTTTTCCCTCCCTCCTCCTTCAGCAGGGAGCTAGCAGGACACTAGGACCAGTCTGTGGCATAGAATGGACTTAATGGGACTGGAGGTGGAGGGGGGCTCAGAGGGTGGGGAAGACCTATTACCCCCAACTGTATGTTTTTCTTGCATCCAGTTGTCGTCCTGAAGGTAACTTGCCTAATTTTGAGTAGCTCTGCCATCTTTTGCCATGGGTAACCATTGCTGGGCGTATCACCCTAATACTTCCCAATGCCTCTCCTATATTGATTCAGTTGTCATGGCAGCTGTCTGCTTCATCCATGGAACATGAGGCTCCGTCGTCTCCTGCTCTGTAACCTGGAGAATGTCAGAGGCAGGTAATAAAGGTCGTTTAAACAATAACCTGAGACTCTTTAATCAAAGATCCCAGCCTTGAGACCCAGTACTATATAGAGAAGGAACCCTTTTTGCCTTTGGAAATAATGTTTAGATTGGGGAGTTGGGTTGTTTTGATACCTATATCTATATACCCAGTTCCAATGCAACAGATATCACTGTGCGTGAAGAAAAGGTTTATGTATGGCTAAATGGGTTGTTTTTTCAAGTGTTTCCGAGTTATAACTACTTTCTTACTTCTCCGCCCCTTTTCCCTTAATTCTGAAGCACTTTCAAATATCACAATGCTAAATAAGGATTTCCCACTTACCTCTTGCAGTTTTTCAGGATATACTTTAAATTAAAACAGCCTCTCACACCCATCACTATTAGCTATGATCAAAGTTGATTTTTAGAAGCCACCTTCATAACTCTCCCAAAGAAGCGGCTTATTAAAAGAGAAAAAGCCACCAAAGAGTGTAAATCTTAAGTCAGAGAGGAGATGCTTGAACTAAGCTGTCTTAACCAATGATGGGTAAATTTAGAGGTGTATGCTGATTGATTTATTCTCCTTCTTTGAAGGTCATCAGAAACTTGCCTGATTAGGGCTTAAATGCTTATACCTGATGGTGGCCGTTTGGGCCTCATCAAACACACATAAAATCACCTCTTAGCGTTAAGCCAACTTGCTTCAAGACAACTGGTTTCTCAGTAACAGCAGGACAAAGATATTATGGGTTACTTAAATGCACGGATAATACACAAGCCTCATTCAAGGCATTGGTTTTGACCTTGTAGCCCATATGGTATTTTACTGGAGCTATTAATAAGTTAAATGAACTTACTTTCATTCCCAGGATTCACTCCTTGAAGATACACTGGCCTTACCCCATTGGCTCCTCTCCAGTCCTAGTTCCAGCCCTAAGGTCGACTCCTTTCCTTGCAGGTGGGGGCCAGGGATTGGGCAGTGGTCCAAGATAACGAGACGAAGAGAGATGATGCTGTGAGAGCCATCTCAGGGCCAGACAGGGAGGCCTGAGTGGGATGCGGAGGGAGGGCACAGATACCCAGCCATGCCAGGTGCGTATGGGGGAGGGCAGGCCTCAGCCTTGTATTTCAGGTACAACAAGGTCCCTCATTGATCTGGCACGACTGGGGACACGAGGTTGTTTGATAATGAAGCATCCCCAGTGCTTTAGGTGTTGAAAATTTGTAAACATCTGTACTATTTTTCATAGACATTAAAAATATATATATATTGCCAAAAAAAGGCAGCTGGGAGCAGTTGGGATAATGCCCATAATAAGCATGAATGTGCCAGCTGTGGGAAACGAACCCCACTGCCAAAATATTCCTGCTTTTAAACACATTTTAACCTTTTTATGATGATGACGTTCCTCATTAAGCACATGTAGTGAGAGTAGCCACAGAGTTTTCCCAGTGAGAAAAGTGAGCTGGTCTGGGGAGAGCGATTTGCTTAACTGCCCACTTTCCCCAAACACTTTCAGGGTTGCAACTGTGTCCCAGATAATGAAGTTTCCCAGAAGTTTGGACACTCGACTCTCTACCAACCAGTGCGGGTGTCAACAGCATTGAAGTGATCACACTGTGGTGAGCAAGAGATAGAAGAAAGAAAAACAAGAGGCCTGGCCAGCCTGCAGTTTTAATAATGTGTTCCTGAATAGCGCGAGCTGACAGTACAAACTGGGATTCTAATCAATCAGAGTGAATTTTTTTCAACTCCCTCCCCCACCAGTCTATTTCTTCTGTGTAAGCAGGTCCCGTTTCAGTTCAGGTTCAGATCTTTGCTCCATAATAATAACGAAGAAGAAGACCCGCGCTTCCTTACTTGTAACTTGAGGCTTTCAACCAAGTGGGCCTAGGAGACGTTTTGAGTTCCAATGTCTGGAAGTGCTCATCGACGGTGCAAACATAAACAGAAGCTTTTCTCCCACTACAGACATACTTCTGTGCTGTCGAGTCACTTTTCTAGAGGGATATAAATGGGGTCTTTCCTTTGTTTGTAGCTACCATCTCCTTTTCAATTTGCCATATCCTTTAGAAACCAAAGATCTGCACGTGATTTATATTAAAGAGAAAAGGGAACGGGCTGCTTTCCAAGCAGTCTTGCCTGATGGCTAAAGCAAGTGCACTGTGGTGTCGTGGAGAGAGCATAGGACGAGAATCAGGAGAACTGGGGTCCAGCCTTGGCTTTGCTGGGAATCTGAGGATCAAGTGAGATAACATATAGGAAAGGAGAAGTACAGCAGCTATAGAAGTATAAGGTGTTACGTTTATATTTTCCTTTTCCTTCCTTGGGGGAGTGCCCTTGGGCAGTGCGGGCAAAGTGGGGAAGAGAAAATTCTCTACTGCATAGTCTACTCTTATTTTATAAAGAAAAGGATTGCAGTGACTTGGCCACTAGCTCCCAGATTTCTGAGCCTTTTCCCCCCATTCTCGGAATCTTGGATGACTAGGAATCTGTGCATAACTGTCTCACCATCCTACTCTACTCCCCTTTACCTGTAGGCTTGCAAGTGACCTTTTAAAAAAAAGACAATACGTACTGTACTTTCAGGGCTCCACCAGAACTGATGTCTAGACACTGAAGACACGGGTCAGGGATTGAGAGAGGGCATAAGAGAAGAGAATGAAGGGAAAGAATCACAGGCTGTGGGCTTCATGAGAGAGGTAGGAGGAAGGGCAGTCTAGAATGTTCTGTGAAGGACCATGAACGAGGACCCCCAAGGGTGAATAGATTAGATCGGTCAATAGCCAAGCCTAGGTGAACTTGAACCATCCATCAGAATGGCTTTGAGAGAAGAAGTCGGTTGGAAAGTCACTTCGCAGCCCCTTTTGTTACTTAACCTGCACTACAGTCTATCCTGGAAGACAAACAGTGTGACTAAGGCAACTCTTTTTCTCTGCTAGATCTCAGAGCATGGGACCAGGTGACCCCCCCAGTCCCTCATCAGATGTGTTTTTTTTAATTGAATGAAAGATTCTTTCAATTCTATAGTGCTTTACAATTTTCAAAAGTTTCACACACATGATTTCATATAATCCCATAATAAGCCCCTTTTTCCCCCTCCCCTATACTGCCCCTCCCCCCTTCCCTCGCCCCACTGGTAATCACTAGTTTGTTCTCCATATCTGCCAGTCTCATCAGAGAAGTGCAAATCAAAATAACAATGAGATATCACCTCACACCTGGTAGAATGGCTATTATCAAAAAGACATGAAATAACAAGAGTTGGTGAGGATGTAAAGGAAAGGGAACCCTCTTGCACTGTTGGCGGGAATGTAAATTGATACAGCCACTATGGAGAACAGTATGGAGGTTCCTTAAAAAACTAAAAATAGAACTACCATACGACCCAGCAATCCCACTACTGGGCATATACCCTGAGAAAACCATAATTCAAAAAGAGTCACGTGCCACAATGTTCATTGCAGCTCTATTTACAATAGCCAGGACACGGAAGCAACCTAAGTATCCATCGACAGATGAGTGGATAAAGAAGATGTGGCACATATATACAATGGAATATTACTCAGCCATAAAAAGGAAACAAAATTGAGTTATTGTAGTGAGATGGATGGACCTAGAGTCTGTCATACAGAGTGAAATATGTCAGAAAGAGAAAAACAAATACCATATGCGAACACATATGTATGGAATCTAAAAAAAATGGTTATGAAGAACCTAGGGGCAGGACAGGAATAAAGACGCAGATGTAGAGAATGGACTTGAGGACATGGGGAGGGGGAAGGGTAAGCTGGGACGAAGTGAGAGAGTGGCATGGACACATATACGCTACCAAATGTAAAATAGACAGCTAGTGGGAAGCAGCCGCATAGCACAGGGAGATCAGCTCGGTGCTTTGTGACCACCTAGAGGGGTGGGATAGGGAGGGTGAGAGGGAGGCGCAAGAGGGAGGAGATATGGGGATGTATGTATATGTATAGCTGATTCACTTTGTTATAAAGCAGAAACTAACACACCATTGTAAAGCAATACTCCAATAAAGATGTTAAAAAAAAAAACCTTAACGATGTCCCACCTAGCCAACCATTTTTTAAAATGAATTTATTTATTTTAAAAAATTGTGATAAACTATATATAACATAAAATTCACCATCTTAGCCATTTTTTAAAGTATATAGTTCAGTAGCATTAAGTACATTCATATTGTTTCTGTCACAGTGCCCTTGAAGTCAGAGAAAAATGCAAGCAGCTAAATTATATAGAAGCAGCAGGGCTTAATCATTGCTCAGATGACTCCCCCTCTAGGGTATTCACACTTTATAATAGACCACTCAGGGCGATGTAAAGGTGAAACCCAAGGAAAGACTCTTGAGTTGTGTATTTCAGTGGAATCTGGAAGGAGAGCTATCTGGAGATGTCTATGCGTGCAGGGGAAGGTCCTTGGGGGAAAGGTGTACTGAGCTTCCCACAACTTCTCAAGTCACATCCTACTCCTACTGCCAGATGCTCTTAGAACCCTGGGGAGGAGCAGCGTGGCCATGGATGACTGGATTTCAGTAGGAATTCGCTGAATTCCCACATACCTGACTCACAAGATGTCCATTCATGAAAACACTTCAGGTCTCTGGAAGGACAAGAGGCCTTCCCTTGGCTCTTTTTAGGATCTAGATATGATCTAGCAGGGGTTGCAACTCCCGCGAGCCTGGAAGAGAAAGAATGGAGACAAGGGGGCACATTAATTTTGCTCCTCTTCTTGTGGGGCCACTGCTCTGGGGGCCACTGTGGTCAGGACCAGCCCTTGGGAAGACTATGGAATTGGTATTTATCTCATTTTCCCCCTTCCTGTTCCAAGCTTCCCCTTGACATTCTCAGTCCTGCAAAACTGTTTCTTCCCTACTGCCAGGGTCTTATGATCTTATTCATTTAAGCCAATCTGCTATTCATCCCAGCGAGGATCCAAGGAATGTATCTTTAATGGTGGCTTTCAGACACTGGATGAAAGAGAGGGATGTCAACGGGGACTTGTCCTAGGACTCTCCGATCTGATTTGGGTAAGGTGTCTCTGACAGTCACATCATTGTGGTAAGCTCAAGAACAGAACTTTGGCTCTTTCTTTATCCCCACTCCTTCTGGGGGTGTTCAGAAGACTGTAACCTTTAGCCATCTAGGAGGGCACCTGCATTTCCAGGTGAGCCTCCTGGGGTGGAGGGTGGGATGGGGGTGAGGATAGGGGTAACTAGGACAGGCAGAAGGGTGAGAAACCCTTGGCCTGCTCCCCAGTTAGGTCTCTCTACACTGGGAGGCTAACTTAACAAACAGGACACCAGAGACGAATGGCTGAGGTGAGTGAGAAAAGAAATATTGGGATGGATCCGTTGAAAACTGTCAAGATGGAATTCCTATCATTTTTCTGCCATCTCCCTCTACATCTGTACCAAGCCCAGGCGGCAGCCAAATGACAAGCCCATCCCAGCCCCAAGTAACTGACACTAACCTTCAGAGTACTGGGCTTTCCTCCTAGCAAGTCCAGGGGGCTGGTCAGTTCAAAAGCCCCCAGCTTTTTTTTTTTTTTTTGCAGTACGCAGGCCTCTCACTGTTGTGGCCTCTCCCCTTGCGGAGCACAGGCTCCAGACGCGCAGGCTCAGCGGCCATGGCTCACGGGCCCAGCCGCTCCGCGGCACGTGGGATCTTCCCGAACCGAGGCACGAACCCGTGTCCCCTGCATCGGCAGGCGGACTCTCAACCACTGCGCCACCAGGGAAGCCCAAGCCCCCATCTTTTGACTTTCTCCTTCATCCAGTAAAGTAAGATAGTGTAGTGCATAGGGTATGGACTCTAGAGCCAGACTGCTTAGGTACACATCTATCGTCTGCCTTTCATCAGCTATGTAATGTCAAGAACATTACTTGACTTTCTCTAAGCTTCCTTTCTCCATCTGTAAAATGGATGGAAGAAATAATACCTACCTCCCAGAGTTGTGAAGATTGAATACTTAACATAGTGCCTGGTTCAGGGTAAAAGTTCAGTAATGGTAGCTTCCAATCTTGCCCCAAGCCAAGCAGGGTTGTCGCCTACACCACACCAATGAAACTGCTTTGTCACAGTCACCAATGACCTGCATGCTGCTGCGTCAAATGCTCAATTCTCAGCCCTTGTTTTCTACGACACTTGGCAGCATTTAATGCAATCGATCACTCCTTCCTTGAAACTTTTTTCTTGACTTCCAAAACACCTTAGTCTCCTGGTTTGCCTCCTTCTTCACCAGCCCCTTTTCTTTTTAGTGTTTCCTTTGCTGGTTTCTCCTCATCTCCTCAACATCTCAATATTGAGTTGCCCAGGGCTCTATTCTGGGACTTCTTTCCTTTTTCATCTATTCTCTCTCCCTTGGTGATGTCGACTAGTCCCAACATTCAAAATATCATCTTCACATACGAATACCATCTTTACAATGATATATATGTTTTTATCCCTAAAACCCACTACTCTGAGCTCCTGGCTTTCATATCTGACTGCCTACTTAACAACTCTACCTAGATATCTATACCTGTCTCAAAGTTTACATGCCCAAATCAGAGCTTTTGAGTCCCTTCCCTCAAAATTTACTCCTCCACCTGAGAAAGAAAGTTTCCTGCCATCTGGGAACTGGTCTGACATTTGCATCTAGGCCTCACTGTTGGTTAGAAGCTGTTCACACGTAAGCCATGTTATTCTCCTGTCAGACAGTAATCATCTCACAGGACACCCACATCAGACAAGACAAGACATGTTTCTGTGACTATGATGGAAGGAGACAAAACAAGAATGTTTAGTAATGTTATCTAAGTACAGACAAAAACAAGGTTACTGTGAAACTCACAAAGTACCAAACATCCTCTTCTCCCAGCCAATCTGAGTGACCGCTACTTCTCTACCCATCACAGCTTTAGTCTTGCTTTAGCTTTCCTTCATTTTGGATAAGATTTATTAAGATACCCAATCACAGAATTAGCCTCATCGCCTAATCGCATCCAACCTAGAGTGAACACTTGATTCCTTGGACCCACCCTAAAAACACCTAACATAAGCTCCAACCCAATAATAAGTCTTTTCTAGTATTTCTTACACTTCTTAGATACCCATGGTTCACCATGCTGGGAATTCTTCATTCCTGCCATGAGTAGTAAAGCTAACTTGTTCAACTGCAGGTTTGTTCCTGGTGGCTGTTAGCTGGAAGGCATTAATGCATTAATCTCTCCCCCCTGCCCCGTTTTTATAAATGGTTAGGCCAAAACAGGAGTCATATTGATTCTGCTCTTTCCCTCACTATTCCACATTCAATTTAGGAGCCAAGTCCTTTCAACTCTACATCCAAAAAGGATTCTAAATATGACCACTTCTCGTGATCTTCTCTTCTACCACCGTAGTCTACACCCCCATCATTTCTCACCTGGACTAATATAACACTTTCTAACTGGTCCTCCTGCAGTTAGTTCTTTACACAACAGCAAGAGCAATATTAAAGCATAAAGCAGGTCATGTTCCATCTCTCCTTAAGGCCCTCCATTGGATGACCCATCCAATTAGAATTCAACCTCAACTCCTTATCGTGGTCTACAACAATGGTCTCCAACCTTTTTGGCACCAGGGACCGGTTTCGTGGAAGACAGTTTTTCCATGGATGTGGGGTGGTACCGGTCCATGGCCCGGGGGTTGGAGACCCCTGGTCTACAAGACTCCATGCAATCTGACCCTTGCTGACCTCTCTAAACCTCATCTTCTGATACTCTTCCATCTTGCTCAGTAAACTCAAGTTACACTAGTCTTCTTGTTGTTCCTTGAATACATCAAGCTCATTCCTGCCACAGAGCCTTTGCATGTTCTGTTTCCTCTGCCTGGAGTATTCTTCCTCCACACCTTCTGAAGGCTGTTTCCTCCTTATCATTCAGTCTCAGCTCCAACATCACTTCCCCAGAGGCCTTCCTTGACCATCCTATACGCAGTTGCTCCATTTTCTCTGCCCCACGCTATTCTCTATTCCATTACCCTATTTATTTTAACTTCACAGCACAAAGCACTGTCTAAAAATATCATAGTTTATTGTCCATCTTTCCCATGTAGGCTGTAAGTTCCATGAAAGCAGGGCTTTTTTAGGTCAATTAAAACATTTAAAATTTATTTTTGTAACTTTTTGAGGTATAATTAACATGAAAAAGCGCACACATTTAAAACACATAACATGGTTGATTTCGACATATGTATACACCTACGAAATCATCATCAAAATCACATTAATGAACATGCCCATTACCACCAAAAGTGTCCATGTGATCCTTTCTTTGTGCCTTCTTCCTACTGGTCCAGACCATCAATAGTCTGCTTTTTGTCACTATTGATTAATTTGTATTTTCTAGAATTCTATATAAATGTAATCCTGCAGTACGCACTTCTTTTACTCAGCACACTGATTTTGAGATTCACCCATGTTGTTGCATGTATCGAGAGTTTGTTTCTCTTTATTACTGAGTAATTGTAGAAATGTACCACAGTTTGTTTATCCATTCACCTGTTGAAGGCCATCTGGGTTTTTTCCAGTTTTTCACAAAGCTGGACAAAGCTTCTATTAACATTTGTCTACAAGTCTTTATGTAGATATATGTTGAAGGCAGAGATTTTATGTGTCTCGTTCTTTGCAGCATCTCCCATGCCCAGGCACCTGTATAATATTTATACAGCATGTGGTGGTTAAATATCTGTTGAACGAATGACTGAGCCTTCCTTTTTAGCCCAGGTTTGTGGATGTTTCCACCGTTCCTGTGCCCAGTGTAGAATCCTTCGCCACCATAACTCTTATCCTCCTCTTGCCCTTCCAATCTGCAGCCCTGGGTGACCCTTTGAGTGGAAGGTGAGTGTTTCCACTCTTGGCTTGTTGGAGAAACCCTGCTCATTGGGTTCACTGCCAGCGCATGCTCTCTACCCTAAGCTGGCCCCTCTGGCTGTTCAACAATCCGTTCATTCCTCGCTTGCTGGCTCCCTATCACATTCCCTGCAGCAGCTGCTCCAAACTTCCTGCCCTCTCCTCAAGCCCCCAGCCCCAGCCCTCCCCCTCATTCTCAGGAGATGACTTCACCTCCTTCATTACTGAGAAGATTGAGGCCAACTGACAGGGGCTTCTTCGGCTTCCATTGGAGCCATCTCCACATAGCCATCTCGGACGCTTCCGGCTCTCAGGGAGACGTGCTCCCTCACCTTGCCAAGGTTAAGCTGTCTGCCGGTGTGCTTGATCCCGGCCCCAGCTTTAAAAACAAACAAAAAAAAAGGATTTAGCTCTGGATATGGACCATACACTAGGATAAGTACTGATAAAACAACTCTGATTTTCGTTGAAAAACTATGTTTTTAACATGTCTCATTTTTTTTTCCTGTAAGCTTAAAAACACATTTTATTTTACAAAAGCATTGCACTTGGCATGTGTTATCTAACTTAATCTTCACAGCCAGCTTGCAGCGTAGTACCATTTTAAAAAAAAAAACGAATAAGAAGACTGGGGATCAGAAAGGTTAAGTAACTTACTTTGGGTCATAGAGCTAGTAAATGGTGAAGCTAAGATTTAAGCTAAGATCTAAATCCAGAGCCCTCTCTTTCCTTCTTTCCTCTCCCTCTCTCTCTCCCTCTTGCTCTCCCTCTCTTGAAGTTCAGAGGGTTCTCCTAACCCTAGTCCTCAGTCCATGGCCAATTATCATCTTTGGCCAAAATACAAAGTAACTATAGGAAAAAGTAAAATAAAGGGGAAAGAGAGACACATTAGTGTCATGAAGGATCTTGCCAGACTAAGGAGTTTGAACTTCATCCTGTAGGTAGAGATTCCCAAACTTTAGTCAACTGTCTGTGGGGTGCTTGTTAATAGGGAAGAATTCCAGGCTCTACCCTCAGACCTACCAGATCAGTACCTCTGAGGGCAGGCTAAAGTGGAAGCATGAAAGACCAGTTAGGAGGCTATGGCAATATTCCAGAGGAGATGGCAGTGGCCTGGACTATGGTGGTGGCTATGGAAGTAGAGAGCCGTAGACAGATTTTTGTTTGTTTGTTTTTTTGTTTTTGTTTTTTCAGTACGCGGGCCTCTCACTGTTGTGGCCTCTCCCGTTGCGGAGCACAGGCTCCGGACGCGCAGGCTCAGTGGCTCATGGCTCACGGGCCCAGCCGCTGCGCGGCATGTGGGATCTTCCCGGACCGGGGCACGAACCCGTGTCCCCTGCATCGGCAGGCGGACTCTCAACCACTGCGCCACCAGGGAAGCCCAGATTTTTTTTTTAATTGTGGTAAAATACGCTTAACATAAATTCACCCTTGGAACCATTTTAAAATGTACAATTCAGTGGTATTTAGTACATTCACATGGTGTGCAACCACCAACGCTATCACTTTCAAAACATTTTCATCACCCAGATTGGAGAATTCGAAAAGGTGGAACTGGCAGGGCTGTGTAATGGATGGAATATTGATGGTGAGTGAGAGGCATGGGTCAAGTTCATTAAGTTTGGATGGCATGCTGATCAGGATAATGGAATAGAGGTGAGTAAATAAAAAGTGAGACCTTGCCCAGGTAGAAATGAAGAAAACATGAAGGCAATTATGAACATGTTGAATTTCTTAGAGACCTGCAGGGGCAGATATGAAGCAGCCAGTTGGAGTGAATCTGGAGTATAGGTGAAAGTGAGGGTCCGGGGGTCCAGACTCTACAACAGCAAACACATGAGGCTCACTACTTGTCAGACACTGGTCCAAGTACTCTATATACATGATCTCAGTTAATCCTCATGTTACGGATGAGCAAACCAAGGTACAGAGTAATTTGCCAAAGTTACTAGCATGTGACAGGAGTAGAAGGGATTGGAACTCAAGCAGACTGATTTTAGGGTCAGTGCTCACAGCCATTATACTGTGCTGCCTTTCGCAGGGGTCATTTCGTCTGCAGAGGGATAATACTTGAATCCAGGACGGTAGAGGCAAGGCTGAGGGCAGAGCCTTAAGGAATATCTACATCTGAGGAGAGAAAAGCATAAGAGGAATCCGTTGAAGAAGACAGAGAAGAAGACATAGGAAGGTAACAGGAAAATGGGGACATTGTAGAGGTCAAAGGAGAGGAAAGTTTCAAGAAGGAAGGAGTGTCTGATCCTGCAGATGTGTTGCAACTGAAGGGCTGAGAAGAGGCCGTTTGATCTGCTGGCGATTGTCACTGCTCACCTTCCAGATGGCTAGGCTAGTTAGTGGGGGACAGGGAAAGCCAGAGGGACAGGGTTAAGGAGTGAGATGGTGGTAGGAACAGAAGGCAGCTGGTATGGACTACTCTTTGGGGAATGTTGGAAATGAAGTGAAAGGGAATGATAACTGATTGATAAAGTTTTGGAAGAAATCAGCACAGCATCTTGGATCATGCAGACAGATCAGACTTCTTGTTCTGCCACTTACTTGCTGGGTGACCTTGGGTAAGTGATTTAACTTCTTGCAGCCTCAGTTTCCTCATAATAATAACAGTAATGATACTTATCTATATAATACATATAATAACAACATATAATAGAAATATATAATAATAATATATAATATATATAATAATGACAACAACCTGTTATGATAGGGTTAGAAAGTGAGACAATACCTGAAAGAGTGAGTACATGATTAACTATTGTTATTTGTTGCTCAGTAAATGTCAATGAATCTAGTTCAGTGATCTTGAGAATTCAGGAAACTTCTGACTCCAGCTTCCTCGGGGTTTTTGAGATTAGTGATGACCAGACTAGAGTCAGCAATTGCTGTCGATAGGAACATCTTCTTGGGGTCACCTCAGACTGAAGTCAAGTCACAGAGGCTAAAGTCAAACCACAGCAGCTAAAGACAGATGGCCCTTCAACTGGTTACCTCTCTGTACAGTGACTAGGTAGAGAACCAGAGCTTTGAAGGGTAAGTGACTTACCACAGACGGTTTCCTGGCCTGGTTTCTCTAAGCACCTGAGGAAGCAAATAAAACCTAAAGCTTGGGCTTCCCTGGTGGCGCAGTGGTTGGGAGTCCGCCTGCCGGCGCAGGGGACACGGGTTCGTGCCCCGGTCCGGGAAGATCCCACATGCCGCGGAGCGGCTGGGCCCGTGAGCCATGGCCGCTGAGCCTGCGCGTCCGGAGCCTGTGCTCCGCAACGGGAGAAGCCACAACAGTGAGAGGCCCGCGCACCGCAAAAAAACAAAAACAAAACCAAAAACAAAACAAACAAAAACCTAAAGCTTCTTGGCATTAGGTATTTAAGGAGATTTGCCCACTTGCAACATGGGAAATTCTCCCCACCGTCTCTCTTTTTTTCCTTTGAAAATCTCCATGAACTCCATACAAATGCTTTTAAAAACATGACAATACAATGGGATACATGTAATGCCAAAACTCTCCTAAACATTACTGAGTTTTTCTTTCAGGATTCCGAATGCACTTAAGGATCTTGCAAGATCTCAGAGGTCAGAAGCATCTATTGTTCAGGTCTGTATCTCTACATGCTGTAGAAAAATTTCCAGAATCTGCATCAACCTAAAGTCATTCTTCGAAACTTGCTTTTATTAAAAAAAAATCTCGGGCTTCCCTGGTGGCGCAGTGGTTGAGAGTCCGCCGATGCAGGGGACGCGGGTTTGTGACCTGGTCCGGGAAGATCCCACATGCCGCGGAGTGGCTGGGCCCGTGAGCCATGGCCGCTGAGCCTGCGCGTCCGGAGCCTGTGCTCCGTGACAGGAGAGGCCACGGCAGTGAGAGGTCCACGTACCGCCAAAAAAAAAAAAAAAAAAAAAATCTCTCCTGCTATCGTCTCCTCAAACTTGAGTGCATAATGACCCAAAGACAGACTTGTGGATATTTGAGATCTCTAAGTTCAGGACCAACAGGAGTTTATCAGAGACACGCTTTTCCCAGGGAAAATTCTGCCAGTGCTCAAGGTATACACTGGCACTTGTGAAGTTCCTCTCCTGTGCCTGGCAACTCACATCAGTGCCCACCTCATAGAGACACAGAGAGCAAGTGCTGACCCAGTGATCTTTGAGCAACATGTAGGTCCTGGCTTCTAGAAGCTTCCATCTAAAAGCAACTCCCATGGAAAGGGATGTTAGGCTTCTTCTGGGCATTTTCCCTCTCAACCCCACCCCAGTTTCTTTACCTCCCTTGTCATTGTTCTCCTGCTCCTTTCCCTTGAGTCTTTGGAGTGACCACCCACAATTACAACCCTTCCCGCCCTCTCACCTGGGTCAGTCTCAGATATGTTTCCAGTTGGAAAGACCTCTTTCCCATGGCTGAAGTTGCTACTTGTGCATATCTGGTGACACTGACTAGAGCTTTCCTAAAGTGGGACTCTGTTTTGGCAGAGAACTGGAATTCAAGCAAGATGCCTGGAAGGGGGGATGTAGAGGCAAGAGTTTTCTATAGCAGATTCAGGGAACCCTGCCGCTGAGCCCTGTCAGCTGATCAGAAGGGAGTCCCAGGCTTTGGTGAAACAAGCCTGCTCTCATCTAGCTAGAGAAAAGCATTTCTCCTCCAAGCCCAGGCCCAATCCAAATACAATGTGCAGTCTACCTCTCCTTTGGGGAGCAGAAAGGTCCATCTACAGGCTGGTGGGCCCTCTCTTCAACGTGTGCTGGTCACCTTTTGGGAAAGAAGAAAGGATGTCTTGGAGAGGTAGAGCCCTCGACCCTGGATGTAATGTCAGTTCTGCATCTGGAGATTCTCTGACTGACTGAGCATAGTCCTGTAACTCAGAGGCTTCCCAGCACCTCCAGCCCGTGACTCTGGGTCACATTTAGAGTTATGCTCAAGTTTTTATATTTCCCCACTCCTCAGCTGTTCCAGGTAGTAGTTTGGCCCCCTAAGAAACTCCTCCACTTGTTTCTGAGAATCCCCAAAAGAGATGCCTGCCATGTGCCTATTCTCAGTTCTGTCACCTGTACTCACTACCCTGCTCTTTTTCTTCTACTCCAGAACCCATTGTCCACATTGCCTATTGTGGCTGAGGGTAGCCATCAGGGGCATATGTGTGTCCATACCTAGGGAACTTCCTGGTATTACAGGCTCCTCTGTGAGCCACTGGAGAGCTGAGTTATGGGTTGGACAAACCATCCTTCTCCGATTCTCTTCTACACTAGGTTAGTGGTGCCCAAAGGTAGGCCTGCTTATGCCTAGAGTCTCATAAACAATTCCCTAGTGAATTGTTCTCCCAGCCTCTGAGCTCCAGTGCTCACACAGTCACTTACAAAGACTCTGCTGGTTTCTGGCCACTCCTCTCACCAGAGGGGCTTAAAGCCAGCTCAGTGGACCAGAAGGGGATCAGAAGCCCGACCATTCTCCCAAGTCAGCCTCCTCTCTGCCCAGCTAAAAACCCATTTCTTCCCGCCAAAGCAGCCTCGCCTCTGCTACCAGAAGCAACTATTTTGTCCTTCACCTTCAAAGCAGGTTTGTAGCAACACACACACACACACACACACACACACACACACACACACACACACACACACATCTCAGACACCTCCACTCTGAGGCTGGGTCTGTCTTGGCTTTTACAGCTGTATGGTTATAAGGAACAAGTTGGAGGAGGACCTAGGGTTGAAAATGGATTTCGTGTTTGCTTCTATTAAGAAAGGAGAGGATTGAGCATGTTTCAATGTTCTGAGGAGGGTCAGTAGACAGGGAGAAGGTGAAGACACAGGAATGAAGGGGGTTATAGCTGGAGCCGGGACCTGGAGTGGAAGGCAAAGGGTGGGACCCCCTCTCCCCTTTGTGACAATTTAGCAGTGGTGGGGTAGGAAGTTGAGCATTCCCACCCGATAGTTTCTATTCTCTCTATGAAACGAGAGAAGGCGGAGGCGAGGGATGATGATCAGAGGTTCGATGAGTTGCAGAAAATTTTCCACAATCTGCATCAACCTCAAGTCACTCTTCGAAATTTGCTTTTATTAAAAAAATGTCTCCCCTGTTATCTTCTCCTCAAACTTCAGTGCACGATGACCTAAAGACAGACTTGTGGTTATTTGAGATCTCCAAGTTCAGGACCAACAGGAGTTTATCAGAGACATGCTTTCCCCAGGGAAAATTCTGCCAGTGCTCAAGGCATACTGTGGCACCTGTGAAGTTCATCTCCTGGGACTGTCAACCAACGTCAGTGCCCACCTCACAGAGATACAGAGAACAAGTGCTCTCTTGCAGACAGCAACGTCGTGGAGGAGGTTTGAACAAGTTAATTAGGGAACCAGAAAGATTGTGTGGCAGCGGGAAGGACCCAGTTGAGATTGGTAGTCATGACTGGATGGTATGTAAAAGGCTGCCCAGTTGTGTATTTCTCCAGCAGCTCTTAGCAACAAGCATGGAGAAAGAAGTTTGCCCTTCTCTCAAGTGGAAGTAACTATTTCTGCTCTTTCTTGGTCGTGGAAAAAAGGTCCTGGATTAGGACTGAAGAGGCCTGGCTCCAAGTGCAGCGTTTCATCGTCACCGTGTGACCGTGTGACAGCTAACGTGACCTTTTTCTATCTTTTATCTTATCTACCTCAAAGGGTTGTTATGTGAAAGAAAGGAGACTGGTAAAACCACAGAAAAGGAAAAACAGCTCCATCATAAACACCTTGAAAGATAAATTGTGGGAACATTTTTAAAAAAGAAAACATTTGCAACACATACTACAATGGGCTTACTACACAAAGGGCTCTTACAAATCAAAAGGAAAGTAGAAAAATGGGCAAAAACGAATGAGTAGGCAATTAATGGAAGAAGAACTACAAAGAGTGATAAACATAGAAACGATGTTAAGCCTCACTAATAAAAAATTAAGATTTAAACAAACAACAATTTCTTGTACTTTCACCTATCAGATTTACAAAAATCAAAACAAATCATTCATAGTTAGTGTTGGTGGGAGTGCAGGCTGGCACAATATCTCTAAGCTGGGAATTCCATTTCTACCAATTTATTCTACAGATAGACTCACACAAATACACAAAGATATATGTGTAACGATATCCACTGCTTCGAAGTTTGTAACACTAAAAAACAAGCCAACAGACAAAAACCCTTGTACAGAACTCAAATTTCCTTCAAAAGAAAATTGATTATGTAACATATGATGGAGTATTATGCAGCCATATTAAAAAGAATGCCTTGGAAAAAACCCAAGATAAATGATTAAATGAAAATAGTGCAGAACAGTATGTGTATAACTCTATCCCCTTTAAAAATATATGTATATAGTAGGAAAATATGTGGAGGAATACACAAAAAACTTAACAGTGGTTACTCCTGGGAGGGGGATTATAATGACTTTCTACTTAATGTCTGTCTGCAATTTTTCCCAGCATTGCACCATGAATAGAATTTAAATGTACAGAAAATTAGAAAGACTTGTGCAGTGAACACCTGTTCTCTCACGCCTAGTTTCCGCCATACGTTTTACTTTACTTGCCTTGTCACATGCATCTCTCCAACTATCTATCCCTCTCTCCATCCCTTCAATCCATCATATATTCTAAATTCAGTTTACGTTTAAAGTAAGTTGCTGACATCAGCACATTTTCCCCAAAATACTTCAGCATGCATATTATTTCCTGGATTTATATTTATTTACAGTTTTTCCTTTGGTGATAAGATTTATACGCAATGAATTGCACAAATCTAAGTAAATGATTCCACAGGTGTGACAAACGAATATGCCTGTGTAACCCAAATGTCTGTCAAGACAGAGAATGTTATCATCACCCCAGGAAGTTTCCTCATGCCCATCCCAATCTCCAACCCACCCCCTTTGGTAACATTGAAAATATTTACATAAACTATTAACGTTAGAATATTCACAAATTTACAGAAAAATTGCAAAGGTAGAACAGGATTTTCGTATACCTCCACACCCAGTTTCCCCTATTGTTGACATCTTACATCACTATGGTGTATTTGTGATAACAAATGAACCGATACTGATACATTTATTATTAACCAAAGCCCACACTTTATTCACATTTTACTAGTTTTCCCCTAATGCCCTTTTTCTGTTCCAGTATGCCATCCAGGATACCACGTGAATCAGCTATACATATACATATATCCCCATATCTCCTCCCTCTTGCATCTCCCTCCCACCCTCCCTATCCCACCCCTCTAGGTGGTCACAAAGCACCGAGCTGATCTCCCTGTGTGATGCAGCTGCTTCCCACTAGCTTTCTGTTTTACATTTGGTAGTGTATATATGTCCATGCGACTCTCTCACTTCGTCCCAGCTTACCCTCCCCCAACCCCACCGTGTCCTCAAGTCCATTCTCTACATCTGCATCTTTATCTCTTTTTTTTTTTTGACTCCTCTGGGCTCTGACAGTTTCACAGGCTTTCCTGGTTTTTGATGACCTTGACAGTTTTGAGGAGGAGGGGTCAACCATTTTATAGCATGTCCCTCAATTTAGGCTCGTCTGATGTGTTTCTCATGGTTAGATTGTGGTGTTGTAATTTTTCCATGATTATAATAATCATGTTTAACTTTCGTAATCTGACTTAATAAAGATGTATATTCTAAAGGCATGATGGCGGGTGGTGATGATGAGGGTGAGGCAGCAGACGATAAGTAACTAAAAAGAAGCACGTCTACTTTGTGCAACTTGGAGAAAAGAAAGGAATATGTGGACAGTTACGGTTGTCCAGAGTGGTCCAGGCTGACCAAATGCGGGGACATCCTTGCCTTGCCTATAACCTGCCTGAGAAGCGGCTGGGGGTGGGGGCTTGAGGGAAGAAGATTCCTCAAAGGGGACTGAGATCTTTCCATGACACATGTCTCCTAAATGAAGAAGCTTTTCTAATCTCGAAGGATTGACTATTCAGCACCACATCAAGTGAGAATTCCTCACCACCTTCTGGTGAGCGAGACCAGTTCTGGGAATGTCCAGGCATGAACACAGCCTCAGCACTGGGTCTATTTTGGGAACATTTGGACATATTCTGCAGCATCATGTTTATGCTTTGGCAAAACAGGCGAAGGTTCAAAGAAATAATCCTTGGCTTCCTTCGTACACCCCACGTTTTCGTCTACAGGATGGCATATTCTGAGCAGAGATGGAGAGCACGGGATGGCTGGTTAACCATGATAGCACTTGGTCATCAGTGGGGTTGAGCTGAATTGGAAAAACCAAGTGCCCATGACGCGGGGTTAATGGGGGCAAGAGGGATCAAGTCAGTGAAATGTGAGAGAATCGATACGCGGAATGCTTGACGAGAGGGCATTCACACATTTCACAGAGGAAGGAGGCTAGGGTTACATCCAGCAACTGCAGATGCTTGATGAAGAAAACCAACCTTATGCGTTTGCTCTTTGCTGGTCGCCTTGAGCACCCCGAAGGCTTCACAAGAGGGGCTCGGTATCCTCTCTCAATCTTCTCTGGGTGTCTGTTGGCAGCTTAAGACTGCCCACCCCAATCCGTCCAGCTACCCCACGGTTCCACAGGGATTTGGAAGAGAGGAGGCTTGGGTGTGTGTGTGTGTGTGTGTGTGTGTGTGTGTGTGTGTGTGTGTGTGTGTTTCACCCTCCAAGTGAAGGTGTGCCCCAAGGGAATGTGTGCGGGGGGCCCACAGCGAGCTGGTGGAAAATGAGCAAACAGCTGGATACGCTCCAAGGCAAGAGAGAATTTTAGATCCGGCACTGGTGAGGGCAGGAAGAAGAGATGGGGAGGGGTTGGAAATGGTGGAAGGAGATGGAATCTAGGAGCCTCTGCGGCTATTAAAACTCAGCACCTGGTCTAGGGCTCTGCCCACAAATGACACGTTAATTAATGTTCTAAGAATAACTAAGATTTATCGAGCACTTAAATTTTCCCAGGAGCTAGACTTCATAAGCGTTATCATGTTGAATCTCTCTCTCTTTCTCGCCTTCCTCAATACCCTAGAGGATGGGTAATAATATCATTGCCTTCGTTTTACAAATAAGACACTGAATCCCAGAGGTGTTACTTAACTTGCCCCAGGTCACAGTTAGCAGGTGGCAGAGCTGGGTTTTGAATCCAGCGCCTGCGCGCTCAACCTCTTGCCTTGTGTGAAAGGCCTCGGCGTGGATGGTCAGGGCTGGCAGGATGCGGGGGCTCAGTTCCTAAATGATGTCTCCAGCTCCACGCTCTTCCTTCTCAGAGTCAGGCCTCCCTGCCGCCATCTCCCAGCAGTAGTCCTCCCATCTTCAGGCCCCAGGGCCTGTCCGCGGCCGGAGCACAGGGACAGGAGCCTTCCACGACTCCTCTCCAAAGCGCAGGGCTCAGTGGGAAGCGGGGCGGGAAGAGCTGGCCTGCCTCTGTCCCGCTGCCGTCCTCCCTCTGTCCCGCTGCCGTCCTCTGTGATCCTCTACGCTGCCTCACCTCCTCCTCCAGATTCTCACCCCTTGTGACAAGACGTGCTTCCTGTATCTGTGCTTAATGGCTCAAGGGGCGGGTGGCAGGATGTGCTGCCGTCCGAGCTTCCACGGGGGCGTCTCCGGCGACCCGGCTCCTGCGCACTGGCGGCCGGACTCCACCTGCCTGTCTTTTTTGCTCTGCTTTCGGCAGCAGCCGCTCCCATCTGCCTGCATTCAGAGGCTTGCTCTCCTTCCCTTCAGAAAATGACTATATGAGGTGCCGCTTCTTCCCACATTACTGGAGCGCCCGCCAGTCCAGGCCGCTGCAGGCAGCTGGCCCGAGACGCGCGGGGATTAGCAGCTCCCAGGCTGAGGCTGACCTCCAGCGCCGCTCGGCTCCGCGCACCCGTCCTCCCGCACGCCTGCCTCTGCGCACCTTGCCCGCTCGTCTTTCCTTCTTTCCTCCCTCCCTCCCTCCTTTCTTTCCCTTTTCTTTTCTTTCTTCCATCCACTTCTTTCTTTTCCTTCCTTCGTTCCTTCCTCCCTCTTTCTTCCTTCCTTTCTTTCTTTTCTTCCTCTCTTTCTTTCTACCTTCCTCTTCCTTCCTTCCTTCCTCCCTCCCTCCCTCTTTCTTTCTTTCCTTTTCTCGCTCTCTCTCCTTTCATCTCTCATGCTGGCTTCTGTCTTGCTTTCTCTTTTTCTCGCCTTCCAGAATTTCTTTTTTGCCAAGTGTTTTTTAGATTACATGCTTGCTCTCAAACAATTCGAAGATGTATTGGGAAAAAAACTTCCCCCTTCCTATACAATTTTTGGAGTACAACCAGTGTTAACAGTTTGTTGTGTGTCCTTTAACACTTTTCTCCACACACACACACCTTAGTTTAAGTTTTGACACAGACTTTCTTTAGACTCGAAGACTTTACCAAAATTGCAGATGTTCTCCGTTATTTGAAAACTTCTGGCTTATTACACGTTCCTTTAATAAATATAGCAAGATACCCACAATATCACAATCTTGTGGCAGAAATGAAGCATTTTGGTTTGATAGACAAGGGCACGTTTCCCATACAAACGTTCAGTTGTAGCTTGAACTGCACTGAGTCGAATTCAGAGGAGTTCTGCTCAATGCCCAGGGATATATGGCTCCTTCCCCCACCTATTTTAAAATAAAAATTGCTTCTTACTATGCTCCATACTCTGCACCTTTAAGAAAAAACAATAACAATATATCATGAACAGCTTTCCTGGCTGACAGATACAGAGCTAGCACTCATGCGTGATTTCAGCTTTTCGATATTCCTATAACTTAGTCAACCATTACCCTTTTGATGGACTTTCAGATTGTTTTCCTTTATTTTGCCACTGCCAACCGTAGTGAACATCCTTGGGCATATAGGTCTCTGCTCACTTGTAAAAATAACATATTAAGTTACATTTCTGTATGAGGTGTTACCAGATCAAAGGTTTGCACATTTACAATTTTTGATAGTTGCTATCTGATTACCTTCTAAAATGGTTGTAGCAACACCTTCTTCTACTAAAGACAGGTGTAAGAGAGTTGCTGTTTGCCCATCTTCTTGCCGGTACTGAATACCATCAATATTTTAAAATGGTGTCAGTCAGAAGGGTAAAAGAAATGCTATCCCATCATTTATAATATTTTATATCCGTGACAACCCATGAGGTTGGAAACTTCTCATGCTTGGTATCTGTATTTCTACTTCTGTGATTTTTGCCTCTTCACAACCTTTGCCACAATTTTTAGGTTGTTGGCTTTTTCAATAGAAAATTTTAGGGTTATATTATAGGGTTTATATTTATATTATAGGGGTTATGTTCATATTGTAGGGTTATAAATCTGTTCCTTTTATATTATAGGGTTGTGAGTATGTTTTCTTTTATTTAATTGCAGATATTTTCTCTCAGTGGACATTTTACTGCGTCTTTTGCCCCACAACAAGTTTTAAATTATGTTGTCAAACTTGTCAATCTTTATGGCTTCTAAGTTTCCTGTCTTGCACAAGAAGGCCTCTCCCACCCTGCGGTTCTAAAAATATTTTTTTAAATTTTCTTCTAAGGTTTTCATTTGAAAATTTAAATATTTAATCCATTTGGAATTTATTTTATGAGTGGCACAAGGTAACAGTCTAACAATTTGATCCCAGCTATCTAGCCAAAGGACATTCTTTCTTAGTGAAAAACAGTGTCTGCTACTCATATTCAGTTCTAGCCATGTAGACCTGAGGCAAGTCACAAATGGCCAAACCTGGGGGCAGTTCCATACAGCTGCCACAACAAACACAACACTTCCCATTTATCTTAACTCTTCTGTTCCAACTCTGTGGGAGTCCGAGGTCATTCTCACACAGGCCTGGAACAGCCTAGGCTGGATGTTACTTTTTCTACTCAAAGTATCTCTTACAGTATTCACTGGCGTTTGCTAAACAGTCTATCAGATTGAGGTGGTTTCTTTCTAAGTTTGTTTTTTAAAGGTTTTATTATTATCCATGCCTGCTGAGTCATATCAAATACTTCTTCATTACCTTTTGATACAAATATATAACACTCATCTCCTTTAATTTGCGTATGTAATGAATTATATTGATAGATTGCTTAATTTAACCATATTTGCATTCCTCGTATAAACCCTGCTTCATCAGAGTGAATTAGGTTTTTACTACTATTCTGGAATCTATTTGCTAATATGTTATTAAAACATTTTGCATCTATATTCATAAGTAAAAGTGGTCTATAGTTTTTGTTGACTCCTTTCATCACATTTTAAAAAGGTTATGTGTAGAATACATTGGGGTGCTCTTGGGGTGCTCTTTATAAATTGGGGTGCTCTTTATAAATCTGGGTCAGTTTGAGTAACAGAAGTGTTTTTTGAAGGTTAGATAGAACTCAGAAATTTCCTATTTTTTCCCCTATGATTACTGGTCTGTTCAGCTCTCCTACCACTTCTTGAGTTAATTATGATATTCTATGTCTTGCTAGAAATTTGTTCATTTGCTTTAGATTTTCATTATTGACAAAATTGCTTATAATTTTGTCTTATAATTATGTCAATGTTTTATTTAAGTGGTTATATCTCATTTTTCATTCCTAATAGTACATTTTAATCTTTGCTCTTTTTCTTTTTTAAATTAGGTTGCTAAAGGAAGTGGTTTGTTTTATAGGTCTGTTGATGTGGCTTTATTTATCCATTCTCCTTTGTGTCTGTGGGGGATGGGTGGGGCTGTGTAGTGGTAGTAGTTTCTACTTCTTTAATTTTAGTTTCTGCCTTGATTAATTCTCTCTTTCCGCATTCTTTAAGTTAATGTTATTATTTTTGTGTGTGTGTGGTATGTGGGCCTCTCACTGTTGTGGCCTCTCCCGATGCGGAGCACAGGCTCTGGACATGCAGGATCAGCGGCCATGGCTCACGGGCCCAGCCGCTCCGCAGGGTGTGGGATCTCCCTGGACTGGGGCACGAACCCGTGTCCCCTGCATCGGCAGGCGGACTCTCAACCACTGCGCCACCAGGGAAGACCTCATGCTTATTTTTTAATAACAAAAATATTCGAAGCTATAAGTTTTCCTCAAAGTTTAACGCTAGCCACATCTTACAGATTTCCTTTTATGAAGTGTTCTTCTTTAAATAATTTCTGGATAAATTGTAACTTCAATTTTGATTTCCAGTTTGATCCAGTGACTGTTCAGAAGAGGATTTCTTCATCTCCAAATATTAAATTTTGGAGTTATCTGTTTTGTGAATTTCTTGTTTTATTTTATTTTAGTCAGAGAATGCAGCATATACATTTCTCCCTTTTGAAATGTATTAGACTTTCTTTGTAGCCAAGCACATGACTGATGCTTAGAAATGTTCTATGGATATATGATAAGAATGTGTATTCTTTGTAAGGTTCGATTTTATATTAAATTGAACTGTTGACTGTCTTACTCAGATTCTATATATCCTTGCTTATTTTTTGTCTCATTTATTTGTTAAATATTTAAAGAAGTATATAGATTTTCTCACTATAACTATGGCTTTCTATTAAGTTGTCCTTGTATTTCCAGTTTTTCTCCTTATGTATTCACTGCTACATTGTTTAGTGCATGAAGTTTATGACTTATAAATTCTCTGTGTGTCTTTTATCATTAAATGAACATATTCTTGTTCTGTTTAATTCTTTTGGCTTTGAATTTCACTTTATCTGATTTTAATATTGCTTTATTTTTGCTTGCACTCATCTCATACAGTCTTCCTCTTGCTTTACATTTGGTATTTCTTTGTTATTTTTTTCAGGAGTATTCATTATAAATACCATATCATTGCTTTTTTTAAAAACAAAAACTGAGAGTCCTTTTTATTTTTTTGAGGAAAGAATAATTTAAGCCATCCTCACTTATTGTGATAACAAATATATTTGATCTATTTCTTCTCTCATGGTTTGTTTTTATACTTGTTGTTTCTCCTTTTCTTCTTTCCTTACTTTTGCTAGATTTATCAAGTTAAAATAAATCTTTCTTTACCCTTTCCTTTTCTCCAAGGAATTTAGAAATTCTCTAAATATAGCTCTATTTTGCTAGTGGTTACATTCCTAACAATCATATTTAAGCTATTTTCCCTTTAGATATATCAACATTTAATAATAAACATGTTCTCCTCACTCTGCCACACATTTTACAAAGATCAATGGCTATTGCAAGGTGAATTGATTAGAGAGAATTCAACAGGAAGTGAGGAGACCAATTATATAGTTCAGGTAAGAAATTTTTCCTTGGAGTGTGTGTGTGGTATTTTTCATTTCAAGCACTCTTACTTAACACATACTACACTGTCATATTATCATCCTCTTTTATACTTAGCTGTAAATATTATAACCACTGTTTCTTAGACATTAAATCCCTAAATCTTTACTTATCTTGAAATCTTTGTTTTGATTTCATTCTAATTTGATTAGAGGAATTTCTTCAGTAATTTTTTGTCTTTCAGTGTCTGAGAATGGCTTTTGCCCACACAGATGAATAATATCTTGAATGAGTATAAAATTACTGAACGATAGTCCTCTTCTCTCAGTTGTCTATAGATATTATTCCATCATTTTTTTTTTTTTTTTGCTTTCACTGAGGAAGGTGAGAGCTCTGATTCTAGACTGCTTCTTTCCTTGGTAAATACAAAATCAAATGAAAAGAAACCTCTTTGTCTGAAAGCTTGTAAGATTTTTCTTTTTATCTGTGGAATTTGTAAGTGCAGGGATGTTTTCTTCTATCATTTTCTTGATTATCATTTCTATACCTGTTCATTTTTTATATAACAGGTTTTCTGGATATGTCTCTATCTCTGTCTCTATCGCTTATATTTTCAGTCATAATTTCAATTTTCCTGTGCTTTTGCTCTAATATTGTGGGTTATTTCTCCAGTTCATCCTCTGGAAAACTAATTTTGTTTTCAGCAGAGATCATGTCTCTACTGAAGTTTAAAGTTGTCAATAATTTAATTTTAATCTTCAGTTACTTTTTTAAATGTCCTCTATTTAAATCTAGTACATATAAATTGTATTTATCATTAGCTTTATAATAAAATCCAATACAGTTATTAAGACTATGAAGAAAAAATGAAGTGATATTTAGAGAGAGGGACAGAATGAAAAAATAAAGATGCTGACTATTAAATGCAGACTACAAGTACAAAAGAACTTCCAGTGAGCAGGAAAAAAGAAGTTCTATGCCATAAACTGGAAGGCAAGAAGGATGTGGAACTGGTATCTGTCTCAACCTTGAACATTTAAGCCAACATGTCATTCTCATGCTTCTGCCATCCTATAGAATGAGCCATGAATGTCCAACAATTTTCCTGGCAAATATTCCGCCACTCCCCTTGCTCCAAGATATTCTTTCATTTTTTTTCTGACCTGCTGTTTATTTACAACATGTAACAATCCAGTTAAGAAAATCAATGTCTTATTTATGACCCTGTTCTAGTCCTTGGAACTGGATGTTTGTGTCTTGTCTCACTAGTTCTTAACATTTTTTCTCCCTTTCAAAGACTTGGGCTTGGATTGGACCTACTACTCTCTCTCTCTCTCCTCCTGATATGGGCAACCTGGAAGAGTATACCTGCCTTTGTAACCCCTGGGAAACCAACCTCAGACTCTGGTCTGCCAGCTAGTACCCAAGCCAGTCTACCTTATGAGTGTGAGGCATTCAGGCAGGTTGAGCATGATGGGTCTTTAAAGATGGATAGGATATGAGAAGAACAGAAAGATCAAAGGGCTCACCTTAGGATAAGAGTAGTGTGTGCAAGTGTGTGTGTGGGGGTGCTGCTCAGTGAGTAGCCAGATTTACTGGAATAGAAGGTTTAATATAGAGGCAAAGTCCAAGAAGGTCCTCTAATGGGAAAGGAGTGGGAGATGGAAGATGAGTCATATGGCTGGAAGGATTCCTTAGGACCAATGCTGGTGGAACAAACTTTCCCCAAGTTGTTGGAGAGTGATGTTGAAGCCAGAGCAGTATACAGAACCAAGGGTCAAGTAGGGAGCTGAGTCTAGTAAGGCAGAGAGGAGATTTGGACCAATTCATCAAAACCAAGGAGCTGAAAGAAGACACTGAGAAAGGGTCAGAGACTGGAGATGCAGGGAGATAAGAGGCTGCTGATTAAGAAAAACCAGGAATAGTCCAGAGAGATTGCTTGTCGTAGTCATGGCTAATGTTTAGGTGCCTGCTACAATATGGCACTTACAATATGGACATGCTCACTAGATGAGGGAATGGTGGGTGGGAAGAAAAAAGCCAGATTGTGTTGGGTCTTACCGTGCTGGCTTTTTTTTTTTTTTTTTTAGCCACACCACACCACACCACTCGGCATGTGGGATCTTAGTTCCCCAACCAAGGATCTAACCCGTGCCCCTTGTGTTGGAAGCACGGAGTCTTAACCACTGGACTACCAGGGAAGTCCCTCTGCTGGGTCTTAAAACCGTACAAAGAAATTTAGATTTACAGCAGTGAATAATAGGAAGCTATCAATAGATTTTTGAACAGGGAGCTAGTATGATGCAAACAATGTTATTATGAACAGTAGTTTGGAAGGATTGAAGGAAGGGAGACTGAAAATGGTTTTGAAAGTCTTTAGGAGGTTCAGTTGGGAGATGCTGAGAATTTAGACTTGGGTAGGGAAAAGGAATAGAGAGTGACATATCCAGGAGACATTGTGAAGAACCATTAAATAGGATGTTTGGATAGATTGGGTGAGAAGAGAAGAAGGAGGCGTCATAGGTAAACATGAGATTTTTTTAGTTTGGAGAGGCTACCACGGAGAGTGGGGAAGGTTAGGCATGTTGAATTTGAAGCAGTGACTAGATAATTCACTTGGTGGAAAATACTGTTTAGTATTAGACTGTAGGTATTTGGTCATAGAGGGCTTAGATGTCAAGCTGCATCAACATAGAAATGATCATTGAAATCATAACTGTGGATGAAGGGAGAAGAATGGATGTAACAGCAGATGGCTGAGCATTGGACATACATTCACATTTTGTGAAAGAGAAGAGGAAAAAGAGCCATTGAAGGAGAAAAGACAGGAGCAATCAGAAAAACTGAAGGACGAGACATTTAGGCAAAAGGAGGTGGTTGATGGTTTCAATTATTACAGGGGGTGTGGAGATCAATGGTCAGCCAAGGAGAGTGATAATATTTAAGGACTTTGAATTTGGCTAGAGCAGTGATTCTCGAACTTGAGCATGCAGCAGAATCACCTGGAGGTTTTGTTAAACAGATTGCTGGGTTCCACCCCAGGGTTTCCGATTCAGTATGGTCTTCAGTGGGGCCCAATAATTTGCATTTCTACCTAGTTCCCAGGTGATGCCAATGCTGCGGGCCTGGGAATCACACTTTGAGAACGATAGGGCTAGAAGAGCAATTCTCACCTTTTCGTTTGTTCATTTCTGTCCTGACACATCTGAGTGTTATGACATACTTCTCATAGCAATGGCTCAGAAAGGCGGGGATTCTCACCTAGGGCTGGGAACCAGTGTATCTGGTTTTAAAAAGCGCTTCCCCACACTCTCAGATAATCTGAACACCCTTCACTTGGGGAGAATTATTGAGCTGATACATGGCATTAATAATTTCCAAAAACAAAAAACAACATTGGAACCATACCCACACAGATCATTCTTTCATTGATGATGCAGAAGGCCCTTAAGAATCTGGTCTGCTTCGGGATGCAGCTGCACGTGGGTGGTGGTTCCTTCTGTTTTCTGGCCCTGAAGCTGAGTCTCTAGCTACCACCGGTGGGGGGAGTAGGGGAAATGGACCTTACTGTCTCTCCAGCTGGATCGCCATCCACGGGTGGGTAATCCTTGAAACCCTGTCGCCCACAGTCGTTTGCAGGTAGGTACTCCTTGCTACCCCACAGTCCACAGTGAGGGTGCTGTCAATATCCACGGAGGGGAGTAAGCAGCTATTTCCCTCTTTGGCTCCCTCTTCTGCTGCCACATTTGCCTTTCTCTAAAGTATACCATATACCTTGAACCCTGAAGGAGGTTTAAGCAGTTCTCAGAGCTCAGGTGATTGACCCAAAGCCATACCAAGTTGAGGATGAGGGCAGGCATTACGCCCTTAGCCTAGCTACCTCATTCCTTTACAAAGGTACAAGGCCTCACGGCCTTGGTCCTTGGGGGCATCACATGCAGAAGCTCCCCAGGCCTCCAGAGGATGGCCTTCCTTCACTGATTTGCCCCTTTCTTCATCCCCTCCTTAAGTCCTCTCCCTTTTACCCTTTTCTTCCCCCATGTCCCTACCTCCCCTTTTCCGGGAACGTGCCCCACCCCTCCCTACAGAAGTGATCATGTCCCATGTCTCTGCTGCCTCCGGTGTTTGTTGCATGTCAACGACTTTCCTCCCTTGCCCAATTTCTGCTGAATTTGCAAAGGGGAGGGGTAAGCTCAAATCTACCAGATTTAATTAAAAATTTTTTTCTTCACATGATAGTTGAACAAGTCAAGTTATATAGAGGTGTGTAAAGAAAAATACAGACCTCTTTATCCATCCCCATCACCAATCACACCCCCTAAAGTAGCCAGTGTTTGGTGTATGTCCTTTCGTACCTTTCTCTACATTCCTACAAATGTGTATGTGTGCATGTGTTTGTTTTCCCCACGGTAGGTGAAATATTTAAATGAGATTTTACCCTATACGTTGCTCTGCAACTTGCCCCTCCAAACAGTATGTCAACTCATTGTCTTTTGATTGTGTGAGTGGTGGGGTTGAATGAACTCTAATGTGTGGGGAGGAAGCCTCCCACTCTAGACTGTGGATTCTACACGGATGAATTTCCTTCTTGACAACCCATCCCCTAACCTTGTTTGCACGAGAGATTCATATTTCTCCTTTTAACATAACATAACTTATTTCTTGTGATCCAGTAACCATGGCCTCATAGTGTATTCACCTGACCTCTCCCTTCCAGCTGCCTAATGGTCAGATGATCATTACAATATATCACCTTGACAGCTGCTTCCCCCCATTCCTGGCTGCCCCCAGGCTGGACTTTATACGTTGGCAGTCATCCTTGTTTTTCCCTACCACATACTGTGTGCCCTTCCAATGCTCAGCTATCTTAGACAGACTCAGGATGCCCAGTTTCCGCAGCTGGACCCAATCTCCGGTCCTTGACTCCTGGCACCGCACCTGTATATCAAGTGCTTTATTTGTCTTGCTAGGTTATTCTGGGCCACCTTATGCTTCAGCTCAATTGCATATCTGTTAAGCCTGTTTCCTTCTTCACCCTGCCCCCTTTCCCGAAGCTGAGGTCAGTGGACAGCTGGGGCTCCTGTGCAAATATGAGTGAAGGGGGAGTAAAGCTGGTGGAGTCCTTCCTGGTGTCATCCGTGGGCATTGCCAGGAAAGACACATGTTGGATTCATTGCTTCCTTTGCTCAGGGCACAACATCCCCACACGTTTAATAAAGTTTTGTAACGGTGAGGTCCATTTCCCCCTGATGCAGACTGGATCAAATTCTGCACCCCCCAACTCCCACACAGGTACAGGTTCTTCCTCTCCACCCCATTAGGTGCCCCTAAGGTCCCCTTAGGTCTTAAAGTGGTCCTGGTAGATAGGACACGCACTTTACAGTGTTAGATCGAAGATTTGCGGCAACTCTCGTTACTAACTTTCCCAGTTTTGGGAACTGGCATTCAGTCTTCTTTCTCTGCCTTCTTCTGTTCTGGCCCCTGCCCACTTTATCTTTCAAACTAAACACTCTCTCTCACTTCACATCACCTTTTAATTTAATTTTATTTTATTTAACATCTTTATTGGAGTACAATTGCTTTACAATGGTGTGTTAGTTTCTGCTTTATAATAAAGTGAATCAGCTATACGTATACATATATCCCCATATCTCCTCCCTCTGGCGTTTCCTTCCCTCCCACCCTCCCTATCCCACCCCTCCAGGTGGTCACAAAGCACCGAGCTGTGCTATGCGGCTGCTTCCCACTAGCTCTCTGTTTTACATTTGGTAGTGTATATATGTCCGTGGCACTCTCTCACTTCGTCCCAGCTTACCCTTCCCCCTCCCCGTGTCCTCAAGTCCATTCTCTACATCTGCGTCTTTACTCCTGTCCTGCCCCTAGGGGGATGGACCTAGAGTCTGTCATACAGAATGAAGTAAGTCAGAAAGAGAAAAACAAATACCATATGCTAACACATATATAGAGAATCTAAAAGAAAAAATGGTTATTCACATCACTTCTTGATGGCCAGGTGTGGAAGCTTCTCTGATGAGCTAATTGGCTTATTCAAGTAAGAGCCCAAGTCACGGAAAAGCTGGTGGTTTCCTACCCTCACCCCCTTCCACGAGGGCAGTGGTTCTGGTGATACTGCTCCTCCTAGGGGGCAATTGAGAGATCTGTAGGGGCGTTTTTGGTTCTCACAATGGTTGTGGGACATTATTAGCATTAAATGGATGAGGGCTGAGGATGCTTAACTTTAGTAATGCTCAGCACATTCGCACACAACAGAGCATTGTCCCATAAGACTTTCAAACGTTCTGCTGGAGAATCAAGTGGGTGCAAAACCTGATTATAATTATCGGGTCTAGAATCTAACACTATGGTAAATACAAACACAAAGGAGCTTTTAAAAGCTTTTGATATATATTGAATTTTCCAAGACTGTTACTGTAAGGCCAACTGGCTCGAGGCAGGGGAACACAATCAGATTCACAGGTTGCATCAGACTGAAACTCTCCGGACCACCCAGTTCCAGAAACTGACCTGGAGACTTTCCGGACCACCCAGTTCCAGGAACTGACCTGGGGACTTTGAACCCAGCCCAGCCTTCCCGCCTTTCAAGGGGCGGGACTAACGGTCCCCCAGGATATCCGAAAAGACCACCAAATAAGGAATACCCTGTGCCCTCCCAGATTCACCACACCCCTTTCCCTTCTTCCCCTATAAAATCCTGCCCAACCCTCGCCCGGGCGCGACTTCTCTGGCCCCCTTTCTCTCGGACCAGTGAACCTCGCCCGGGAGCGCTCCCTAATAAAGCTCACTTGAAGCTTTCCTCTGTTTCGTGGTGCCGTTTGTTAAGATCCGACCTTACAGTTAACTACTACACAAATTGAGAGAAAACTGTGCTTTTTTTCTTTGAAACTTTGTGAAGAATTATTTACCATTTTGGAAAACCACAACACTGATCAGTCATGATATTTGAGTTGACAATACCACAAATCTCTATCAGTTTGGTGTTGTGGTCATTGTTGCTTCAACATAAAGGTGTAAACAACTGAATACTTCAGTATTTCCTTTGTGAAATCATAACCAAGTATGTACATACTGAAATACGAATTATTCCTCACACTTAATTTTCCTCTATCTCTTTAAGTATACTACTTGTGTATTAAAATTCATAACAATATAATAAATACCCATTAATTCACCACCCAACTAAAAATTGAACATTATTAATAATTAATATCTATATATACCATCCCACTCTTTCCCTAGACCCAGAGATAACCAGTATCCTGAATTCTATGTTTTCCTTACTCTTGCTTTAGAGAATAGTTTTATTACATATTTATGCATGCCTAAAGAATTGTTTTAGGGATGTAAATCACATCCTCCTGTATAGTCTTTCTTGGACTTTCTTTTGTTCTGAACATAATGCTACTAAAATCCATCTGTATTATTTAGTGTAACTATTTCATTCACTTCTTCCTCAATGATTTGTAGTGCCAACTCTCATATATCACAGTTCCATTTACGTGTGGGTCTATTTTTGAGCCCCCATTTAGTTCCATTGGTCAATGGGAACAGTAGCATATTGTCTTAATTACTATAGCTTTTAGTAGGTCTCAATATTTGTCCAAGCAAATCTCCCCACCTTATTCTGCTTCTCTAGAAGTTGTCTTGGCTATTTTTGGTACTTTGTTATACAAGTTTTTTTTTTACATCTTTATTGGAGTATAATTGCTTTACAATGGTGTGTTAGTTTCTGCTTTATAACAAAGTGAATCAGTTATACATATGCATATGTTCCCATATCTCTTCCCTCTGGCGTTTCCTTCCCTCCCACCCTCCCTATCCCACCCCTCCAGGCGGTCACAAAGCACCGAGCTGATCTCCCTGTGCTATGCGGCTGCTTCCCACTAGCTATCTACCTTACGTGTGGTAGTGTATATATGTCCATGCCTCTCTCTCGCTTGAGAGTCAGTTGCCAAATTCAGTGAAAAATTCTGTTGGAATTTTGATTGGAATTCCATTGAATCTAGAGATTAATTTGGGAGGAATTGTTATCTTTATGATTATTGAGTGTGACTAGTTATGAACATGGTACATATCTTTGTTTATTTAGAGCTTCTTTCATGTCTTTCTATAAAGTTGTATAATATTCTTGATTAGGTCTTGCAATCTTTTGTTAAACTTAATTCCAAGTGCCTTATAGTTTTCATTGCTATTGTAAATGGTGTTTTTTATTAGAAAAACTTCTAACCCTTTGTTGCTAATATAGAGATGCAGATGATTTTTGAATATTGATCTTATAGTAGGTCACTTTGCTAAATCTCTTATCATTTATAATCACTTGTAGATTTGTAAGAAGATGATTGTATTAATCTACAAATAATGATGTCTTAGTTTCTTCCTTTTTAGAAAGGAGGAAAATACACTGTTAATTTTCATACACTGTTAATTCCATACACTGTTAATTTGTTTTTCTTGTTTCACTTCACAGACTTAGTCCTCCAGTACAGTATTGAATAGAAGCAGTGATGGGGGCATCAGGGCCAAGCTCTGTTTGTTGTTAGTAAAAGTCTAACAACTGACTCTTTAGGGGAAGAAAAGCACTGGTTTGTTGCATTTTCCAGGTTTTATGATGTAAATACTCCCGCCACGGTTGATTTCAAGTTACCAAAGTGACGTCACTGAACACGGAGTTAGGAGGAGATGTGCACAATTGGCTCTCCTGAGCCAAATTGACGTTATCACTGGATCTAGCTCTTCTCACACTGCTGGGTCCTTGGGCTGACTTGGTGGGACAAGCCATGGGGTTTATGATAGATGATGCCAGAGAAGAAAAGCTCAGGATTTGTACGGAGGTTTAAAAAGTTTCCGGGGAAGAGGATTGAATTATGGAGAGTAAAAGACAGCCTCTGGCTGCTCAGGGTGGAAAGTGCTGAGAAAGGCATGGTAAATTCTTGACCCTCTTACAGAGAGAGGAGAAAAAAAAAAAGGTTAGAGAACTGTTACCGTTTTTCTGTGGAGATATGGAGAGGGGGACTGTGGGATGGAATCATGTGAGCAGGTGAGGATCAAAAAAGTGCCAGGGAACAGAGTACAGCCAGGGGTCTGCCAGCCAACCTGGGGCTCATGAAGAGGCCTTGAAGTACGTGCTTCCCTCCATTTTTCTGTTTTTGTCATCAAATTGGGAAGGTAGAGAGGGATGTGGAGTGTGGGAAGGGGAGACGCTGAAAATTTTGAGAGAAAAAAAAGGTAGGATCGCGAGAACTTTGAGCGCTGCACCCATTCCTAGTAGGCCAGGCAGGACTAATGGTAGAGTGGCACTTGAAGGTGTTGGCAGCTGCATGGAAAAGAAATAGATTCACTAAAAAAATGATGCAGGTGAACTTGTTTACACAACAGAAACAGACTCACAGTCTTAGAGGGTGGGCTTGTGGTTGACAAGGGGGAAAGGTGGGGTGGGGGAGGGATAAATTAGGAGTTTGGGATTAACATATACACATTACTATATGTAAAATAGATAATTAACAAGGACCTACAGTATAGCACAGGGAACTCTACTCAACACTCTGTAATAACCTATATGGGAAAAGAATCTGAAAAAGAATAGATACAGTATATGAATATAACTAAATCACTTTGCTGTACACCTGAAACTAACGTAACAGTGTGAATCAACTATGCTCCAATATAAAATTAAAAAATTAGAAAAAGAATTAGATTCAGAAAAATCTTCGTGAGATTTGGAAAGCCAGGAGGTAATGCCTGGAAGCTCATCATTTTGCCCCCTGTGCACTGCCCACCGCCCCCGGCAAAGAAGTAAGGAGAAGTATATGCTAGCAAATTGCATGTAGCAGGAGAGGGAATGCTTCCCTAAAGCTGGAAAAATATTAATGAATGTTTAGAGTGGTCTGGGAATAAATAGGCTTGGGGCTCTCAGGCTGGAGCTAGCTGGGTTCCAAGAAATGATCGGCTCAATTCTTCAGGTGCAGTCCAACTTCTTCCCACCAGATTTCTCACCTTGCAACTTCAGTCTTTCTCCATAAGGCTAGTGGGACTACAGGTGAAGATGCTTCCTCCAGACCAATTAAATCAGAATCTTCGAGAGGGGGCCTGCCACTGACGTATTTTAAAAGCTCTACGGATGATACTAATGTGCAGCCAGGGTTGAGAACTACTGATGCAGTGAAATGGTGGAAAGTTTATGCCAAGGTGAACTATTATAGAGTGAGTCTCAAATAGCTATTATATTTTGGTTGTTTTATGAAGAGTATCTGGCTCATGGTCACTTAGAAGACCAGACAGGGTTAGGTCTTGTAGTCTGGGTGCAGAGTTTCCCATACCTAGCATAAATTGTGTGGAGCCTGGAGTTCCTGAAGATCAGGGGAGAAGGCAAAGATAGGGAGTATGGGACACAGGGAGGTGGGGCATCTGTGAAGTGGTGGGTACTGATGTATTCAGACCCAGCAGGTCTGATTTTAATACACGAGTTCATTGGAACCAACTCTCGTCTCTTTCAGGTATGGACTAGGTATGGTTTAGCCACTGACCAGGGGCAGTATCTTCTAGTCTCTTCACTCCTGCCAAGGGTGCTAAGGCAACCATCACATAGAAAGCAGGACATACCAGGGGAAAGTCTCTGACAAATCTCATCAAAGGCTACGTGGAGAAAGGAGCCCAGGAACAAAGTTGAGAGAATTATAAATGTGGAGATTCCTCTATTGTGTTAAGGACTGAAAAGAGGTTGAAAGGGAAGCAAAGCACTTAGGGGAAAAATTAGCTTGTCATAAGTGAGATATGCGATGTGTGCAAAGAGAGTAGCCCTGGACAACATCCCAGATCATTTGATATTTTAGGGAACATTCTAGAATGCTGACCGTCATACATCAGAAACATATTAGAGAACTTTTTATTAATGCTTTATATCTGTATGTATTAATTAAGGATCTCAGCCTCCAGCTATGATGGAACATTTTGTTGCAGAACAACACATGCGAAGAACTTGGAAAAGCCATCTATTTGAGGACATAAAGAGCTACCAGAAAGGCAGAACTTGAGAATCTGAGATCTTGGAGAGAAGGAGACCACAGGGAGGTAAGCCACTGCTTTAACTCTTAGGGAGTTTGTTGACTCAGTGCGGGCAAGAAATTTAGAATCTGGACCTTGTTCTCTGTCAAAAAGCAGAAAAAGCAGCGGAGATTTCAGAAACCTCATGGAGCTGAGGAGATAAAAATTGATTTGGAGCTGCCAAGGGACCAATATCCCAGACTGAGGTGAAGCACACCTTAGCCTGTCACTCAGTGCTTTTTTTTTTTTTTTTTTTTTTTTTTGGTACG
Source organism: Leucopleurus acutus (assembly GCF_964270905.1). Taxonomy (NCBI): domain Eukaryota; kingdom Metazoa; phylum Chordata; class Mammalia; order Artiodactyla; family Delphinidae; genus Leucopleurus; species Leucopleurus acutus. Next base: position 95,098,871 of record NC_139148.1, on the reverse strand, counting down.
CGGGCCTCTCACTGTTGTGGCCTCTCCCGTTGCGGAGCACAGGCTCTGGACGCACAGGCTCAGCGGCCATGGCTCACGGACCCAGCCGCTCCGCGGCGTGTGGGATCTTCCCGGACCGGGGCACAAACCCGTGTCCCCTGCATCGGCAGGCGGACTCTCAACCACTGCGCCACCAGGGGAGCCCCACTCAGTGCTTTTTTGACTCAAGATATTTGCCAAATTCCTGAGCTGCAGAGGCCAAGAGGCTAAGGAATTAAGTAGAAAGCCACTGAAATGTAGACTGGAGTTTTCAGAAGTTCCATTATACTGAAGTGGAAACCATTTAAGTTCAGTACTTGCCAAGGAGGGAGAGCCATAGTAGACCCTTCAAGCTCTAAGTTACTAAAGGGCTACACCATACAAATGAGAGGGAACCAGGGGAAGACTGAGCCTTGCAAACACTGAGACTCAGCCTCAAGTCAGCCTAGTCCCTGACTGAGTTAACATGAGTTTTGTCCTCTCACAGTGACTATTAGAGGAGAGGGTGACCCTCGCTAGAGAAAGATAGTATAATTATGTATACAACTTTTCATATACAATTTCCAGGATTTGAATAAGAAATCAGCAGGTATACTGAGAAACAGGACCAAAAGGAAAAAAAAGACAATAGAAACAGACCCAGTGACCCAGACATGGGAATTGTCTGACATGGACTTTGAAATAAGTGTGATTACTATGTCTAAGAAGACAGGTGACAATGTGGAGAGCATCACCAGAGAACTAGGATCCACAAAGAAGAATCACCTAGCTATTCTAGAACTAAAAAATACAATATATAAAAACAAGGAATCAATTGATGGGTTAATAGCAGATTGGACACAGAGGAGATGAATGAACTTGAGGATCAGATCAGTTGAAATACTCAGGCTGAAATTTGGAAAGCAGAAAAAAAAGGATTGAAAAATATAGAACATGGTGAAGAAGTGTAACACATGTGTAGTTGAAGTCCCAGGAGGGGGTGGGGGGAGAGGAACTGATGCAAAAGCAATATTTGAAGAGATAATGATTGAGAATTTTTCAAAACTGTTTAAAGATATAAAACCACAGACTCAAGAGCACTACAAACACCAAGTATACATAGAAAGCTACACTTAGATACATCATATTCAAATTTCTGAAAACCAAACTAAAGAGAAAAATCTTAAAACCAGCCAGTGGGGGGAAAAAAAGACATCATGTTCAAAGGAGCAATAAGTCATTAACTGACTTCTCAACAGAAATAATGAAAGCCAGAAGACAAAGTGCTGGCTGTAGTATTGAAAGAAAATAACTGCCAATCTTGACTTCTATACATGGTAAAAATATATTCGAAAATGAAGGCAAAATGAAGACTTTTCCAAACAAACAAAACCTGAGAGAACTTGTTGCAAGCAGAGCCACACTAAAAGAAATAAAAGCCATTCTTTGGTAGAAGCAAAATGATCCCAAATGAAACCATAGGAATGAAGGTAGGCAGGAATAGCCGTGGAAAGGATAAATCTAAATAAACAGCAACTTATCAAACAATAAAAATAATATCTTATAGAATTCAAAATAATATGTAGAAATAATTTAAGTACATGATGACAATAACAAAGTCAGAGGAATGGGAAACGGAGGTAAAATGTTCTAATACCCAGCTTCCATCTCATAATCTAAGATGGCTTCTCCAGCTCTTACCATCATATCCATGTTCCTTCCCTTTAAAGGTATTTCTCAGAAGCTTACAGTATCACCTCTGCTTTTACTCCAGTCACATGACCTCAACTTAGCTGCAAGGGAAGTTGGGAAATGTAGTTTTCAGCTGGGAAGCCAAGTACCTAGCTAAAACTTGAGGTTTCTATTATTTAAAGAAGTGAAGAGTATATATTGGGGATCAACTATCAGTTTCTGCCACGTTACACTGGGGTCTGTGTACAACTGATTTGCAGAGGCGTAAAGATTTCAGGTTGTGGGCAGACTGCAAGCAAGCATGTATGATGCCAGTGGACCAACTAGTCAATGACTATTTCAGACTTTTTTGGATTCTAATATGCCCTTTATATTACACACAGATACTATCTTGGAAAGACTATGATAACAGTGTCAGCCATGAATTAATCCTAAACTGATCATTGTTCCATTGGATGGGGATGGAGGATTGGCACAGAGATCAGTGGGTGGTGTTAAAGCAATAGTCAGTAGGTGGGAGGAAAAGAAGGAGCCTTGCTGGTGGGGAAGATATGCGTTTACTCCTCAGACATAAGAGTTCTTCTTGTGGGAATGAGAAGAACTATCACTAATGGATGGTCCGTTTGTAGGGTACTATACTGTCCCTTAGATGGATAATGGAACTAGATACTATAGCCTAAGAAAGAAAGCCCCGGAGTGCCGAGGGAAGTGTTTTGGGGGATGGAGAAATGCTAGAACTAATTAAGGGGTTGCTGTTTGAACCAAAATGATCAAGAATATCCAAGAAAAAGTTGACAAGTAGACTGGATGCAATCGGTGGAAAATGTTGCTCACCAAGGAGCCCATTCAGGAGGAATCCAGAGAATCCTAGGCAACACACTGGCGGAATCCCTACTCCTCATACTAGCAAGAGAGATGACACCAGCTTCACTCACTATTTCTTTCCATTCAGGGGGAAGCCCAAATTGCTTTGTTTCAGAAGGAGCTAGACGTGAGATGAGGGCCCACGTGTAGGCAGCTACCTTGAAAGGTAGGTTCTAAGTTGCAGATTGCGATGGCCCTGGCAGTCCAACATAACACCGGGAGCCAGAAAAAGCACTCTGACACATCCCTCCTCTGAGTCAAGGAGAACAGGGCCAATTACTTGCTTAAATGAAGAGAGAAGGGAAATAAGGGAAACAGGGAGAAAAGAAAAATATAAGTTCCTATCTCAAAAAAATTTATCCTTCTACAGAGCTTAAAGAGGGAGGTATAAATGGAACTGACCGCCCTAAACACAAGAGACAACTTCAGGATGAAATGAGAGGGAAGGGGGTTACAAAATGAAGACAAGTGGGAAATAAAGAAGAGGGACTTCTAGGGGCCATGTGCTGTGAACATGGTGCTGGCCAGAAGGCAGCTTAATGAAAGCACCAAAGTGAAGTATCTCATCATCCTCTGGGATCTGAGGGTATTCAAGCCTCTGAGAAAGAGCACAGTCTTCACAGTCATGAATTGAGCACTCTGGCAGGAGTGTTGTTATGGAGCGCAACAGTAGAGTTACATGAGGAAACACATATGTAACCACAAAGTGTGATATTTCTTGTCAAGAAAGAAACAGGGTGGTATGATCGTGAATACTTAGGGGGCATACTTCAGCCGGAGTGGTCAGCGAAGTCCTCTCTGAGGAGGTGCCAATTTTAGCTAAGCTCTGAACTTTGAGAAGTCAACCCATTCAGATTGCGGGCTGAAGGGTTTAGGAAGAGGGTGGAGAAAATGCAAAGGCCCTGAGGAAGGAATGAGCTTGGCATATTCAAGGAAGAGCAATAAGGCCAGCAGCTGTAGCAGAGTAAAAGGGAGAGTGGTAGGAGGTAATTACGGAAAGACAGGTAGGAGCCAGATCTTGCAGGCCATGGCAAAGAATCTGGATTTTCTTATAAGTGCAACAGGAAGCCACCCCTCCACCAATGGTTTTGTGGGGGAAGTAATATAATCTGATTTTCTGTTCCAGAAGATCACTCTGGCTGCTGTGTGTAGAATGGGCTCTAGTGAGGCGAGAGTAGAAGCAAGAATGCCACTCTAGAAGATACTGGAACAGGTCAGGCAAGAGATGGTGGCAGGGTGGCTTGGTCTAGGGTGAAGGCTGTGGAAACTGAGTAAAGTACAGTTGATTCCCATTATTCATAATAGTTATGTTCTATAAAGTTGCTATGAACAGTGCATTAATGAAGATTGAACTCCTGCTCCTAAAGGAAATACAGGGTTAGGTTCCGGCAAGCCTTTGGTCATAACATTTTTGTCAACTGTTGAATACATAACTTTGTGTGTGTTTCGTTTAAAGAGACCTTGTTTAACATATATTATATTATTGGTTCATTCACATTGAACTCATGGCCAACAGCACATGAGTTATAGCTCATGGCAGAACAAAGCTTACATAACACTATTTTCTCTGAAAGGCACATCACAGCCTTCTTGCACTTAGCAACACTAGAAAGCGCTTCAGCACTACAGTTGGGGGCCAGTTCAAACAGAAATTATCAGCAAAAAGCACAAAAATGTGAAAATGTGGCACTAAAATAGACCATGAAAAGGACATTTGTCTACAGAATAAGAACTAAAAAAAGGAAGGCAGAGCATTGCCTTGTTTGACCTCAGCTGAGAATGTACACATTGATTGAATTACATTTTCACCATTCTGTGCTAGTATTTTTAAAAATACTTTATTTATTTTAGTTATTTATTTCTTTGGCTGCGTCAGATCTCAGTTGAGGCGTGCAGGATCTTTCCTTGTGGTACATGCTCTTCGTTGTGGTGCGCAGGCTTCTCTCTAGTTGTGGCATGCGGGTTTTCTCTCTCTAGTTGTGGTGCATGGGTTCTGTAGTTTGTGGCACATGGGCTCTCTCGTTGAGGCACACGAGCTCAGTAGTTGTGGCGAGCGGGTTTAGTTGCCCTGCGGCATGTGGGATCTTAGCTCCCTGACCAGGGATCGAACCCGCGCCCCCTGCATTGGAAGGCAGATTCTTTACTACTGGACCACCAGGGAAGACCCTGTTCTATGCTAGTATTAAGTTGGGGGTTACAAATGCATTTTAGCAAGTAGGCAAATCCACAAATATGAAATCTGTCAATAGTGAGGATCAGCTACGTATGTTTTTGAGATACATTCTATAGAGCAGTGGTCCCCAGCCTTTTTGGTTCCAGGGACCGGTTTTGTGGAAGACAATTTTCCACAGACCGGAGGCGGGGGATGGTTTTGGAATTATTCAAGCACATTACATCTATTGTGCACTTTATTTCTATTATTATTACATTGTAATATATAATGAAATAATTATACTACTCACCATAATGCAGAATCAGTGGGAGCCCTGAACTTGTTTTCCTGCAACTAGATGGTCCCATCTGGAGGTGATACGAGCCAGTGAGACCTGAAGTGTGTTGCTTATGTCCAGTCTACTCTGTAAGATGCAGCTTAATTGTCACTTGCCACTCACTGATAGGGTTTTGATATGAGTCTGCAAGCAATTGATTTATTATGGTCTCTGTGCAAACCTCTCTGCTAATGATAATCTGTATTTGCAGCCACTCCCCAGCGCTAGCATCACCGCCTCAGCTGCACCTCAGATCATCAGGCATTAGATTCTCATAAGGAGTGTGCAACCTAGATCCCTCGCATGTGCAGTTCACAGTAGGGTTTGCGCTCCTATGAGAATCTAATGCCGCCACTGATCTGACAGGAGGTGGAGCTTAGGTGGTAATGGGAGCGATGGGGAGTGGCTGTAAATACAGATGAAGCTTCACTCCCTCCCCCACCGCTTACCTCCTGCTGTGTGGCCCAGTTCCTAACAGGCCACAGACCGGTATCGGTCTGTGGCCCGGGGGTTGGGGACACCTGTTATAGAGGGAAACTGACGGGACTTCATGGTGGATTGAATGTAGGAAGTGAGAGTGGTGTCAAGGTGGACTCCTAGGTTTCTGAATGAGCAACTAAGTCAACAGTGGTACCATGCACAGGGGAGGGGCAGGTTTGTAAGGAGATGGTGAGTTCAATTTTGAACATGATAAGTTAGATATGGTGATTATCCATCCAAGAAGGGATGGCAATCAGACAATTCAATATATGAGACTGGAGCCCAGAGGACAGGTGTAAGGGAAAGACAGGTACTTGGGAGTGGACAGCATATATTATGCTAATGAAACGTCTGCCTTTCCTCTGTCCAGAGTTGTATTCCAAAGCTTTTCAGCATTGTCGGAGAATGAAGGAAAACTGGTGCCTTTGCTTCCTAATCATTTGGCTTCTAACCTAACTTCAGAAAAAAGTGGTGGTGGGTGAAGATAGCTCACTTCTCCCCAGGGCACAGGTTGGCTCACTTCTCCTAAAATAGGAATACAAAAATAGATCTCCACCTTACAGCATATACCTAGTGAAAAAGGTTCAAAAAAATCAGATGAATTTAAACTTTATAAAAGCCCAAGGAAAACAGATATCTATTATTATTACATTGTATATTACAATGTAATTTACATTGTATATTACATTGCTATGTAAGCACTTGAAGAAAATATGAGAGGCTACATTTATAATTTGGGGGTAGGGAAAACTGTCTGTTTTCCCTACCCCCAAATTAAGTTTACTATGAACATCAGAAGTTAAAAAAGAAAAGAGTACCATGTTTGACCAGATAAAAACATAGAACATCCACATGGCCAAAGGTATAAACAAAGTAAAAAGGTAAGTGACAGAAAGGAGGAAACATTTGTCATGCATGTAACAAAGGGTTAATATCCACTTTCTCTAAAAGACTCCTATAAAAATCAACAAGAAAAAGAAAAAAACTTCAGTGGAAAAACAGGCAAAGGACACGAAGTGGTAGTTCACAGATCAAGCACTATAAATTGTCATACTCACTAATGCTTAACCTTGACTGTTCATTTATTGAACAAATGTTTAGTGAGAAGCTACTACATGCCAAGTGATGTAATAGCTTCTGGGGATTCAGCAGTGAGCAAAATATACAAAGTCTCTGCCTTATTGGAGCTTACATTCCAATGAGTGGAGTCAAAGAGTAAAAACTGAGATATATAATGTATCAGTGGTGAAAAATGTCCTGAAACAAAATTAAGTGGTGATGGAGAGTGATGTGGGAAGTGCTTTTTTAGAAAGGATGGTGTGATGGTTAATTTTATATGTCAACTTTACTAGGCCATGTGGTGCCCTTGTATTTAGTCAAACATTATTCTGGGTGTGTATGTGAAGGTCTTTTGGATGAGATTAACATTTGAACTGGTAGACTAGTAGACCAGATTGCCCTCCCTAATGTAGGTGGGCATCATCCAATCAGTTGAAGGCCTGAATAAGACAAAAACGTTGAGTGAGAGGGATCTCCTCCTGCCTGACTGTTTGAGCTGGACATTGGTCTTTTCCTGCATTTGAACTCAAACTGAAATGTTGGCTCTTCTTGGGTCTTGAGGCTTCTGGCCTTTGGACTGGAACTATACCATTGGCTCTCCTGGGGCTCCAGCTTGCCTACTGCAGACCTTGGGACTTCTCAGCCTCCATAATTGTGTAAGCCAATTCCTTATGTTCTCTCGATAGATAAATAGATAAATGGATAGGTAGATAAATAGATGGATAGACAGATACTAACAATGCTATCTGGGCCATACACTCCCAATCCCCAGCCTTCCCCTCCCCATCCACCATCTCCCTGCCTCTGCATTCTAGGCCTGGGAAGCCTAAGTATCTCTCCATCTCCTCTTCAACTCCAACCCTCACAAGGCCAAATGTGATTGGCCAGGACCCCAAGCCTTCTGCCCAAGTGGCTGTGGAGCCTCTCCCACAGGCTGGGTGTGGGGCTTTACACTGAGTCCTCCTCTCCTTCTTTTTCCCCCTTGCCTGTGGAAGTTTCCATGGCAACGGTCAAGCAGGCTACTGGGATATCTGCCTGAGAAGCCACCAGACGCTCACTCTCAAGATTGATCAGTGCTTCAATTCGGCAAAGGACAGGCAACAAAACTCCCTGGGTCAGTTTGGGCTCTCTAAGAAGCAGATGCTGAGAGGGTGTTAGGAATAAAATAGGTTTATTGGGGGTTAACACTTGTGAAAGATATAGAGGGATGAAACAGCGTTGGGCAGGGAAGTCTCCAGACATTGATATGTATCTGACACTCGTGAGAGGAAAGAAGGAAAAAAGCAGAGTTGGGCAGGCCTGTGATGTGGATCTGAAAGTCTTGGCCAGTCTAGGGGAGAGCTGCAGAGGAAAGATAGTCCATTAGAGAAGTTCTGCAAAGGGTTGAAATGGCCAGGCTTGACCATCCTCGCTGTGTTCGGTCATTGGCTAGAGGCTGCCCCAGAAGAGCATGGCCTCAGCTCAAATACTGCAGCAGATCCTGCAGGCACTGCAGCTGGGGTCTGTCAGGTAACTGTCTTCCTCACAGCTGAAAGGCAAATCTTTCTTTTTTAAAAAAAAAAATTTATTTATTATTATTATTTTATTTTTGGCCGCGTTGGGTCTTCGTTGCTGCGCGTGGGCTTTCTCTAGTAGCAGCAAGCGGGGGCTACTCTTCATTGCGGGGCGTGGGCTTCTCATTGCGGTGGCTTCTCTTGTTGCAGAGCACTGGCTCTAGGTGCGGGGGCTTCAGTAGTTGTGGCTCACGAGCTCAGTAGTTGTGGCTCACGGGCTCTAGAGCGCAGGCTCAATAGTTGTGGCGCACAGGCTTAGTTGCTCTGCGGTATGTGGGATCTTCCCGGACCAGGGCTCGAACCCACGTCCCCTGCATTGGCAGGCAGGTTCTAAACCACTGCGCCACCAGGGAAATCCTGGGAAACTCTTTCTTGAAGGGTGAATTGAGCCATGTCCCTAGCTGCCACAACCTCTAACCTTTTCTAACTGCTAAGAAAACAGCCAGCATGGTCCTATCTAGACAGATCACCCTAGATAATTTGAGGTAACACCTTGTGACACTTCCAAGACAGGGTTTGCAACCTGGACTGGTTTCCTCTACCTTACAAGGAGTGGGGGTGAAAGGGGGTCCCATCTTGTACTGCTGTATTTTCCCCTCCAGATATTAGCCCAAGCTTCACCCTCAATTGAGATATATATAGTGAACATGCTTCTCCATGTTTACCTTTGGCTCTAGGAGCTTTCCATCCAGGGAGGTAAGGAATAAGATGTTGACAAGATGTATGATGAGTGGGCCATATATACACCGAGTGCACGGGCAGCTAAGTCTCCCGCAGGCTTGGCTCTAAGAATGTACAACACAGCAATTATAGCAATCGCTACCGTTGGTGAAGTGCCTGTAATTCTGATATCATGATGGTTAAGAATCATAAAGGCCTGGTTTTGAATCTGTCTTTGTCAATGAGTGGCCTTGGACAAGTGACTATCTCTCCAAGCTTCAATTTCCTCATTTGCGAAATGGTCATGACAATAATACTTATCTCATAAGGCTAATTTGAGGTCAAATGAGATAATAATGCACGTGAGGTGCTCAGCATAGCTGGACAGATGTAAGTGCTTAATGATGGTCAGCTATATTATTGCTGTGTACCAGGCACAGTACAGCTGTATCTAATTCGGGTCTCACAATAACCTTGCATTGTAAGTATTATTATCTCCCTTTTATAGATGAGGAAGTGGAGGCTCTGGTGGAGGATTAGAAACTTGCTGAAGGATCACACAACTAGCAATTGGCAAGTCTGTAATTCACCTCCAGATCTCTTTGACTCTAGAGTCCAGACCCATTAGCTCACACCAAACTACCTTCTAGAGTTTTCTTTGGCTACTGCCAAAGGGCCTCTGCAGTCTCATAAGCAGCATGGGGCAGAAATGGGGTTTGGGAGTGTTCTCAGCTCACTGACAACTAGGTGAGAGAGCAGTAGTGGAATGAAAACCATTTATCACAGTGAATAGGAGTCAAAAAAACATATAATCAGTAGGCTATTTGGGTGGTTGTATGCTGGGCTAATTTATATTCCATGATAAATGATATATATCGGTTCACCTTCTGCAAAGTATAGTTTGAAGGGCACCAAAAGTCCCTTTGATCTTCAAATCAAACTTCTCCCATCCCTCACACACAAAATATATGTCTGAAGAGTCAAGATTAGTAAGCCATTCCTTTGAGTTATGGTATTATTCCAGCTGCTTCCAGACAAAATACAACCCCCAAGAGACAAAAGCCAAACATCTCCATGGTGAGTTTATAAGTTAACCAACTTAACTTGAAAGCGGAGGGTGGAGACTGCGAGAATGGTTCTTAGGGCAAGCAGTTTGGATGGGATGGGAAGGGGGATTTGAGGGGATGGCAGGATAGGGCCAGAGTTTGAAACTGCGGGGATCTTGGGAAGCATAACAACGTAGGGCTCCAGAAGGTTGGGAGAAAGGGGCACATGGAAGAAGGAGGCCCCCCATTAGTAGTTTTGCCACTGGTCTCCCAGGAATTTGTAAGTATATATGTGTGTGTGTGTGTTTGTGTGTGTGTGTGTGTGTGTGTGTATATATATATATATATATATACACACACACACACACACACACACATACATATGTATATATGTATATTTTAGCTGCCGTTCTCATTCTAAGATGTAAGGGCTTCCTTAACTGCCGTGCAGTGATTATAAATTTCCTATCCAAGGGAGGCTAAATTTTCTGGTTTCTCTCTCCCACTTCCTCCCCTTTTATTTTCAGTTGTTTGGAAGGCAAAATTATCCAACTGCCCCTCCGCCTCCCCCCAGCTAATGTCTCTTCTGGTCCCTTCTCCCAGGCTTGCCTTTTGCACAAGCCACATCCAGAGCCAATGAATGAGATTGGACCTGGACCACTGGGAATCCTGGGTGCCACTGATGGACAGATGAGGTTATTAGAGAAATCGTTCCCAAAGACACTTTCAGAATTGACACAAAATGGTGGGGAAAAGAGCAGGCTGGCCACGTCAGGCAGCTCGGGGCTCCAAGGTGGACTGCAGCACCTGCACTTGGTACATGTTGCAGACTCCTGTTGCTGATATCTTGCCCTTGAGTAAGAGAACTGGAATCAATAATGTTCAGGCCCATTTCTTTTTCCCTTTACAGAAAGACCTCTCAAAAATACATCTGTGAATTGCTATCCTTTTTTTTTTAAATGCCCTGAATCTCCTTTTGCAGTTTTTTTTTTTTAAAGCCATCTCTATCTGTATCAATCTAATCTTAGGCTTTTTGTGGAGCTGGTTAAGTCCTGCAAAGGCAGTGGCAAGATTTAAAATGAGTGTCTGGTTGTGGACAGCAGTCCGGATCAATTGATTTTAACCTAAAAGAAACAGAATTTGGGGAGAGGGAGAAGCCAATAGCCAAGCAAAAAAAAAAAAAAGAACCATTGTATTTGTATAGTGCTTAGCACTTTTCAAAATATTCTCCCATTTGTTGTCTTATTTGATCCTCACAACCTCCTGGTGGGCCAGATTGGGCAAATCTCCATTCAACAGCAGAAGACAGAGGCCCAGAGTGCGTGACTCACCTAGGGTCACAAAGCAACATCAGGGACACAACAGCCTTAGAATACAGGTCTCCTTTGGGACCAGGACCAGGATTTACACCTTAGAGCCCACCATAGTTTTTTTTTTTTTTTTGGCCACGCTGTGCAGCTTGCGGAAGCTTAGTTCCCCGACCAGGGATTGAACCCACGCCCTCGGCAGTGAAAGGTCGGAGTCCTAACCACTGGACCGCCAGGGGATTCCCAACCGGGAGGGTTGAATGCAGATGTCTGGGGTGTCCAAGGAGGGAGGGAAAGAGAAAAAACATATGAAATTCACTTAAAATAGGCTAAAATACAGTGCACGTGGTATGAAACCATGTTCAAAAATGGTTCTGCTGGAATGCCTTCTCAGTTCTCTGCTTCCACATCTGAAACAGGGCAGCCTCCTTCCTGTTTCAACTTCATTGCCACACATCCTATTCCCAGATTCTGCCTAAAGACTAGCCTAAACAGTTGCTTTCTTAGCTTTGAACTTCGGGTACAAGCTAAGGAATGGGAGGAAAACAGGGCTGCCCTTCATGGTCCTCCACAAATACAACATACCTGAGAGGAAGTTTTTGATCTTTTCTAAGCCAAGGTGACATCACTGACACGACACTGCTTTTTAGAAGCTGACCCTACCCGCCCCACCCACTAGAAAGTGGTGGTGAAAATATTATGCTTCCTCTATTTTCATGCTTTCCAAACTGCTGGTACAATCTATTAGGAAGTTGTAAAAATCAATTCGGCAGGCTATGAACAGCATTTTTAAAAATTAATAAAATGAAGTAGAAAATGGTAGAAACACATTGCAAGTAGTAAGCATGAGTTTTATATACTGGGTTGTGACATTTTACGCCTCTTACTGTGGGTTAGAGCAAAACTTTGAAAACCACGGATCTAGAGGGTATATATACTTCAACCCCAGCTGTAGTCTGTATCCTAAGACTCTCCATCTGACACATTATTCCAACAATATTCTACAGTTCCCTTTTCGCGCTCCTCTAGGAAGCAAGACTGATGTATAGAGCCCACTGATAGTCACCGAGCAATTTTTTGTATAGAAAGATGCATTTGACAAAGAAGGGCAAATATTTAATACAGCAGTTTGGTAGCAAGTGTTTTTTTTTTTGTTTTGCTTTGTTTTTGGTAGCAAGTGTTTTGATGAAATATTTTTATTGTAGAGACAACTGTTAAATAAAAAAGCTAAATATGCCCTACCATCTCCCCCTAAATATGTAAGATTATGTTAAAGCACATCCATGCTTATCTTTTCTATCCTGTATTAAATCAAATTATAACAAAAATCAGCAAATGAAGTCCCCTGCTAACAAATTTCCTACATTAGTAATTTCGGGCAAGTCAATCCAGCAACGTTCCAGAATAAAAGAACTCAGGGTACCTTCCTGGCTTTATTTGACTTCTTGCTCCTTGACCAAACACTGCATTTACCCTTTAACCTCATTGGGAGTATCTTTTTAGACACACTACATACATTCCTAGGAAATTTCCAAAAACTAGGAAAATGCTGATTCCAATTCACCAAAGCACTCACATGCTTAAATAAGGTCTGCAGCTCTTCCAGCCTTATGAGCTAGATATGAAATGCAAATAACTTGGTGACAGAGTTTGTCATGAGTCATTAGCCTCTTAAGCTTAGTCTTTTCCTTCCACTAATGCCTCCAAATTTACACGGAAGTAGATTCCTAACCATTTTTATCTAGGCAAAATTGATTACTGTATTTCATCAATCTAAGATGCCATCAATTGTAAGACTCATCAGTATTTTACGAACCACTGAGAAAAGAAAAAAGGCCAATTACAGTATGCTTTAGCATCAGTTTAAAATACACCAATTTCACGGATATTAAATTGTGAAAAATACGTGCCTCACTGAAGAGATGAAATACAGGAGCTGATTTTAAAGGCTGTTGCCTCTTCTCACTCCTCAAGTGTCTGTTGACATATTTTTAATGTAGAATTAAAGTTAATGGGACCATCTTTTTTTCTGAAAATGAACTTTTGGTTTCACTGCCTTCTGGATATAGTATTTTGGCTAGTTTTTCAAGGTTGAAATTTCCAACATTTTACCAAAAACGTCCTGTTACTTCAAACAGGTGATCTCAGGAATGTGAATATTTGGTAGGAAAAGAGGAAGAACGAGGTAGACTAGAGAAAAGACAAAGTCCAAGTTGTCAACCATTGTTTTCAACATTCTAACTTAAAATTTTTTTAAAAACGTTATATTGTAAAAAGGAACAACCAACTGTTCTGGAGCCTTAAAAAAATCAAGAGACCTTAAGCCAGGCTTGAGAAAACTCTAACAAGGCAAATTTTATTTTTTCAAGTTATAAAAATATGTCCATGTCAAAAATACAGTCTAGTCCATATAAGAGTAGTTCCAGCCATTTAAAAGTTATACAGAATTTGGAAAAAGCAGTTAATATACAAGTCTTAAAACACTGACTTCATAAACAGTACACAACCACTCATTTCAGTTATTGCTTGTTATACGCAGCTTTTACTTGAAACTCTTCCTCTTAAGGGAAAGGGCAATATTTGGGCAATCTGATTGTTGCTGCTAAAGCTGTGGTTTTAAAAAGCCAATCCAAAATTAGAGTAAACTTACTTTGAGTAGAATATAATATGTAAAGTTTAGTCAGTACTACAAGAAGGTAGGAAGGTGTGGTCTAAATTTCAGTTCCATCCCCTTCTACTTAATTCTATTTTGCTAATATATCAGAAATGCAATGTGTAGTTTGCGACGAGTAAATGAATCACCAATTTTCAAATTAAATGACAAGAAACATTAACTTTGAGTTGCAATGTAGAAACAAAGCTGGCACATCTAGTGTAAAAACATGAAAACAATAAATTCAAGAATGGAGGAACACTGAAAGCTTAACCAAAAACCAAAGCTAGATTTCTTTCTCTTTAGATGTTGAGACATAAAATGAATCAACTGGTTCTTTTGAAGTTTATGGGCTTATGAAGATCTGCTGTTCTGTTTTCTCTAAAAAGACAAAGTGTTAGCCACGTAACAGGAACATGTTTTATAACAGATCTATTTGCTCAATGCCATATGGAAGAACAAATCATGAGATTAAATAATTTTAACTTTAAGTAGTAAAAAGACCATGCAGTTGACAGTGTAAACACAGAGAACAAATCACTCACTTTGGGGGTGGGTAGTACATAGGAGACTTTTGGCCTGAAGTTCACATGGAAGACTTAGAAGTTAAGGGTCCCAAAGAGGGAGTGATGGCTTTGTTTCCAACTTTCCTGTCAGACCCTGTTGGAGGGTCAGGCTTATTGCTGACATTTTACCCCCATAAGTTCTTGAACAAACTGAGACATATACTAGTGATAAGTGTGAGGTGAACTGGAAAAATCTTTAAAAATAATTCTTAGAACAAAAGTGGCCTTCATGACCATTTGGTTAGGATACTTATTAATGACTTAAATCCTAAAATTAGGCTACATTTTTAGGAGGTAGAAACAAGTACCAAAAGTGTACCACTTGGCCACCCCGCCTTGCTTTTGCCCAACCTCGGATCTCTACACTTCTCACTTCTCATTCTCCCATTAAAGCTCTTAGTACTACTACGATTCACTATCTAAAGTTATAGACCTGGAGCTGCCAAGAAAAAGCTTTCTTAAGAAGTTTTGCTTTTAAGCCACTGAGTGTATCTAACACTCAGGTATCAATCGAGAACATTTTACACCTCTCTAGAAGATTAATTCACTTAAGAAAACATGCCAACATAAAAAAAAAAACACCTACATTACTTAACATAAAAAGACTACTAAACATCTCTACATGCCATTCTAGTATGTCAGAGTACTTATGTAAACCTAAATTAGTAATGTGTTCATTGAACTGATTTGAAAAAGCCTCATATTTAAACTGCATTACCAGTGTTTACCAAAAATAGGTACATGTTGTACTACAAAATTAGCCTAATAACAAAAAAAAAAAAAACCACTCCACTTCCTCCCAGAGAGTTACATTGTGCTGATATCCCATAGACAGTACTATAAAGGGATTTCATTTTTGCAATACACTGGGCTCACAGTGAGTATATTAGTACAGAGACCATGGGTTTAATGTTACTGTAAGAATGTCATTAATGAAACATATATAAGGCATGTAGAAAACTAACATTAAAGCTCTTAAGGGCAATGATCTAAACTGGCAGCTGCTAGAAAAGGTGCCGCTAGGAATAAAAAATATTAAAGAAATTTAATTTCAGCACATACTAGTTTTTAATGGTTCCACAATGCAATGAACTACTACTTATAAGTTTCTACTGCTGGAACTAATGGACCAAAAGAGAATGGACTTTTGTCCCCTTTAACTACTTTCCCAATCTTGAAAACGGAAGCAGTCGCTTGCAATCTTCCACACGATATTGTCAGCAGTAGACTGAGCAGTCAGCAGGAAGTTCTGGTTGAAGTAGTGTTGTCTGTTTCCATCAAACTTCACAGTCCCACTGGTCACCACAAGAACTGTAGCCTGGGCCTGAGTAGCTTGCTCTTCACCCACACAAAAAAAGAGAAGAGGTTGGATTCTCTCTCTAAGTAAGCAGATTTTCAGGTTTAAACTACACTGCCTAAAATTTAACACTAAAAAAAGTTTCATAAACTTTCTTTTCTTTGCACATTATCTTGAGCATGTGCACCCAAAGCCAGAGAACTCAATAATCATTTCAAAGATATTAACATTATTTTCAGTCCAGAAAGATTTTGGGTGCTCTAAAGTTTAAAAATAAAAAGCTTATATCTAGAATAGGACCATTTGGTTGCTGTATTTATTAATATTTCATTGGGTTTCTAAAAGAGTTTTGTCGTATTTTGCTTCTTAAGCTTTCTTTTCAAGAACCATAAAGGAAAAAAAAAAAATCACACTCAACTACTACTTAAGATGCTTAGGACCCCACCTAGAGGTTAATCTTATAAACTGCATCAATCTACTACCTTGAATCAAATTCTGTCTTGCCAAAAGTCATCCTTTCACATAACAGAGTGAATTTCTGTGAAATTTTAATAGGTTGTAAGATAATAAAACACATTAATCAGAGATAAGGTATAATTTTTCTCTGGAGACATTTCAAGGTACAGAAGGCAACAATTTATTTAGGGAAAATAGTCGTTCCTCTCCATTAACAAAAATCATATTAAGGCTCAATTTGTCACATGACTTTTACTACGCCATAATCACTCAATCCACCAAAACCTACTAGTGGTCCTCTGGAGAGAGATACATCTAAAGGAAGACCAAAAGTTTGATTTGACAGCTAAATTCTTCATATTTAATTTGCTCAAAAAAGTAATTATTTCTACCACTGAAAGTCGCTAGCTGCTTTTGGTGTTAAAGTTCACTGCTCACTAAAGGAAAACAAAGGAAGTATCTTAAAAGACCATGATCTTACCATGAACTGGCTGGCAATCTAGCATATTGACCTGAAACTCACTAGAAGGCAACACGTCAAAAAACTTAGTTAGGGCTTCCAGCCCTGTTACAACATTTCCATTCCATACTAAAGTGGCCTTGTCCAGATACAGCCTGGTTAGTGCCTAAAAAGAAAGAAAAAAGGAAAAAAGGGAAAGTTTTTTGTTTCTGGGTATTTTATAGAAATGGATTGAAAGGTTACAGGTAGTATCTAAACGTTTTTATTGTTCTTCCTCCATCTCTCCTTCCCTTGCCCCCTCTCATGGGAAGACAGTGTCAACAAGGTATGTGCCTTATAACGTTGGCTTTAAATAGACATTATCCTGCTTTTAATAAACTAGGCAGCTAGCTAAATACTTTTTTTTTCATATTTCACCTTACCCACACTGAGAAAACTGTGTATCAAACTGGAAGAGTTTTTTTTTTTAAGTTTTGCTCTCTGTATTAAAATAAATTAAATGATCACAGGCTTCAAGCCCATGCAGCCCCGAACCAGTTTTAATCTCCCTCCCTTTTCTAATTCTGTGAATTAACAAACTTGTCAATCAGGCCCTACCTGTACACTTCAATCCTAGTGTTTATATACATGTGAGTTATTTAATGTTTGAACCATTTCATGTTGTATGTGTTAGGAAGCATTCGTTCCTTTCACCACTATGGAAATAGCATATTTAGTTCAAAAGAATCAGGAGTACTTGCTAAAGCAGAGTCTTTGATAAGTCAAGTAAGTTAAAGCTCAAATAAGGCAGAATTCAACAGTTAACTTTTTAGTCCCAGGAGTCAGTCACAGGAATTTAGTGTGTCACAGGACACATTTGCTTAGCTCTAAAATTTAACTTTGATTAATTTAAAGGGCCAACACACATCTGGACTCTGGAAATGAACTATGTTTCCTTTTTTGGGGGGCTACTTTGTCTTTGAAGGCACCAAGGCACAATAAGCGTCCATTGTCACATCGCTTGCCCCTGTCCCTTGTCATCAAACGTCAGTATCAAGAACTTTTTAATCTTCTGCCTTAACAAAATAGTTTTTAGAGATACTAACTTCTGTACCTACAGCATAGACAAAGTTCTCTAAATCATAGTCCTATTCCGATAAGAGACCTAGGCAAGACTCTCCAGCACATACTGAAATAGTTACTTAGAAGATGTGGCTCAGGGATAAATCACAATGAAAAAAGCTGATGAAGTCAGAACTTGCTCTGCTGAAGACTAAAAGTATCCAAGCCATGCAGATTCTGTTTGTGAGTGCCAGCTACAGCTGTGAGCTTTAATTGAAAATTATCAATTAATATATGAATTTAAAGGGGCAAATCAGGGAACAGTCCCTGTAATGCAGACCCCCTTCACTAGCATGAATACTATTTTAACCATATTGGTTATACAATGGAAGAAACAAAATGTAACATATTTAAGTAAATATACATTGGGTCCCATGATAAGTGCAGTAGTTAAATTAATTCCCATTTACCACCCTAAAAATAAAATGAGGTTAAGAGAGGTTAGCAACTTGCCCAAGGTCACAGAGCTTGGCAAACACAAAGCTGGGGTATGATTCCAGAGTCCACACTTCCATAATGCCATACCAACCCCTCCTTAAGCAATGTGCTTTTAAAGAACACAGCTATCACTTATGCAAGTCAGATGAATGGCTGGATCAGGAAAAAAAAAAAGAAGAAAGAAAGAACTGGTATTTAATAAAGAGTAGTAGTCTATAACACTCACCTGTCTTCTCTTGTCCATTGTCTCATAGTAAATATTGACAAATTCCTCAGCAGCTTTGCATGCCTGATCTACATAAATTTTAAAATCCTACAAGAAAAATTTCATTAAAGTGTACATTACTACCCCTCCAACCCCTCACAAACACAAAATCACCAACAAAAGCTGATGATTTATTTCAATCACTTTGCAGCTCCATACACAGTCCACATTTTTCCACATAAATTTGGACATTTTTAACGTTAGGGCTCAAGTTTCCAATTTTCATTATTTTTAAGAATGTATCTTTAGGAAATATTCATCCTTGATTAGTAAATTTCACTTTTTTTCTTACTTTAAATATAAATTTATAATCTTTGCGTGGCAACTGGTACTTCAGGCTCCCAGTATTTTACAAAACATTTACCTTAATAAAAATTATGCAGTCTGAACCTTAAAAAAAAAAAAGAGAGAGAGACGGGGCGGGCGGGGGGCGGGCGCGGACTGCCATTGAATAAATTAGGAAACAAGCGAG
Organism: Leucopleurus acutus; assembly: GCF_964270905.1. NCBI lineage: Eukaryota > Metazoa > Chordata > Mammalia > Artiodactyla > Delphinidae > Leucopleurus > Leucopleurus acutus. The sequence goes on along the minus strand of NC_139148.1, from coordinate 95,080,016 downwards.
AAGTTATTCAAAAGTAGTTGAGTGGGAAAAAAATAGAATAAGTTCAATGAACTTGTTTGAAAAGCTAGGTACCTAGGAAACGTCCTCACATTACGTAAAAATTCACCGGCGTTTGTAAAGGATTTTAAAACCGAAGCAAATAAATGCTGTTGCGGTTTTCTCCTTCAGGAAGATTTACCAGCCCAGCCTATTATCTGAATTAAGAACTAGTTTCGTTTCTGTCTCAGGCAACTTAAAGTTATTTAGATCGAGAAAAGATTACAAGCCATAAGCAACAGACCCCAACATTCCGGACTCTCGCTATTTCCCATCTCAGGGTCCTTTCCAGGATCGGAAAAGCGACTGCACGGCCCTGGAGGTGGGCGGTCGGGGGGCTAGTGGGGGCTGCAGAGAGCGGGCCCCGCCCCCGGCGCCTGGCGGGCTAGACCCTGATTCGCCGCTTGACCACGTGACAAGCAGCCAGCCCGCCCCAGAACCCCTCCCCTCAGCCGCCCGCGCCCGGGCACCCTGCCGCGGCCGGGGCACTCACCATGGGCCTGGCCATCGGGGTGGTGCCAGCAGCCTCTTCCGCCGGATTCCCTGAGTCCCGTCGTGTCCTGCTCTCTTGCCTGCGGGATGATCAAATACTTAGGAAGACAGAGAAACCCGCCAAACCCACAGAATTCTCTGCCCGCCCATTCTCTCCCGGAAGCAACTCGGTCCGCTGTTAAAAGGACCCCGATGTACCAACCTTAAGTTCAATTCTGTTCAGTTCCGACCATACCCTCCCATCCGCCTTATGTATTCACTCGTTTGATACTTATTAACTTCGTTTGGAAGAAAAAAACACTCTGCTTTTGCAGCTGGACAATTTTAACAAAAGTATCCATTTCTCCAACATGCCCAAGGGCAGCAAAAAAAAAAGACCTATTTAAGGCGTCCAATGGGGAGACTCCTTTGCTCCAGGAGGTGGGGCCAGGGCTAGGTGAACACCAGCGAGGAACGCTAGACCTGCCTGACCTGTAGCTAACCGGAAAAAAGGGTGAAGCTTGGGGAAAAGCGTGCAACCGTACTGCACATGCCCGGTAGACAAACTGCTTGGAGTTCTGGAGCCTTCTGGAAAAATCAAGCTTCACCGAATTAAACCCCAGCGTCTCAGTAGTAGTCCTAAAATCAGTCACTATTTTGATTTGGCACTATTCTGTGGAAAAGGTTCGTTTAGTTCTATTCTGAAAGGTCTTGCAGACCTCAAATGAAGATTAGTCTCTAGGGCCATTCACCACCTCCCACAACGCACCCTCTAAAAATATTTAAAATGTTACCGAGTGGTGACCGCAAGCAAGGTAGTTTTCTAAGCACTTGAACCCCATATTCACTTCTTACAATAACGCTATGAGGTAATCATCTGTGTTATACAATTAAGACACAGAGTGATTAAGTAACCTGCTTAGGGTCACAAACTGACTGGGATTCAAGCTCAAGCAATTTACCACTTCAACCGGACTCGACTCCCCAGTGTCCTTCAAAACCGCTCATCTCAAAGTCCCCAACAAACCCGATATCTCGACAGTCTTACCGCCCATGGCTGGTGTGTGGCTGCTCATAAGCATCACCACTGCCTCCTTGGTGTCTTTCTCTGTCTCCTTGGTGTCTTTCTCTGTCTCCTTGAGACGACGAGCTGCTGCTGGATTTTCTCATACTTGAACCTGAACTTTCCGCGTCGGCCTCTCCTCAGTTTCCTCAGGCTCTAACGGCTGCAACTTCCCAGCATGCCCTGCGCCCCGCCCTGAGCCCCGTTTATGGCGTCACTTCCGGTGGCGAGTTCCGCTTGAAACCGCACTCTTCTGAGGGGGTCTCAATCGTTACTTGTTTGCTACTGAGTCTCAATACATCGCCAGCACCACCCTCAACCTCCTCTCTGGGCTCCAATTCTAAGTGTTGAATTTCCCTAAGCATGAACACCGGAACGCACTACAGGCTTCTCAAACTCGGGGAGTCCAAAATTTAAACGCATTATTTCCTCTGCACTTCTAATCTTCTGTATTCTTTCAGTCATCTATGCTTGAATTCTTGGAATATTTTTTTTGGTGTCTTCCCCCGCCATCACCATAATTCATTCCTTCATTCAACAAATACTTATTGAACGCACACTATGGGTCAGGCATTGTGCAAGGTTCTGGATATACAGTGGTGAGCAAAATAGACATGATCTATATACCCTCATGAAGCTCACAATGTAATTGGGAGTCATAGACAAAAAACAAAACAATGAATTACAAAGGAGTTCCAAGTAACTTGCCCAATTCTGCCCATTCTTTTTTTTTTTTTTTTTTTTTTCTGCAGTACGCGGGTCTCTCACCGTTGTGGCCCCTCCCGTTGCAGAGCACAGGCTCCGGACGCGCAGGCTCAGCGGCCATGGCTCACGGGCCCAGCCGCTCCGCGGCACGTGGGATCCTCCGGGACCGCGGCATGAACCCGTGTCCCCTGCATTGGCAGGCGGACTCTCAACCACTGCGCCACCAGGGAAGCCCTCTGCCCATTCATTTTTTTTTTTTTTTTCCGGTACGCGGGCCTCTCACTGCCGTGGCCTTTCCCGTTGCGGAGCACAGGTTCCGGACGCGCAGGCTCAGCGGCCATGGCTCACGGGCCCAGCCGCTCCGCGGCACGTGGGATCTTCCCGGACCAGGGCACGAACCCGTGTCCCCTGCATTGGCAGGCAGACTCTCAACCACTGCGTCACCAGGTAAGCCCTCTGCCCATTCTTCTTCTTCTTTTTTTTTTTTTTGCGGTACGCGGGCCTCTCACTGTCGTGGCCTCTCCCGTTGCGGAGCACAGGCTCCGGACGCGCAGGCTCAGCGGCCATGGCTCACGGGCCCAGCCGCTCCGCGGCACGTGGGATCCTCCGGGACCGGGGCATGAATCCCTGTGCCCTGCATCGGCAGGCGGACTCCCAACCACTGCGCCACCAGGGAAGCCCCCTGCCCATTCTCGAAAGAAATTCTCTCTCTCTCACTCCGCTCTTTCTCTCTCTCCTCTGTACACAAAGTTTGACTTTGATTGCTCTATTCTGATTTTTCCAAAATTCTCCTAATCTTCTAAAGACCTATCTTGGTCTGGTCTGAGTTTACCCTTCCAGACTTCTCTCCCATTATTCACCAACATTGGCAAAGTTAACTGCTGTTAAACTGCTGTTTACCAAAAGTGACTCATGTTTATTGCTTTATATAGGTAATTGCCTTTCTTGATTGAGAGCTTAGAATGTGTCTGGATTTATTATGATTTCATTCAATCCTCACAACCCCTGGAGAGGGAAATATTATCTACATTTTTAAGAATTTAAACTGAAGTTCACAGAGGTTAAGTTGGCCAAGGTGACGCAGCTAGTGGAGCTGGGATTTTAACTCACAGCTGTCTGATCCCAGAATCTCTGTTCTTAGACACTTTGCTATTCATGCATTTGCTTATACTATGTTTGTTTTGGAATGTTTATTCTTTCCATTTACAACTGCCTTTCAGGGACCAGGGCAGGTACAGCTTCCTCCATGAAGCCTTCCCTCATTTCATGTCCCCAGAACCCCAGGAGATGTGACCTGTCCTTTGGCTATGAGGAGTGGCTGTTGGTGTGGGGCAATAGTGCTGGGGGCTAGAGGAGCATTGGGAACACTGAAAAGGGACAACTGAGCTAGAGGTAAAGAGAAGGCTTAGAATTTTGCACTGAATGTTTGCACAGAATTTTGTGCACTTTTATTGATGTGCTACAAGGATGGGAGGTTGGGTAAACTGATAACATGAAACCAAGCAGGACCCTGAGGGGCTTTCCTGGGGACAAAACATCCTATGTCTCTTGCCTCTTGTTTGTAGAAAAGCTTTAGCATCCTAGGCCTTCCCTGAGTTATTTTTTTTTAATATTTATTTGGCCACATCGGGTCTTAGTTGCAACACGTGGGCTTCTCTCTAGTTGTGGCATGTGGGTTTTCTCACTCTAGTTGTGGCATGAGGGCTCCAGGGCATGTGGGCTCTGTAGTTGTGGCACATGGGCTCCAGAGCGCATGGGCTCTGTAGTTTGCGGTAGGCAGGCTCTCTCGCCGAGGTGTGCGAGCTCACTATTTGTAGCGCATGGGCTTAGTTGCCCTGCAGCATGTGGGATCTTCGTTCCCCGACCAGGGATCGAATCTGCATCCCCTGCATTGGAAGGCGGATTCTTTACCACTGGACCACCGGGAAGTCCCCCTTCCCTGTGTTCTAAAGAACAAATTTAATCAGAGAAATAAAGAAACAAAGGAAAACAGTCAGGTAAGACAAAATAATAAGAATGTAGCCATAAAACAAAGTCAGAGACCTTTAGTTCCTCCTTAGGGGCTATAGATAATATCCTTAGTTGTTTTGCAGATACTAAAACCCCCATCAGGTAGAAGAAGTTAACTGCTGACCACCAACATGTAGACCCCAGACCAGTTGGAACCAGAAGTTTAATGATGTTGGTGTTGACTTCCAAAATACCACCGAGTTACCTCACCACCAACCAATCAGAAGAACGTCCATGAGCTGATCAGGCACCCTGAGACCCTCTCCCTTACCTTGCCTTTAAAAACCCTTCCCTGAAAGCTGTCTGGCAGTTTGGGCCTTTTGAGCATGAGCTACCCATTCCTGCTTGACCCTGCAGTAAACACTGTACTTTCCTTCACCACAACCTGGTGTCAGTAGATTGACTTTGCTGCATGTCGGGCAAATGGACCCATGTTTGGTTTGGTAACAAACACAAAACGCGCTGTTGGGCTCTAGTTGGTCAGAGCAATGAATTTAAACCATATGAAAACTATGTTTGGGGGGCAAATGGGAACCAGGTGAATAAAACACAGAATTGGTCTTCACTAAATAACTGCACATGTGCAAAAAGTGGGGCGAGTGATTAGGAAGAGGTGTGAAAGGGCTTTTCTTGGAACATAGAATGGCATCTTGGTTAAATAAATTGTTGTTGGCACCAGTTGGGTTTAGATCCTGGCCATGCCACTGAGCAGCTCTGTGACCTTGGCCAAATTACTTAACCTCAGTCTCCCAATCTATAAAATGGAAATAATAATGTTAATACATATTTCATAACATTGTTGTGGGAATTAGATGAGTCAGTGCCTGGTGTACAGTCCCTGCTTGAGGAATATTATTTTCCTACCCATGGCAGAGATTATGCGGCCAGCCCCCTATTTGAGAGTACGAAGTTGGGACAGATTAGATAAATTTTGGTGTGTTGAGAGGCATCAGTACAGTTCAGGAGATGGTTGGGGGGTCTGGAAGAGCAGACTGTAGGAGCAATAAATTGGGTTGATTAGGATTGCTGTGGCTATTCTGTGCAGCCATTTCTCCTGGTCAAGTGTAGACCTAATGGAAATAAACCTCTTTGGAGTTACCAATATCCCTATCTCAACCTTCGCCTTGCTCTTGACTTGAGAAGGACTAGTCTAGACCAGTCAGTGAAGTGATGTGAGCAGTCAGTCTCTTCTTCTCAGGTCTCTAACTGGCAACCAGACTGTTCACATTAAGTCTCCTGCTCTACCGGCTAAGTTAGCCAGGTACCTTTGGCCTGTTCACATCAAGTAGTGCTTTTAAAAACAACTTTATCGAGATACAATGCATATCGACCATTTAAGGTATAGAATTTGGTGGTTTTTAGTATATTCACAGAATTGTACAAGCATCGCCACGAAATTTTAGAACATTTTCAATGCCCTGAAAAGAAATCACTTTCCCATTAGCAGTCATTTCCCATTCCTCTTTCACCCTAGCTCCTGGCACCACCAATGTACTTTTTATTTCAATAGATTTGCCTATTCTGGACATTTTGTATAAATGTGGTTCTTTGTGTCTCAGCATAATGTTTTCAAAGTTCATCCATGTTGTAGCATGTATCAGTACTCCATTCCTTTTAATTGCAGAATAATATTCCACTGTTTGGCTATAACATATTTTATTTATTCATTAATCCATTGATGGGCATTTGGGTGGTTTCCATTTTTTGGATATTATGAATAATTCTTCCATAAACATTTTGTGTGGACATGTTTTCAGTTCTCTTGGGTATATACCTAGGAGTGGACTTTCTGGATCATATTGTAATTTATATGTTAGAAAACTAAATTCAACTCAGTAAAATTTTGAAGATCTTGCTGGCTTTATTCAACAATTCATGAATTGTGCAGCATCTAATCTAGCAGATAGAAACAAATTCTGAAGAGCTATATGAAATGTAAGACTTTTATAGTCAGAAGGGAGCAGGAATAAGGAAGTTATACTAGGTAAAAAAACGAGTTGGTTATTGCAAGGTTAGTTTCCTTTAGGGATGGTTGAGGTCTGTCAGGCAGATTACCTAACTAGTGATGATCAGGTGATTCTTGATTGATTGGTATAATATTCCATTTTTGGGAGAGCCCAAACTGTAATTAAGTCTTGGTATGGTGACATGAGGCTTAGCATAAGCAACTCCATTTTGGTCCTGTTGCCTCATTTTTAAACATAATGTTTAACGTTTTAAGGAACTGCCAGATTGTTTTCCACAGTGGCTGAATCATTTTATAATCCCGCCAGCAACGCATGAGGGTTCCAATTTCTCCACATCCTCACCAACACTTGTTATTGTCTATCTTTTTAATTATAGACATCCTAGTGAGCTCAAAGCGGTATCTCACTGTGGTTTTGATTTGCATCTCCCTGATGCCTAATGATGCTGAGCATCTTTTCATGAGCTTATTGGTCATTAGTATATCTTCTTTGGAATCTGTACATTCAGATCCTTTGTCTATTTTTAAAATTAGGTTATTTGTCTTTTTATTATTGAGTTTTAAGTATCTTTATATATTCTAGATACAAGTCCCTGATCATATATATGATTTGCAAACATTTGTTCTCATTCTGTGGATTGTCTTTTCACTACTGTGGAGCTGTAGAGAGGGGTATGGGAATAGGTGAGTAGGTCAAGTTAGAACACTACAAACCCTGCTGTCTTTATGGATGTTCAGCAGGTTTTCTTGAATAAGTATTCCTCAGATTTTGCAAGTGTTTGCTTAATTTCTAGAGTTCTGAAAAATTAATTTTGACAATTTTTGCTAGTGTTCTTATTGCTTTTATGGAGGGGTGGGTTTACAGAGGTCCTCACACTGGCATTCCAGAAACCCTGCCTAGATAGCCCTTATGCATATCTTTTTGACGACATTAATAATAAATAAATAAATAACAAAAGTCTGCCTTTTATTATTTATATATTTATACTCTTTACAAGGTTTTAAGTTCCTGTGGCTAACCTTATGTGTTTTTCATACATTAAACACTCACTCGTACCACAGGTATTGAGTAAAAACCTTACATGGAGTAGGTGGTAAAAAGTGAATGACCAAATGAAATTTCATTCTTTTTTATTATCCCCATTCTGAATCCATTCTGAAGGAAGTGAAGATGTGACCTAATTTCTTATAAAGGGAACTTTTTCTTCCTGTCATGATTGAAGTGAGAGAATAATCCATTTTCACCTCATTACTTTTCAGTTGCCTCCTTTATGGGATATTCACAAGTCTTATCTTCGGGAGAGAACAAGTCTTTCAACTCTGCTGGAAACTTTTTCTTCAAGTAATTATTTTCAGAAGCAAAACGTACAATAAGGCTTTTGTATTGGTTGAGCTCTCAGGTTTTGGGAAGTCCCACTATCATTCTGGCTCAAACAGTCTGAAAATTTCTTAGAAAAATGTGAATTATCATTGTCAAGACATCATAATGTAAGCTTCAGACAGGGGCATACGTTTAATTAACAAGATGAGAAACTAAGATCTGCAAGTTTTCTTATCTTACTTGGCTCTATCTGAGAAGTCTCCTTCATACTAAATACCTATGTTTTTTTTCTTACCTTCTCCCTGCCATCTAGTTCCAACCTTTTTTCTGCTCCCATGTATTCAGTAAAAATAAACAAAACAAAAAGTTCTCCCCCTGCCACAGAAAAAAGGAAAGGAAAGAAAATGTTGCTAGGGGCTTAATGCAGTCACTCAACTATTCTCTATTCTTTTTACCTTTAAGTATATGTTTTCCTGATATCAACATAGATCTACAAAAATTTTTGTTAGTATTTGCTTGACAAAACTTTTTCTCATTATTTTCTTTTTAACCTTTTGAGTCCTTATGTTGAGGTGTGTCTTTTGTAAATTGCATATAGCTGTATTTTTTTTTGGCTTGATAATCTGTCTTTTAAAATGATGTATATGTCCATGCCATTCTCTCACTTTGTCACAGCTTACCCTTCCTCCTCCCCATATCCTCAAGTCCACTACCAAACATAAAATAGCTAGCTAGTGGGAAGCAGCCGCATAGCACAGGGAGATCAGCTCGGTGGTTTGTGACCACCTAGAGGGGTGGGATAGGGAGGGTGGGAGGGAGGGAGACGCAAGAGGGAAGAGTCTCTTTTAAGCAGCATGTAGTTGCATTTTTTCTATAAAAGAAAAAGCAGTCTGATAATCTTTGTATTTTAATTGAAGTGTTTAGTCTATTTGCATTTAAAGTAGTTATTGAAGATAGTTGGGCTTATAGCTACCATCATGCTATTTGTTTTTTATTTGTTCTGTCTATTCTTTATTTAGTTTTTCTTTCTTGCCTTTTTATTATTAAAATATTTTTATTACTCTATTTTATCCTTTATTACTTTTTGGTTGTATATTCTTTTATAATTCCTTTCGTGGTTACCCTGCGGATTATAATATGCATCCTTGACTTATTCCAGTCCATCTTAAATTAGTATTTTTACCATCTGCTGAACACGTAAGAACCATATAACAGTTTCACTCCATTTATTGACCTCTCATCCTTTGCGCTATCTTTGTTATATATTTCATTTCTATGTATGTAAAAACCCTATGCGAGTTAATTTTTACGTTATGTATATTTTATCACAATACAAAACTCCCTACAAGACATTATCATTGTTTTGAACAGTTTGTGCTCTTTGTGCCTCCCTGAAGTTTCATGCTTCTATCTGTGATCATTTTCGTTCCACCTGAAGAGTCTCCTTTCATATTTCTTGTAGTGTGCATCTGCTGGCAAAAAATCAACTTTTGTTTGAAAATCTCTCTTGTTTATTGAGGTGAAATTCGTTTTTTTTTTTTTTTTTGCGGTACGCGGGCCTCTCACTGTTGTGGCCTCTCCCGTTGTGGAGCACAGGCTCCGGATGCACAGGCTCAGCGGCCATGGCTCACGGGCCCAGCCGCTTCGCGGCATGTGGGATCTTCCCAGACCGGGGCACGAACCTGTGTCCCCTGCGTCGGCAGGCGGACTCTCAACCACTGCGCCACCAGGGAAGCCCGAGGTGAAATTCTTTTAACACAAAATTAACTATTTAAAAGTGAGCAGTACGGTCACTAGTGTTAACAATACTGTATTATATTCTCAAAAGTTGCTATGAGAGGAGAGCTTTAATGTTTTCACCACCAGCACCACCACAACAAAACAGTAATTACATGAAGTAAAGGATGTGTTAGCTAACCTTATTGTGGTAAACATTTCACAATATACACCTGTATCGAGTCATCACATTGTACACTGTAAACTTATGCAATGTAATATGTCAATATATCTCAATAAAGCTGAGGGGAAAAGTGAACAATTCAGAGGCATTTAGTATATACACGATGTTGTGCAACCACCACTTCTATCAGATTTCAGAACATTTTCATCACTCCCAAAAGAAACCTTGTACCCATTAAGTCGTTACTCCTAATTTCCCCCTGTTCCTAGCCCCAGGTAACCACCAATCTGCTTTCTGTCTCTGTGGATTTACCTATTCTGGCTATTTCGTATCAATAAAATCATATAATATTATGCAGGACTTTTTGTGCTGACTTCTTTCACTCAGTATAATGTTTTTGAGGTTCATCCACGTTGTAGCTCTGCTTTTGCTGCATCCCATAAGTTTTGGTATGTTTTGTTTCAACCATATATGCATCCCGTATTTAAGGAGTGTAGCATATAAGGTCCTGCTTGTATTGTTTGCTTGTCAACATCTCCAAGCACTTTTAAAAATATGTATTTTGTGTAATTTTTATAATTATTTCCAGTGGGAAAGTTAGTCTGCTAAAAGCTACTCCCTTACTGCTGTAATTGGAAGTCTTTTTTCCCATCCAGCTTTTGACTTCAACTGAAGAGGTTAGTCTATTATGTTTATTATGGCTACTGGTATATTTGGATTTAATTATACATTCTAACCTCTCACTTTGATATTTCTCATTGTCCTGCTACTCTTGTTTCTCTTCCGCTACCTTACTTCTTGCTTCCATTTGGATTGATATTTTAAAATGTGTCTGTTTATCTCAACTACTTTTTCTATTTGGAAGTTATATGCTATGTTTTTATTCTTTTAGTGGTTACCTAGAAATGTTAACAAGCATATTTAATAAAGTTTAAAGTAGGGCTTCCCTGGTGGCGCAGTGGTTGAAAGTCTGCCTGCCGATGCAGGGGACACGGGTTCGTGCCCCGGTCCGGGAAGATCCCACATGCCGCGGAGCGGCTGGGCCCGTGAGCCATGGCCGCTGAGCCTGCGCTTCCGCAGCCTGTGCTCCGCAACGGGAGAGGCCACAACAGTGAGAGGCCCGCGTACAGCAAAAAAAAAAAAAAAAGTTTAAAGTAAATCAATGTATTTGCCATTCTCCCAAACAATGCAAGGACCACAGAACACTTTAACTCAGATTGCCCTGTTCTGACTTATAGGTATTTATTGACCAGAGTTTTTGTTCTGTATTTTGACCCCATAAATTAGACATTGTTTTATGCATTCACTGTTTATTTTGGCTTACTCATATATTTACCACTTTCTAAATTTATTAGATCAAAGGGAAGGAAATGTAAGTTTGGTCAAGGCAAATACATTGACAGAGGTGTACTCTCCCAGGATTCAGGATTGAATGTGATGGGACTCAAGTACTTGAGACTGACACACAATGGGAGAAAGGAGGACTATTTTTGGAACCCAGGTGATTCACTGAGTTTTTATTACACTCCTTTGCCCAGTTATATTGGACAAATGGAAACTGAAGCAACCCAATAATATAGATAATAGCATAACGAACTCACATCCTATAGACATAAAGAACTTGGTTTTCCCGTGAATTTAAGAACCTGGTCTAGCCTGGATGCTGGCAGAGGGAAAGGGGAATATAGAATGGGTGGTAGAAGAAGGCAGCTTTGATTATTATCTTAAGCAAACTACAAAAACCAGAGATTGCAGCTGCTATGTTTTATGTTATTTTTTTAACCCTATTTTGATCCCCACCACCCTATGTAAAAAGCAGTAGTGGTGACCATTGTTTTAGGTTTCACGTGGAAATTTGACTGGATTCACATCACCCTGTGGTCATACAGTAGCTGGTGGGACTTTGATCCTGTGCTTGTGAAACAAAATCTTCACCTAGATGAAGGATGATGAGTGGATACTGGGGGGCATGAGGAGTGGACTGTGTTGGATAGCTTCCACTTGCTCCTCCAGATGCACTCCTCTACTTTTCTTCACTCTGTGCTAATCCCTGGGAGGCTGACCTTTATGGATTACATCAACAGGATCCCTGTCCTTTAGTTAATTTCTAGTTAGATATGTCCATTGGAAGTCCATGGCAGGATATCCTAAAGAGATGGGGGAGTGAGGTTAGGCTATTTATTACTCCCAGCTCCTTCCTGTAGGATCACCTAGAGCTGGTTCTTTCAATCTACCAAAGGTCACAATTCTTTTCAGAGTGGTCCTTCTACATGAATCTTTGTGAGTTCTGGTAATCACTTCCCTCATTCCTTCCAATCTAGGGGTTTTAACAGCTCCAACGTATAATGTTATCCCTTGTGGTTTTGCCACACCCTTGCCTGTATCTTTGTAAACAATCCCTTTATTAAACCCTCCTTGAATTTTCCTATTTTGAGTGTGTCATCCATTTCGTATTGGAACCCTAATATGTCCCTTCTCCTTGTTTCCTCCCTCTCTCTGTCTTGTCCTTTTCCTTCTCCAATTCCCTTAATTGTAGGTATTTACTGTAATTTCAGCTATTTCCTGTAAGCAGATGACACCCACATCTACAGCTCAGTGTCATCCAGGCCTCAATCTCAAAGTCATATCTGACTCACAACTCTGTCCCACTCCTACTTCCACTGCTACCAAATCAGTTGCTATTACGTCTATTTTACTTCTTAAATGTTTCTTCCATCCACTCTCCCCTCTCTAGTCTCCTGGCTATTATAGTGTGCAGCATGGTGATGAAGAGCATAGACATTGGCCTCAGTCAGACCTGGGTTTGAATTCTATATCTGCCACTTTCTTGGATGAGTTCATTCCCTCATTCAGTAATTTTTTTTTTTTTTTTCGGTACGTGGGCCTCTCACTATTGTGGCCTCTCCCATTGCGGAGCACAGGCTCCGGACGCACAGGCTCAGCGGCCATGGCTCACGGGCCCAGCCGCTCCATGGCATGTGGGATCCTCCCGGACCAGGGCACGAACCCGTGTCCCCTGCATCGACAGGCGGACTCTCAACCACTGTGCCACCAGGGAAGCCCTCATTCAGTAACTATTTACTGAGCATCGACTTTGTGCCAGGTACTGTTCTAGCCCCTAGGGATTCAGCAATGAACAAGACTAACTCCTGCTTTCCTGAAGCTTACATTCCAGTGTGGGAGGCAGATTATAAATACATGAACAAAACAATAAATAAGATAATTTCAGATTGTACCCTGATGAAAACAAAACAGGGTAATGGAAAATAAGTGTCATAGGAGGAAGAAATCTTAAGAGTCATAAGGGAAGTGTGGCTAGAAAAGAGAAGAGGCTCTTGGACTAAGCTCTGGGGCATGCCAAGATTTGGAGGTTTGCAAAAAGAAGAGCAAATGTGTTTATGGTCTTTACTAAATGCCAGGCACTGTCCTAAGTGCATTATGTACAGTAATCCATTCAATCCTTGCCAGAACCCTAGAGGGTATCATTTTGATATCACCATCATTTTACTAAAAAGCAAACTGAGGCACAGAGAAGTTAAGTAACTTGCCCAAGGTCATATAGAAAGCAAATGGTAAAACTTGTATTTGGACTTACAGCAGGGGTAGGCTAATGTTTTATGTAAAAGGCCAGATAGTAAGTATTCTTAGGCTTTGTGGGCTATGCGTTCTCCATTGCCACTACTTATCCCTGCCATTGTATAGTGAAAGCATTCATAGAAAGTACATAATACAATGTGAGTGGATGTGTTCCAATAAAACTTCACTTATAAAGCCAAGCCTGGGGAGGGCTGGATTTGGCCCACAGGCCAGAGTTTGTCAACCCTTGGCCTACAGAATTAATTTGGCATTCAGGTCCCTACCTGCCTCTTTCAACCTTGCCTCCCACTTGCTCTCAGTTGTTGGTTCACAGACTGACCCCTGTACACAGAGGGCAAAAAGACATCAAAAAAGCGGCAGAGCACTCCAGATTGGTAGGTGACAGATTTAATGAGCAAGGGAACTTACATACTAGGCTTATCTTTGGGGCGGGGGCGGGGGGCGTCCGCAAGATGAGTAGATCTCTGCATCCATTCTCCAGAATCTTAAAAGTTTATATACAGGCCTTAACTGGGTTTAGTCACGTATACGCTCCAGATGGTCTCAACACATTATTATCTCAAGGCTGTGTCCTTGGGATAGCTTGTAGCATGGGGAAAGCGAGCAGAATGCACATTCCAAAGATAAGGGCGGGGGTGAGGAGCTTCCAGTTGCCCGAGTCCAGCTTGCAGGTCAACTGGTAGTCACATCCTCTCCATGACCTCCTCCAACACCAGTCATCCATTTAATACTCCAGCCAAACCAGATGACGCTCTGTTCTCTTTGTTTACACTAGTTCCTCTAGCTTAATTGCCCCCCTCTTCAAGCTGTCTGTTAAAGTCCTATGTATCTGTATTGATTAGGGTCCTTTGCAAGCATTAGAACTAACTTTGGCTGTGGTATAGACTGCAGGTGCTCATCAATATCAGTGTTCTTTTCTTTCTGGATGCCCATCTAGATTACATTTCCCAGCCCACCTTGCAGTGAAGTGTGGCCATGTAACTGAGTTCTGGCCAACAGAATATGAACAGAATTGACATGTGCTGTTTTCCATAAAATCCTCCCACATTTGATCCTGCCAGCTGAATGCAGAGGATGCCTATTTTAGTCAACTCAAGCTGCTATAACAAAATACCATAAACTGAGTGATGTAAACAACAGAAATTTATTTCTCACAGTTGTGGAGCTGGGAAGTCCAAGATCAAGGTGCTGGCTGATTCAGTTCCTGGTGAGGTCCCTCTTCCTGGTCTTCAGATGGCCACCTTCTTGCTCTATTCTCACATGGTGGAGAGAGATCATCTCTTTTGTGTCTCTTCTTATAAGGGCACTAATCCCATTCATGAGGGTTCCGCCTTCATGATCTAATTACCTCCCAAAGGCCCCAACTCCAAATACCATCACATTGAGGATTAGGGCTGGGCTTCAACACATGATTTTTGGGGGAAACACAACAATTCAGTCATAGCAACTCCTAAGACCTAGAGGAGAGCAGAACCAAAGAATGGAAGGAGCCTAGGTCCCTGAGTAGCATGGAGAATAGTCCTCCTGCTAACCCACTTTGGATTGGACATGATTAAGAAATAGACATTTTTTTAAGCCACAAAGATTTAGGAGTTTGTTTATTACTTACCTAAATGAATATACTGGCTAATCAAGGAATACACCTGGAAGGCAATGATTTAGCTCACAGAAGGAAAAAGTAAACAACCAGGTCTCAGAAACAAGGCATCTTGCAGGATCTAGATAGAGGGAACTAATGGACCACTTTTCTAGGCATACTGGCACTATGAATCAGCTCCAACTCTTTCCCATCTTTGCATTGCTCAGCTCAAAATTTAAATTCCTAAGAGGATCCAATTGATTTGGCTTGGACCTCATGCCCGCCTCTTGACCAGAGAAGCGCAGGATATATTGGTTGGCCGTCCTTCAAATGCTGCACACAGTGGGGGAAGGGAGTCTTCCAAAGGGAGTAACACAGCTGGCGCTTGTAATGTCCTGAAAAGTAGCAGTAAACATTAGTCTTTATGTGGTCCATGGAGAATTCTTAATTTCATTTATTGTATTTTTCAATTTCAGATTTTTCATTTGATTATTTTTTATAGGTTCTAGCTTTCAGGTGAAATTCACTATGTTGTCATTTCTTTTCTTGAGTATTTATAGTCCCTGTCATACAACTGCAGTAACTGGATCACTATGAGTCTGTTTCAATTGCTTGGTTTATTTTTCTCTTCTTGGGCTCATTTCTTGGTATGTCAGTTAACTTTTTACTGACTGCAAGACTTTGTGCCTGCAAAGGTATACAGGCTCTAGATGATCGTGTGTCCCTCCAAAGAGGTTTCCCCCCATTTTCTGCGAGGCAGCAGAAGGGCAAATTACCTTAATCCAATCAGCCACTGAAGTGACTTGAGGCTGTTTTACAGCACTTGCTAGACTCAGCCTACCTCTAGTTTGCCCCATTCCAAGGATATAGCTCTTTACGGGGTCCCAAATGAGAGCCAGGGGCTGGATGTTTCCTAGGGACCTTCCTCCGTGAGAAGTCCTGGACTCCGACCTTTATTTCCTCAGCTCTCTGAAACTTCCCCAAACTCCACTCTACTTTTTGGCCACTCTGCTTGACTTCTAATATTTTGCCCTGTGTAACTTAATTGGCAATTTCCTGAAAGGAAAAACCTGGGCTGAGTGTCACGCTCACTTTTCTGTGCTTCTCCTCCCTCCAGATTGTGGCCACTCAAATCCTAGTTGGCTTTGGCAGAACTTAAACCCCAATTTTTGTCGCTTCAGTCCTGTGATATTACCTAAAGCTCTGGTGGCCTCTCTGCCTCTTCAGAGTCACCCTCTACCCAGTGTCTGGGCCACGAATTGACAAATATCCTAAGGGAAAAACAACATGTAGGAAGTTGGGCTTGCTTTGATGAATTTCCCTTCTTTCTGGAATCTCCCTTCTCAAGTCCTGGTTCTCTGATATTTTCGAAAAGGATTTTGTTTTTTGGAATTTTACCTGATTTTTCTAGTTACTCTCAGCAACAACATTGGTCTGCTACAAGTTACTCCATCTTGAAGCAGAAGTCCCTTGTATGGTACAATATTTTAATAAGTATTGGGCCTCCAAGAAATTTCTTATATATTTACCTCATTTATCTGGCCCATAACTGAATTGGAAACCAGATGTTTACAACACCTTAAATATGTAATGTTTAATGATGGTGACAATGTTACAGTGTGTGTATCAGTCAGATTTTAGTGCAGGAAACAGAAGCCACTCTAAGAAGTTTAAGCAGGAAGAGATGTCCCTACCTCTTTATTACAGAAATAGAATTATACAACCTGTTGTATTGAATACATCATATATCATGACATACATACACATGTCAATACACACACAACATTTTTTTCAGTTTGGTCTAAAATATCTCATAGTGAGATGTACTGTATGAATTTAGCCATTCCCCTATTGATGGAAATTCAGGTTGTCACCAGGATTTATTTTTTTTGCCACTAAAAATAACACTGCAATAAATGTCTTTGTGGCAATGGACCCTGATGCTCTTATTTCTGTACAATAGAATTTTCCAAATAAGACTGCTGGGTCAAAGGGTACAAATATTTTAAAACCATAATAGCTAGTTAAACTACATTCCAGAAAGTCCATAACAATTTACAGCAACGAATTTAAAACAGAGAATTGAGTACTTACAGAATTGCTGGAAGGTCTAAAGGAGTAGAGTGTAGGCTGGATTTAAAAGAATAGTTACAAAAAAATACTGAACTGAAAGCTCAAGGGAGCTCTTACTTCTGATGTCACCTCTAGAGCCCTGCCGGAATCAAGGAGCTGCCACTGTCACCTCTGCAGCTCTCTCTGAACACCCAGGGAGCTAGCTGAAGAGCATCCGTAACTGCGATCCAGTGATTAGAAACCACATCAAGAAACTGCTGTTACTGCCTTTGCTGGGAGTAACCCCTCTGTTCCTCTTGATACCCAGGAAGCTGGAGAAGAAACACTGCAGAAAATCATTTCTACAGGCAGGACTGCAATTTCTAGCTTGTCAGCCAATTTCCATCTGCCAGACTTTCACATAAGTGCATCTACTGGGTGATATCTAATTCACATGCAAAGCCCTAGCTGGATGGGACTCTGGGGTGGAATGCAAGTGGAGTAAACCAATGCATACTGTTAGCCACAGTCTGTAGTTATTATATAGCATTACTAACTACCCAATTCTGCATAATGCTGGGCAAGACACCAATTTGGGCTATTCTCTGTCTACCACTGGACCTTAGAAGTGGGGGAAGATACAAAGAGACACTTTACAAAACAGGAAATGCATATGACTTATAAAATTATGGCAAAAGAATGTTTAAACAACTCACCAGTAATCCAAAAATGCATATTAAAGCTAGATTTTTTTTTTTGGCCTGTGGAATTAACAAATATAAATTTGAGACAAGCTGGAGCTGATGACAGAGCGATAAAAAGGACACTTTTATTTTATTCACTGTTAGAGCATAAATTGGCCCAAATATTTTGGAAAATGAATACCATACATGTCAAAAATCATTACTGATATTCATATACTCTGACCCAGTAATTTCACTTCCGGGAATCTATTCTAAGGTAATAATACTAATATACTGAAGAGAAGTTTATATTATAAGATATTCGTTATAACATCACTTATAATAGAAAAAAATTGGAAACAGCCTAAATATATAATAATAGGGGAATGGTTGAGTGAATTTTGGATCGTACACAAAATTAAGTATTCCACAGCCATAAAATAATGCATAAGTGTAATGATAATAATGTTAGCCAGAAACTTTTATTTTAATCCATCAAGCACTATAGGCACAATGTCTAAGATCTATGAACTTTTATAAGACCTGCAAAGGTGTTTGACACGTGATAAATATTATTGGCTTCAAAATATGTAAGTAACTGCAAAATTAAAGTCAATAAATTTTTAAGTAAATGTCAAAAAATGTAACACATCGATTTTATGAATTACTTCTTTTTGTACTCAGAAACATTTCAATACATTGGAAAAATTGTTGGTTAGATTGAATCAGTTTGTAAGAGTTCCTGAGTATATATAATCTCTGCTAAGAGGTCATAACTAATACATTTCAAAAGCAAAATTTTAAAAAATTACTTCAATTTAGCAAAAGATATATTTAATGTAGGATGTGGGTACATGTTAAAGTATAAATGGAGAGATTTGGGTGAGGCCACCTAAAGCAAGAGTACATGGGGTTTAGCATGGTCTTAAAATGCTCTGCCTAAGAAATGCCATGTTTTGAGTACCTACTGTGTTCCGGGCACTTTATATGCATCATCTTTAATCCCCACAGCAGTGCTGGGTTGTAGCTCTGTTTAATCATCGTTTCTTTCATAGGAGGAAACCTAGGCTTTAGGGAACTTATGCAAGTAGCCCAAGGTCACATGGCTAGGAAAGTCAGAGCTGGAATTTGAAGACAGGTTGGCTTGAATCCAGATCCTGAGCCCTTAAATTTATGTATGTTATGGTATCAATTTTTTTTTAAAAGGAGCTTACAAAATTGTATATGTAGTTTGTGATTTTTAGAAAAAATACAGTATTCATTAAAAACAAAATTTTTCTGATTTTTACTGCTCTGCATTTTCTAAAATATGTTTACAAGTCATGCAACACTTTAATTAAAAAAAAAAAAATTGAGGAGTTTGAGAATACTTGTATAATAGTGACATCCTGTGGCTATGTGTGGGTTCATTACAGTCTCAGTTTTAATTTCAGTTTGGGACCTGACTACTAGAGGGCAGCACTGAGCTTCATGCTGGTCAAGATTTCTGGACTGAATGTGGCCGAAAACTAGGTCAGGATTCTACCTTTCCTCTCAAAACTGGAGAAAAATAAACCCATTTATAATGTCATTTTTTGGCAATTGTACTTAAATATAGTTCAATGTAATTTTATTATATTTAAAAATATTATTCTGGGAAGGGTCTGTAAGCTTCACAAAATTGCCAGGAATCCACATTAGGAAAAAGGTCACTAATGCCTTTATCTGGCATATTCCAGACAGGACGCTCCACCAGCTGGGTCCTGGAGAGAAGACCA
Source organism: Leucopleurus acutus (assembly GCF_964270905.1). NCBI lineage: Eukaryota > Metazoa > Chordata > Mammalia > Artiodactyla > Delphinidae > Leucopleurus > Leucopleurus acutus. The sequence goes on along the minus strand of NC_139148.1, from coordinate 95,060,876 downwards.
CAAGAAGCGGAGCTGGGCTTCCCTGGTGGCGCAGTGGTTGAGAGTCCGCCTGCCGATGCAGGGGATACGGGTTCGTGCCCTGGTCCGGGAGGATCCCACATGCCGCAGAGCGGCTGGGCCCGTGAGCCATGGCCGCTGAGCCTGCACGTCTGGAGCCTGTGCTCCGCAACGGGAGAGGCCACAGCAGTGAGAGGCCCGCGTACCGCAAAAAAAAAAAAAGAAGCAGAGCTGCCACTGACTCATAAAGAAATAGAATAGATAGATGGATAAATAAATAGATAAATGAAACACCCTCTAATAGCTTCTCTGTATCCTGAAGCAATATAGCAAAGTTGTTAAGCTCGCAGCCCTGGAGCCATGCTACCTGAATTTGAGGCCTGACTCCACCATTTCCTAGCTATGTGATCTTGGCCAAGTCACATAACTTCTCTGGACTTATCTTTATCTCCATCTCTGAAGTGAGGATAAGAATTGTCTCCCACATCTTAGGGTTCTGAGAGAAATAAATAAAATAATACATTTATAGTGTTAGTTGGGGGGTGCTTAATAATCGGTAATTATTATATTGCCTGCTACCCAAAGCTGTCCTTCCTTTAAGAACCAATATGTATCTTGTTGAGCATCATAAGCAGAGAGAACTTTGTTATTGCTACTGAATTCACAAAAGAACTTTCAGTGGGTTAGGGTTTATATGAAACATTTAAAGAGAGGTGGAAAATTGCACTTCAGAGCTTGCACTGGAATCGGGCAGATCTGGCTTTGAATCTGGCTTAAGCCTGCAAGGTACCTGCTCTGTCTAAGCCTCGTTTGTCAAAGATGGAGAAAATAATATTACATGCGTCATAGAGTTTTTGTGATGATTGAAACGAGAGAGCACCTTTCATGCTTGTAGCACAGTGACTGGCATGTAGAGCTCACAGCAACTGTTAAATTTTATTTTCCTCCTTATCTTCAGCAGGGTTATATGTGACATGGCAGCCCTTGCGGCAAAATGTGGACGTTTGCAGTCAGGAAGTCACGTGAGAACCTAGGGAGCAAGGGAGGTGGGGGAAGATGACAGAGAGTGGGAGATTAACTAGGAACACACCATTCTGGACTTATTTTTATAGCCCAGGCCCCAGCCCTGCAGAATTATTCATCCTGTGCCTCAGTCTCAAAAAGAGTACATAGATCCCAGGCTAATGTCATGGAAATCCTTTCCCACTTTCCCATGATGTATATAATTGGGGGTTTCCTGTAGTGTTTAGTAGTGAAAAAAAGTATTAAATATTAAAGGGCTGTGTTTCTCTGTCTTTGCAGCTAAAGTTAAGAGGGAACCTGGACACGTGTCTGGCTTCACAGTCGGTCTTGTGGGGAGAGAGGGTGCCATTCTGGATCCTTGTTCCATGGCTCCTTAGGAAGTAAAGATCATCCAGAGATGCTTGAATTCTATAAATTGTTAGGCTTCCATATAGGGAACATAGAATGGGAACTGATATAAGTTTCAATAACATCCAGTAGAATCCCACTAATATTCTCCAACAAGACCCCTGAGGGACAATATTTAACCAGACAGTGTAGCTGATGTTTCTGACACAGCGATTCTAAAAGGTCCATAGGAATGACCCCTAAGATTGTACTCGTGAATGAACTTAAGGTTTTTGTAAAATTTTAGACTCACAAGGAACCCTAGTGGTTTTGAATCATTATCATTTATCATCATTAATTACCCTGTCACTGAGGTTTAGAGATCCAATGAGTATTTTTGAGCCTATGGATAAATCCAATGGCCCCACCCTACAATTTCTTTTTTTTTTAATTAATTAATTTATGTTTGGCTGCGTTGGGTCTTCATTGCTGCGCGCAGGCCCTCTCTAGTTGCGGTGAGCGGGGGCCACTCCTAGCCATGGTGCGCGGGCCCCTCACCGCAGTGGCCTCTCCTGCCTCGGAGCACGGGCTCCAGGCACACAGGCTTCAGCAGTTGCAGCACTTGGGCCCAGTAGTTGTGGCTCGCGGGCTCTAGAGCACAGGCTTAGTAGTTGTGCATGGGCTTAGTTGCTCTGCAGCATGTGGGATCCTCCTGGAGCAGGGCTTGAACCCGTGTCCCCGGCATTGGCAGGCAGATTCTCAACCACTGCACCACTGGGGAAGCCCTACAGTTTCTTTTAAGAGGCAGTCGTTAAGGACCTTGAGTCTAAAACTGGACCACTTGTTTTCACAATCTGGCTGCACCACGTACTAGTTGTGTATCCTTGGGCAAGTTACTTGACTTTTCTCTGCCTCCGTTTCCTCATGTATAAAATGTGGATGATAATAATACAAACCCTATAGGACTATTGTGATGATTCAACAATTTAGTATATGTAAAGCCATAGAGCAGTGACTAACACATAGTGAGCCTTCAGTAACTGTTAGCTATAATTATTAACATAGAGAGAGACAAGTGTTTGTGGAACTCAATAAAAAAAAATCACTTTAGAAGTTTTATTTATATGTTAATTCCCAGCTACTCCTACCTATAAACTTGGAATCTCATGCCTATTCAGGATTTTGGAGCATTCCTTGAATGTGGCCCCCTGAGCATCCTAGCCCTTATCAGAACTCTCCTGTGAAGAATCTGCTGTCCCCGTAGGTAGAGAAGGCTAGAGGGCCCTCACTTGCATGAATATTTCTATCACGTCACCTAACATTCCACAACTGGGGATTGTTTCCTTTGGGTAGTCACCAGGATTTCCTGGACCCCCTGTTAAAATGCAAGCAGCCTTGGACGTATAGCACAAGAGATGCATTAGTGGAATGTGGCAAGGATAAGAATGGGCTTTGTTGGAGCCAAATGGCCTTGGGTTTGAATTCTGACTCCACCACTTATTCAGAATCCAACTGTCTGGGCTTAAATTCTGGCTCCACTGATTAGTGGCTGTGTGACTTTGGGTCAGTCACTTTAACGTCTCTTTACTTCTGCAATTCAAACAGTACCTATCTTATGGGATCATTGTGCAGATAAAGGGAGATATAGGGATTCCAAGAATGCCTACCATATCATCAGTACTCAATAAATATTATTATTGCCTAACTTGTCTGAGTCTTGGTATCCTCATTTACAAAATGGGGGGAATAATAGCTACTTTCATGGTTGTTGTGAATATAAAATGAGATGATGTACATGTAAAAATGCCTACCGTACTAAAAACCAGCAGCCAAATAATGACCATTGGCAAGAACAGGTGGAGAAACAAGAACTCTCGTATATTGATGGTGGGAACGTAAAATGGTACGGCCTCTTTGGAAAACAGTTTGACAATTCCTCAAAAAGCTAAACATAGAGTTATCACGTCCCAGCAATTCCACGTTTAGGTATATACCCCAAAGAATTGAAAACGTATGTCCACACAAAAACTTGTACACAATGTTCATAGAAGCATTATTCATAATAGCTAAAAAGTGGAAATTACCCAAATGTCTGTCCATTCATAAATGAGTGAACAAAATGTGATATATGCAATAAAGCAGAAAATTATTCAGCCATAAAAAGGAATGAAGTAGTGATGCATGCTACAAGATACATGACCTTTGAAAACATTGTGCTAAGTCACAGATGACTACATATTGTACATGGGCATTTATATGAAATGTCCAGAACAGGCAAAGCCACAGAGACAGGAAGTAGATTGGTGGGTGACAAGGGCTGGGAGGAGGGGAGAATAGGGAATGACAGCTAAATGGATACGGGATTTCTTTGTGGCAGGTCATAGAAATGCTCTGGAATTGGATAGTAGCGATGGTTATACAACCTTGCGATTACATATATCAAAACCCGCCAAATTGTACACTTTAAAAGAGTGAATTTTATGGTATGTGAATTATGTCTCAATAAAGCTGTTAGCTTTTTAAATGTTTGCCATATGGTAACCATAATTTAACAGAAATCATTTTTAGCCACCAACCCCTCAGCTCTTACCTTAGGAATACAGAACAGGTCCCTGAATGAATGATGCTCGCGACAAAGAGGATTGCTAAGGGGAAGGGGATAGATTTAAAGTATGGGCGTGTGTGCAGAGTTGGGGGAGAGGGAGTTGGGGGGGTCTCTCTTGGAAGGAAAGGCAGTGAGGCATTTAAGGAGGACAGAAGGAGACAAACTTCACCTACTTCGAATTTTGCAGGGAGTCAGCCTGGATCATCTTTCATATCCTGGACTGGAATCACAACTGATGAATGTTCTGGCATTTAAAGCCATCCTGGAAAAAGGACATCATATGTGATTATTGGACAGAAGAGGAAAAGGAAGAACACAGAGGCAAAATCCGAGGGTATGTGAGTCCAACTTTGAAAGGTAGAAGTAGGCAGTAGTCCGTGGAGGATGCATTTATCCAGAGGACTCTGTTAATCTCTGGGTCAATGCATTTAGGTCAGCACTAACTCTGCTACAGGTGGGATCAATTTAAAGGATTAGAAGTGTCTCTCTAAATCCTAATCCTGGTCTTGGGCTGGGGATGCTGAAGAGTGATTTAAAAAAAAGGTTTACTCTCCCTCTCAATTATTTCCCCATTAATGGAATTTATCAAGAGACTGGAGTCCTTGGCAGGATTATGAACGCAGAGGATGCCCTGAAATGGACACACGGGGTAGCCAGAGATTTGCATGCGCAGATGGTAAATTGAAGACTTTTGAGTGGTGAATTACATGGTGAGTAGTTGACAGCTCTTGTTTATTAGAAATATTGTAGTGGGGAAAAAACATAGCCCACTTGGGAGCTCAATCTTCTGACTGAGATATATCAGTTTTACTGCAGCGTGTGGCGGGAAAAAAGAAACAAAATAAAAAATGAAAGAGAGAAAGAAAGAATGAGAGAAAGGGGGAAAAAAAAGGTTTCAAGACACTTTAAATAAAGATTTGGGCTCAAAGGCTCTCATCCAAGCTTTCATTTAGTTTCTCTCGCGATTCTTTTTTATTTCATCCTGATGTTGTCTTACACAAGCTGTTAACTTGATTCAGGCTGTAACTGCGAAGATCTATCATCCATAGAAGTCCTCAGCTTGACAAGCTAGGATGAGGAACCATTTTCCTCAGAGCTATTTGTCATAGTCTTTCTTTGTACATGTTTAAAGAACAGTCATTTCCCTTTTGAAATCAGGCTTCGCATCACATTGTGAAAGCTACCTGAAATAAAATGATGCATCCCTATGCTCCTTTCCATGGAAGCCCGATTCCATGCAGGTGTTCAAACCTGAGTTACCTAGGCAACGGCCCCAGAAGAGCTGTGGGTCAGTAGTAGTCTATTTTCAAAATTTCATACCTTCAAACTTTTAGTTATGTCCACATTTCCCATTAATCCCAAAGAAGGCTGCAGCAGGCTTGTTGCGAAGACAGTGTCTTTTACACAAGAGCTTTATAATTTTGTTTTTAAACCCAAATCAGCAGGAAAAAAGAAGGCTTAGGGCATCTTCTCTCCCCCCTCCCTCCCTCACTCTCCCTTCCTTTTTCCCTTCATTCTTTCCTCCCTCCCTCCCTCCCTCCCTCCCTTCCTCCCTTCATCTTCCTCTCTTCTCTGTCTCCTTACTTTTTTTTTTCAGACTAAGTTTCCTTCTGCAGAATCCTGGGATCAGGGATCAAGACTACATTCTAGAGCAACACAGAACTTTCTGGTTCTCAAGGGAGTGCTAGCAGAGCTAGAAACACCACCCAATGCATGAAATAGAGCCCAGGAAGAACGGAGAGACAAATCTTCAGCTTGGGAGTTGTTTAACAAAGGGCAACAACAACCTAGACAAATAGCAAGAGGTACTCTCTGACGTGTGTGTGGCTTGAGGAAGGACCCATGTTGTAAATGTGTAAACTTGAAAAATGCCACACAAAAGGAGCAAAATTTGAATTTGAATTTTTTATTATGATAAGAACACTTAACATGAGATTTGCCCTCTTAACAAATTTTTAAGTGCAAAATACAATATTGTTAACTATAGGCACTATGTTGTACAGTAAATCTCTAGATCTTTTTCAGCTTGCTGGGCTAAAACTCTCTGCTCATTGAACTTGCCATTTCCCTCTCTCCATAGCCCTCAGCAGCCACTATTCTGTTCTCTGCTTCAATGCATTTGACTATGTTAGACATCTCACATAAGCAGAATTACACAGTATTTGTCCTGGCTTTTTCATTTAGCATAATATCCTCCAGGTTCATCCATGTATTTGCATATGGCAGGAATTTCTTCTTTTCAAAGGCTTAATAATATTCCATTTTATGTATTTACCACATTTTCTTTTCCATTCATCCATCGACGGACATTTATGTTGTTTCCATATCTTGGCTATCGTGAATAATGCTGCAATGAACATGGGAGTGCAGATATCTCTTTGAGAGCCTGATTTCAATTCTTTTAGATATGTATATCCAGAAGTTGGATTACTAGATTATATGGTAGTTCTATTCTTAATGTTTCGAGGCATGTCCATACTGTTTTCCATAGCTGCTACACCATCTTACATTCCCATTAAGAGTTTGCAAGGCCTAAAAGAAAAGCCTGTTCAAGAACATGGTAATAAAACCTTTCACTTGTGCTCCATGTCTCCTTTTCACTATTTATTCAACAAACACTTGCTGAGTACCTATTATGTTTCAGGCCCTGTGCAGGGCCCTGGAGATACCATGGTGAGCAAAAACAAGCAGGGAACTTACAAATTTGACCTTTTACACATGAGCCATGTTGGTGGATATTATTGCTCTCTTCCTCCTGATGTACATAGTTTCTTTTCCTGGTAAGATTTCTTGGCCAGGCCCTATAGTCCCCCACTTTTTATTTTGTAGCTACAGGCCTAGCACAGAACAGGTCCTCAATGTATCCTTGCTCATAGTGATAAGATAGTGAATGGTTTTAGGAATCCAGATTTTCAGTAATAGTATAACTACGGCATGGGGGTGGCACTCCACATTGTAGGTACTTGATAGAGGATTCTAGACCCAAATTTAAAATGATCAGGAACTAGATCTGCCAGATGGGAGTAAGTGCAAACCACTCCAGCAAAATCTAATTAGAACAGCAGAGCCTAGGGAATGTTGAATGAATTCAGAAAGCAGTTTCATAGTGCAGAGGTTTAGAAAAGTCACTGCTTGGAAGAAGTACAGAATCCCAGGATCAATGTACATCAGAGAAGAAAGGGACTGGAAGATCCTCTAGTTCAGCTGTGGGAGAAAAAGAGAGACCTAGAAGGGGGAACAATATCTTCAGTGTCACATGGTGAGTCAGTGGCAGATCTGGGTTCAAGATCCAGGCCTTCCGATTCCCAAAGCAGTCCTCTTTCCAAACAGCAAGGAAGAACTAGTATTTACTGAAGGACAACTGTGTGCTCAGCATTCTATCTTATTTAATCCCTTACCTCAAAAGCGTTCACTTAAATTTGCCTCCATCTTGTAGATGAAGCAGTTAAGAAGCAGAACTAACGTGCCAAAGGTCGTACTCCCAAGACTTCTGTTCTCAAAGACTAGGATTAGCTTCATATAGAGTACAATGTGATTGGAGGCCCGCACCCCCAGTTGTGCAATACTGCACCCTCAGTGAGGGGTCCCCAGGTTTGGCTGGAACACTGGTGGCAAATTTCTTCTAGTTGGATAATAAATTTCTGTTTGTTCCTTCTAGTTTACTCCATCCCTCCCCCTCATTACTTAATTTATTATTTCATAGGGAACAAAGGGATTTTTAAAAAACCACCAGTGAATCATTCGAGCTCTATCTGGGTAGCATAGAAGGTATAATAAGGACTGTCTCAGTGACTTCATAGATTAGCAGCTGTTGGCAGGCAGTGCTTGATCAACTGGGATACAAATCCCCATCCTGCTACCATGTGCCCTCAGGCAAATTACTTACCCTTTCTGAGCCTCAGGTTCATCATCTGTAAATGAGGGTAATAATAGTATCTACCTCAAAGGGCTGCGACGGGTCCATTTTGTTTATTTATTTATTTTCATTTATTTTACTTAGTTATTACTATCATTAGTTGCTTTTCTTTTATTTTTTTATTGAAGTATAGTTGATTTACAGTGTTGTACCAACCTCTGCTGTACAGCAAAGTGACTCAGTTATACACATATAGATATTCTTTTTTTTATATTCTTTTCCATTATGGTTTACCGTAGGAGACTGAATATAGTTCCCTGTGCTATACAGTAGGACCTTGTTGTTTATCCATCCTATATATAATAGCTTTCATCTACTAATCCCAAACTCCCAGTCCTTCCCTCCCCCCTCCCCCTCCCCCTCGGCAGCCACAAGTCTGTTCTCTATGTCTGTGAGTCTGTTTCTGTTTTGCAGATGGGTTCATTTGTGCCATATTTTAGATTCCACATGTAAGTGATATCATATGGTATTTGTCTTTTTCTTTCTGACTTAACTTGGCTTCGTATGACAACCTCTAGCTGCATCCACGTTGCTGCAGATGGCATTATTTTGTTCTTTTTTATGGCTGAGTAGTGCTCCATTTTAACCTGTGTACAAATGATGGGGCATACTATTGTGGTACGTCTGTAAGATCCAGCAGATGTGCCCCTGAGTGGTTTCTTGAAGAGTCAGGCTTTCTCATAAAATTAGGGGTGAAAGTCAAGGTGATAAGCAACAGACCCGGCCCAGACAGAATTATTGCTGGCAAGCCCAGTCACACAAGAGCCAATTATTAACCCTGAAGAGAGCCATGCCATTATTTTGATCTTTGGTTGGAATTAAAAATTCACTAAGGATTTTCCTCATTACTATCTCCCCCAAGCAGTTAATTCTTCTTTTTATATCTAGTGAGGTTATTCTTGGCCTTGGAGCAACTTTAGTGTTTTATTAATTCATTTCACAAACATTTATCTGGTACCTACTATGTGTTGGCTAGGCATTAGTGCAATGAAGAAGATCCTTAGGAAATCCCAGTACAATGGGCTCTGTTCCCCATAGAGAGTTGCCCTCGTTGCCTACCCCTTGTAGTTGAAAGTATGAGGTCCTGTAAATACAGAGATAGCAAACAGTTCGGTAGCTTTGTCACAACACAGACCAGAAACAGGGACAGTTTATGAATCAGAGGAACGCCTTTCCTAATGGGTATAAGGCACAGGTGGAAAAACAATGAACTCAACCTGGGGGTGCTAATTAAGGCTGCACAGAGGAGGGAACACTTTATTTGGGTCTTGAAGGTAGAGTTCATCAGGAGAATCTGGAAGTGGAGTATGGGAGGAAGGAGGAGGACATTTCAGGCAGAAGGAATGGCATTTTCCAAATCCTATGCTTGGCAGACTATGTGACATATGTCTATAGAACTGCAAAAAATTTACTATAGCATCAGGAGAGAACAGGGAGATGGGGGGTATAGGGAAAGACAAGGGCCAAGTGGAGAAAGGCTTTGCATGCATCATCTTGAAAGAGCTCTCCACATTTACTGACTCCACTTCATTCATCCCCATTCTTTTTTTTTTTTTTTTTTTGCGGTACGCGGGCCTCTCACTGTTGTGGCCTCTCCCGTTGCGGAGCACAGGCTCCGGACGCGCAGGCTCAGCGGCCATGGCTCACGGGCCCAGCCGCTCCGCGGCATGTGGGATCTTCCCGGACCGGGGCACGAACCCGTGTCCCCTGCATCGGCAGGCAGACTCTCAACCACTGCGCCACCAGGGAAGCCCATCCCCATTTATTTTTGACTCATTGTGGGTCCTTCCACTTGCAGCCTTACTCTCTGAATCCAAATCTAATGGAAAGAGACCTTTCTATATTTAGCTCACCTGACTTCTCAACAGAGTGTGAGATGTGATAAACAACCTTCATCCTCAAAGTGTCATCTTCCTTGTATTGTAAGATATCACTGTCTCCTGGATTATGCTGTTTCTCTGGACTTTTCATGGAAGTTTTCATTATAACCTCCTTTCTCTCTGCCTGACCTTTAATTGTTGTGGGTTTTCAGGATTTTGTCCTCTGACTTCTTTCTCTACTTTGCAACTCTCTTTTGTTGATCTTATACACTGCCATGTCTTCAGTTACCCTCTATCAATTGATTACATTCAAATTTATATCTCTGGCCCAGCTTTCTGTTACAAGATCCAGTATGTCAAATCGTCAGCTGGATCTTGCTACTTGGATACTCTACAGGCATCATCAGTTCAACGTGTCTAATAGAATACATTATATTTCCCAACCCTTCCTTTAGTGTTCCCTATCTCAGAGACTTATATCATTTTCTCACCAGTTGCCTAGCCCAGAATCATCTTGGAGTCCTCCTTTTTCCCCCTTACCTTCTACATCTTGTCAGTCACTAAGTTATTATTGGCTTTACCTTCTTAATCTCTTTGAAGTTTTTAATGTTGGTGGAATTCATCTCCATTCCTCTACGTCTTTACTACCACTCTCTTGGTCTGCCATCATTTCTCATACGGATTACTACAACAGCCTCCAAACTGGTCTCCCTGCCTCCAGTCTTGCCCCCTTCCAACCCATTCTCCACACTGCTACTTGAGTAATCTTTAGAAAATGAAGATCTTATTACATCATTTCTCTGCTTAAAACTATTATCTACAGGATTAAATCTAAAAACTTACGAATGGCATATAGGACTCTTGGTGACCTGGCCCCTGCCTTGGTTGACATCACAGACCTGAGCGGAACAAATGCATATCTTTTTCCTTTTTTAACCTCTGGGCCTTTACTGTATATTGTTCCTTCTGCCTAGAAGGCTCTTAGCAACGACCCCCTTGCAACCCCACTCAGCTGGCTAACTTTTCTTTCAATACTTAACTCAGAGAGACGTCCTTCCCCCTCCCTCTTCTCCTCCCCTGAAATTTGGGTTTGGGTGATCCTCTCTGTTTTCCTCTGTCTGGGCTACCTCAGTCATAGCACTTCTTACTCTGCTTTGCCATTATCTATTTACATCTGTGTCTGTCCCCAAGAGGGTGGTGTGGTGGAGAAACATGGACATATTTGAAACTATAATAATGATAAAAATATCACTAATATAAAGTTAATGACCTGCCAAACCCTGTTAAAAGTGTTTGCTGTATGTTAATCCATGTAATCCTTACAACACTGTGAGATGAGCAACTATTACTGAAGTTGAATCAACAGTACTTGGTGATGGATTGAATGAGGGGCAGAGAAGAAGGAAGAGTCTCAGCTGACTACCAGGTTTCTGACCGGAGCAAGTAGGTGAAGGGCAGATGGACGCACCATCTCCTGAGATAAGGATTACAGGAAGTAGAGGAAGAGGAGGACTTTTGGTCAGGGTAGGGGAGAGAATCTTCTAGTGTAGGGACTGCCATTCCTTTGCCATTCTTTCATAACTGTTATTTCCAGAAGTTTCAGGAATAATGTGCGTAACATACCTTTTCTTCTGATTGACAGGCATTTGGAAACAACAGTGTCCATCTCGGGACAGCAGACTCACCTTCCAGTATTTCTTCATTAGCCTGCTGGAAGCAGGAGAGCTCTGTTCTTGGGACCCTGGCCTTTCTCTCACCTTATGCTCTGGTTTGTGGCTCCCGGAAGACAGCGAGGGCTCCGTGGCCTTGCATCCTTCAAGCTCCTGTGGTGGTTGTGCCTCCTGGCCCTTACGTCCCTCCCACAGCGGATATGGGCACCCCCCTACAAGATAGGGGTGGTGGGCCCTTGGACTTGTGATCCGTTGTTCTCAAAGGCCCTGCCCGAGGTTGCCGCTCGGTTAGCCATTGAGCGGATCAACAAGGACCCATCGTTTGACCTGGGTTGCTCTTTTGAATACGTGATTCTCAACGAAGACTGCCAGGCTTCCAGGGCTCTATCCAGTTTCATTTCCCACCACCAGATGGCCTCAGGATTTATTGGCCCTGCCAACCCTGGCTACTGCGAGGCAGCCTCACTCCTGGGAAACAGCTGGGACAAAGGGATTTTCTCTTGGGCCTGTGTGAATTATGAATTAGACAATAAAAATAGCCACCCGACCTTTTCTCGGACACTCCCTTCTCCCATCCGGGTGCTGGTAACCGTCATGAAATATTTCCAGTGGGCTCACGCTGGAGTCATTTCCTCAGATGAAGACATTTGGGTGCATACAGCCCATCGAGTTGCAAGTGCTCTTCGGAGTCGCGGCCTACCTGTAGGGGTCGTCCTGACCACAGGACAAGACAGCCAAAGTATCCAGAAAGCTCTACAGCGGATTCGCCAGGCAGACAGAATTCTCAGTGAGTGCCTTCTCCTGGCTCAGCTTTAAATGTGGCTTCAGTGAAAGGATATGACAATGTCCAAAATTTTCCTATCCTCACACCCTAGGATAGCACATCACTCTCCAGTTCTTCATGCATTTGCTCCCTTTCAGTCACACTCGGGCCCCAAGACTCTCCTGCTTCAACAGAGCCTATCTCAGCACCTGGGTGGGGAAGATTAGCATCAAGAGCAGCTGTGGTCACACACCCTCCATGCCCTTAGGACCCCAGCAGTTTCAGATCAGCCTAGAAGCGGTGTTCTTATAGCTCTGTTTTTGTCTGGTCTAGTCACTGAAGGGAGATTTACCCTTGATTCTCTTCTGGGTACTTTCCCTCATAGGTGCTCAGTGCCCTTGTGTCATCACATCTCACTTAGAACCTGTCTTCTCTGGACTCAAAAATGCACACCCACCCCTTCTCACTTTCCACTCCCTGAAAGCAGGGCTTCTCTCTCTGCAGCACACAACAAGCCGATGTGGAGGGAGCTAGCTGATAATTCAAAGCATATTAAAATGAGAAGCCTGCCTAAATTGTAACCTTTCCCCTCCCAAGAGAAGTTTTATGTTCAAAGATGATTCTTAAAAAAAAAACACAAACAAACAAAGATGATTCTTGCAGAGACCATGGACCAAGTGTAAAGCAAAGGACTGACACACTGACCCAGGGCGAGTTGGGTGCATTTTGGGAAAGGGGAGGGCTCTTCCTGGTCCTCTTAAATCAGATGGAAGTCTTTTACATATACATACTGCAAGCCTTTGTGACACTTCGTTTTGATTTTTTTTCTATTCGAATTTTTTAATCTCCACTTTACCTTTTTTCTGGAAAGTAGCAGTGATCTGTGGGAACACTGCTCATCCTCTCTTGCAGTCACTCCATCGCTTTAGGACAGATAGCTCAGAAACTACTTGTCAAACTGATTACTTCTAGGATTAGTCCTGGTCCCAGTCATTTCCTTAACACAGCAATGGACTTGTTAGAGAATGGTCCAGCTTAGGGCTGGCCTATACCCAGGAGCCCATTTTAAGTTTCAAGTGTCTCCAGTATTGGACCTTAATTATGATCATTATGGGAGGATGAGGGCAAGAATTTTTAGTTCCAGGAACTATAGTAGTCTGCTTCCAGCTCCAGTCTACAAGATCCTATAAATGTTAAGCAATCAGTGTGGCTCTGATTACTTCATAATAGAGCTTGATTCTTTCAAAGCAGAGCACAGAATTATTTTTAAAGATATACAACCATTTCCAGGGAGGAATCATGCCAGAAACAGGCTAACATACTTAATATCATAACTTTATAATATGTTACAAATCTTCATGAAGCCCAGTGTCTCCTGCAAGTTTACATTCCATGAGTGTTTCACATCCCACCCATTCTAAATAGTATACTCTTTGAAATGACATTTTGGCCTCTACCATGAAATGTTAAATAAATCCAGGCCCTGAAGCTCTTTGGGTTGTCAGACTGAGAGAAGTTAGGATTGAGTGTTTACCACCCACAATTCTTTTGAGGCAGGGAGGTAGCAAATGTACATATTATCGCCATACTATTAGAGATGCATTCCTCTAGGTCAATGGTTCTTACTCTGGCTGCACACTGGAAATACCTGGATATCTTTTCAAAATGATTGGGGCCAGAGTACCACCTCCAGACATTCTGATGGTCTGTGGTGAGGCCCCAGCAAAGGTATTTTAAAGAGCTTCCCAGGTGCTTGTAAAATGTAGCCAGAGTCAAGAACCACTGCTTCAAGTTCAAGAAAATGCAAATAAATGTTCCCTACTTTAAGTTACCAGACAAATTTTTGTCTTAATATGACTTTGTTTAATCAGATTGCTTTCTGTATAGCAGTGTGGATCAGCTCGCTAAGGGAATGAAAATTTTAAGATGGGGGTAAGGGGGTAGGAGGCTGGAAGCCTAGAGAGGGAGGTATGTGGTTATGCAGCAAAGAAAGACCCTGGGTAGGGAGAAAAGCAGCAGAAAGCGCAGTAGGGACTCAGAAAGGGAGATGAAAGGGAGTGAAGACAAAGCTCTGCTCGCCAAGATTTTGCCCCGGGTTTCTGACAAAACATAGGCAGACTCAGGTGAGGTGTGCTGGGAACTTAGTGTTATGAATCAGAACGTGGGTAGGTTGGGGCGGATGCAGGGAAACTGAGCCATTGGCTGAGCTGCGGCCTGAGTAGGACCTCGGGCACCTGAGTGTGCACTGTCCAAAAGCGTGCGTGGTGCTCACACTTGGCACAGCTAGTTTTTGGTATCTGAGGGCACTCCAAGTGATGGGTGCGATATGACAGGAGGACTTGCAGAAGGGGAGTGAGTCTTAAAGTAAGGTAAGCTTGTTGTCCACTTGATCATCCATTGAGACTAGTGCCCCAGCCAATAGGAGCATGATTCAGAGTATGAATATAAATAGAGTATCAGGACTTTAGCCACGAGGCCTAGGGTTCAGGGCACATCTCCAGTCCAATCAGAGAATGGGAGATCTGGTGAGAAACTGCGCTAGAAGTTAATGAGTATCGATTGCACCAACTGAGCAGTAAGGACGGTTACAATACACCATATCCAGCATCTACTAGATCAAATCTCTAGCTGATCTTCTAGCCCCTTTCAACTGGTGGGACTGAGCCTGTGAAAGTATTCCTAGCTGTTGACTATTGGGACTGAAAGAGCACTGAGGTTTTTGTGGTGACCTCAGCTGAGAAGGGCTGAGGAAGGCAGTGCCTGGCCTCTTCCTTATTTTGCTGGGTATGAGACTACTTCTTAACACTGTGGACCCCCAAGTAAACCTTCAGAGAAGGACCTTTTGTGATGTACAAAATATAGTGGAAAGGGATCCCTTTGGAGAGGACAGGCAATATTTGGAAGTAATGGAAATAGCTGGAAGACTGGTTTTGTCTGACCTACTCACTATAACAGTGACCAAAGCCCCATGTGGCAGTGGCAGTGGTGGCGGCAGTGAGAGATAGTGTTGGGGAGGGAGGGTAGAGCTGCTATGCCACTTCTCTTCCTCGTAAATTTATGTTTCCAATTATCACTGGCACATTACTGGAATCAGAAGGAATGTCTTTCTCAGAAACTGGTCTAAATTTTGCTTACACAACAGCAGGACAATGATAAAATTTAATAGTAAAGATGATCATAACAATAATAATGGTCGTGGGCTCTTGGGAAGGGAAACAGCAGGGGTGTTACTAGAGGCTGCCATTGAGACAATGAAAGCAACCATAATACCACTTTACATGTGAACAGCTCTCTACAGTTTACGAGGTATTTGCATATAGATAATGTCATTTAATCCTCAGGGTTATCCAGGAGCAAGGTATTTTCTTCCAAGTTTTACAACAGCTGTGAATCTCACATAACAAGTAGGTAGGTGTATGCATTATTAACACCAAAGAATGGGGTAAATGAAGTCCCAGAGAAGGGGGGATTCAGGATTCAGCCTCTCCCAGATTGTCAGCTCACTTCTTTTAAGCTTCAGAGGCAATTACCAATTAACTTTGTGTCTGACAAAGTCATATAGGAGAGATATTAATCAAGGACAAAGGCCTCAGCTTACAGGCAGGGCTGCTGTGTGTGGCTTTCCCTGCCCAAGGGAATCTAGCTGAGTGGGCATGAGGGCCAAAATTCAGTTCACTCTCTGCTCCTTAAACCATGAGTCCTGTTGGAGATTTTGATCCAATGGCACAAAAGAGCATCACTCACCAGGCAGAGCACCTGAGGGATTGCAATTACCCAGAAGTTCTTTTGCTAATTCTCAACAAAGACTAGCAGGAGGCCCCGCTAAAAAGCTCTTTAGAGAACTTTTCAAATGGCTATTTCGAGCCCTCCTCCCTTCTCCTCACCTTTTTGCCTATCAATGCTTGGCTGATTGTGAAATCCTTTCAATGTGGGTTTACAAGGTTGTTGAACCATTTGGGGATTTCTTTAAATCCTTCCAAATTGGGAATGCTTCATTACAGTATGATGTTCGGTAACTAGGACGCAGTCAGAATGTCCTTCTCTCTCTCTTTTTTTTAAACATCTTTATTGGAGTATAATTGCTTTACAATGGAGTGTTAGTTTCTGCTTTATAACCAAGTGAATCAGTTATACATATACATATGTTCCCATATCTCTTCCCTCTTGTTCTTCCAAAGTCAGATACTTTATTACTACCTCATTGTCAGGGACCTGGCTGGCCTCTTCCATCTATTGAAGATTCTTGACATAAAAAAAATAATAATAATAATAATAGCAATGATAATAGCTAATATTTATTGAGAATTTGTTATATGCTAGTCATTTTGCAAGGGTTTTATATGGACCATCTCATTCAATTCTTGCAACCTCCCTATAAAGTAAGGCCAATTACTATTTAATGCACTTCACGAATGAGACTTTGGAGGCTGAGAGAGGTTAAATAACTTGCTTAATGTCACACAGCTAGTGAGTGGGAAAACTAGGATATGTATTCAGGTTGATCTAAAGCAGTGCCTCTCAAACCTAAGTGTGACCGGAATCCCCTGGGGGGCTTGCGTCCCTCCTCCAGAGTTTCTGACTCAGGAGGGCTGGGATAGGGTACCAGAATCTGCATTTCTAACCAGTTCAAGGTGGTGCTGATGTTGCTGGTCCAGGGATCATACTTTGAGAATCACTGGTTTAATGACTTACTCACTTGACACCCTGTGTTCCATGGTGTATAATTTAGCCCTTCCATTTTTCTCTCTTAAATTTTGGGCCCACTGATGAAATTCTTTTAAGTGCCTCAAGGTAACAAGTATCGCCCCAGTTTTCCTACAGTAGTAAGAATAGTGATACTGTAATACTATGGCCAAGAGCCTTAGTGATGATAGGGAATTTGGTATACAGTTTGGTATAGATAAATGTAAGTAAATGTAAATGGTGAAAGGACAACTTGCTCTCTTGAATGGGTCCACTATCAGTAATGATATATTTATTGAAGACCCAGCCCAGGAGGACATCTAAACATCTAGGCTTCCTGCTTTTAGGAGGCCTTACCTGCATAGCAATTTAGGAAAAGCTGAAGAAAACATACGTTGCAAAGTATGGAGAAATATTAAAAACATAAGCTGGGCAGCAATGTGAAGGCGATAAAAGTACTGGTAATAACAGTTTTACTGGGTAAGAAAAAACACGATCTGATGCAGACAGAATGGCCATTGAATGTAATATGTGTCTGACAGCATGCTGAGCTACTTGGACCAGTTTGACACTGGTGGCAGGTAAGTTAAGTGGTGGTCTCAGGACTTAAGGCCAAAAATGTGTGCAGTGTCCTCAGTCGAGAGAAATAGCCACACATCGTGTGCTACAGTGTTCTTAAAGTGTGGTTTGAGGGCCTCCTGCACTGAATCACACTTTGGGCGGTGGTTGGGAAACATGCAGATTCCAGAGCCTCCCTCCCTCTTTTTATGTATCCATTTTATAGAGTGCGTGGGGGAGAACTGAGGGGAGGAAGGTGTGACTCTACTTGTTTCAGAGTGTGGCCAGATGGGGCTGAATCCTGGGGGAATGTGAGACCTGGGATAAATCACACTGTACGCCCCCCTCCTCCTCTGACCTGCTTGCTCTCCCATCTCTCAACACTCGTTAACACAAAATAGGTTAAAATGAAGGTTAGTGGTAGGAAATGTCGCAAAAGGGTTAAAATGAAAATTAAGGACAATAGAATGGAGGGTTTCTGTGGGTTGGGAGCAGTATTGTGGGCTTACAATATGAATATGACTCCTAAGAACTTCTTCAGCAATAGCTAGTGAAACCATTTTCATCTCACAAGGTGTGAGACTGGGCCCAGGTTCCTCCACCAAGCACTCCATAGCCAGTAATCTGGGGGAAATAAAATTTGCTTTTGGAGAAACATAGTTCCTCCACCTCGAGGAAGTATTGGATAGAGTATTTCAATATAGGAAGAGAGGTAGGAATTGAGTGACTTGGGAATTGGCTTCTCCTAGAGTTAGACATTTCCTGCTGCTAGCATTGAGGGTGAAAGAGAGGGTCCTGAGCAGCCTGCCATAGTGGGTACCACAGTATGAAGACATAGCTACTAGACAACTCAGTTGGGGCTCAGGTGGCTCAGAGAAAGCGCTGATATCATATCCTAGTGAGACGGGATCTCAGGAGGATGTATCTCCTGGTCCTTGTTTAGGCTATAGAGTGGCTTGACTGTTAACAATCGGGATGGAAACTTACAAATTAATGTTACTCAGTGATCACCTGTTGACCCAGGTCTTGTCAAGGATTTACGGTTTCTGTCCACTAATCCTTTCCTGACAACTTACAGGTAAAATCCCATTTTAATGAATGTCATTTTGAGATAATAAAGCTATTTAGTAAAATAATCATGTAGAACAGATGCATCTACAAATCCCTACTGACAAAGCACTCAATCTATTAAATTAAGATGGTGCTGTTTGAATTCAGTATTTATGCTTTCTGTTTTAATCGTGTTCGATGGAAAAGTCTTACCTTGCAAAAAATAGAGTAGCTTGTGATCATTCCCTCGAAGCTTCCATTTCATCATCTGTAAAATAATGGGGGAGTAAGACAGGCTAGATGGTCTCAAAGGGTCTTTACAGTAATAAAAATTGTGACTCTGCCTAAAATGTCCTCTGTGTGGGCCAATGAAAGGAAAATTAACGGGAGGGTAAGGTCTTGAGCACAGTTAATGACACTGAACATTAAACACAGGCATGTTATTATCTACCTGCCCAGCAAATATCCCTTCGAATTGTTCTTCCATACTAGCAACCCAAAATGCCCATGTCTCGCATCTCAAGGAACCCACAAAAGATACCCAGATACAAAACTTCTCTTTCTGAAATTTTTTCAAACATTCATTGTTCACTGGGTATATAATATGTACCAGGATACAGAAATAAAATACAGTTTTTGACTTCAAGGAACTCATGGTTTCAGAGTAGAGGCTGACATAAATAACTAAGGGCAATGAATCTTGTAACTGCCATGACAGAAGTCAGTTCAGGTACAGTGGGACTCTAAACCAGTGTCACAAGTTGGTACCCTAGTAAAAAGAATGGCAGATGGAGATCTGTGTGCAGGAAGCTTACTGGGGGAATGCTTTCAAGGATAACACTTGTGAAGGAGAGGCAGCAGTAGGATTGGAAAAATTAAACTGTCATGCAGTCACAACAAAGGTCCCAGCCAGTCCCTGTGGGAGCTCTGGAGCTGGGGTGGCCCTTCAGTGTTGTCCAGAATTAAGGAGTGTTGGCCTTTATGCCTCCATATTGACCAGTCATTGGGTACAGGCAGATACAGAGAAAGGGGTGCAATGTGATAATAATTGTTTAATAGCCAGTTTATCGGGGGAGGAGGGGAAAGCCCTGATCTGTAGCATTTGCTAATTTCCATGGTGTTATAACACCCACCATGGCCAATTTCAAGCTACCAACATGACATTAACTAGTTCATAGTATCCCTGAAAATTTAACCATAGTCTTTTGTGAACCAGCACAAGCCAGCTCCCAACACACTACTGTGGTTCTCCTCAGCTGAGGGCAATTCCCTGAGAGGTATCAGCTATTATCTCCAAACAGTCCCAGCAGCTAGGAGAATGAATGCTTCATTCCTGAGGGTTGCATCTGACTGGCACACCGCAGCGCCCAATACACGTAGTATATGTTAAAATATTTGCTGTATTTCAACCAACACAAAGCACTTAGTTCTATTTAACATTTCCCATCCAGGGGAGTCATTTTAATATTCCTTTAAGTTAATTAAATGAATTTTATCTCTATTGGGTAACCTTGGTCTCATAATCTAATCTCTGTTTTTGTAGAAGATCCCAATACTGA
Source organism: Leucopleurus acutus (assembly GCF_964270905.1). Taxonomy (NCBI): domain Eukaryota; kingdom Metazoa; phylum Chordata; class Mammalia; order Artiodactyla; family Delphinidae; genus Leucopleurus; species Leucopleurus acutus. Next base: position 95,040,905 of record NC_139148.1, on the reverse strand, counting down.
CCCGCTTGCCAAGGATACTGTTGGAAGAACTGACCAGCTACCCGAAGCACCTGACTAAACTCAGTTTTTCCCCTCAATGGACATGTTACTGAATTAATTTGACCAAAGTGATTCATGTTTAATGATGTAGCCAAACTTCGGGAGTTAGGGGCCTTCGGTTCTAGTTTCTCTTTCTAAATCCAATCATTGCCTTGTTGGACCTCTCTGTCACTCCATTTTCCCATCATACAATGTGTGATGATGAACAAGGGAGGCTGAATTCCTTGTGTGGCTCAAGAACTAGCTCCAAAGATATCCCTAGAGTATTCAAAGGAAGGTTTGCGCATCAGAATACGTGTAGAACCTCTCAGGGTAATTATATTGAAGGAGCTAATGGTCATTTGAAAATTCAAGTTATGGTGTGTGTGTTTGGTATCTAAATCCACTTCATAACTTACTAGGTACACCTTAAAAAATAAAGGGTACCATCTCTGGCTCAAAGGGGAAATTTTCTGAGGGTATCTAACAAGTGCAAAGAAGGTTTTTGAAAACAGATGAGGCAATACGTAAATACCAAAGACCAGTCATTGAACGTAGTTTAAGCATACTCAGTTCCTGAGATTAAAGGTTCCATGTAAGCATGTATAATTAATAGTTACCAAAGGCAGTAGGGTCTTTGCCTTTCTTCAAGGAGCTCAGAATACTTGCCAGGCATTATCTAATTAAACTACTCAATGTACCTGTGAAATGCATTGGCATCTACATTTTAAAGATGTGGGCAGTGAAGCACAAGTGGGCTTAAACTAAACTCATTTAGCATGCCAAGGGCGAAATTGGATACAAGACTTTCAGTCTCATGGTCTAGCTGCCACTCTTCAACCGTGGCCTCCACTAATCCACTCTATTCTAGCATAGCCTTGCCAAACAACATAGTTTCATAAGTCTAGGAAGAATTAAAGTGAGTGCAAAGTAATTCCAATGATAGGGAAGTTGGATTTTTTAAAATTGAACATATCACCCGTAATATTAGTAGCATTTATAGCAGAGAGTGAGTTGTCTATAATGGCCTTGGTAAGGGTGGGAACAGTTGGTCAACATCTGTTAGAATGTATGTCTGTAGGAGGTAGGCAATAAAAAGCAACAGTGGCTATGGGAATATCACCCATCTTCTCCCTCTAGCCTTCTTATTCTTAGTTATAATAATAGCTACCATTTATTGAGCGCTGTGTGCTAAGCCCATTGTATGTATTCCCCCTTCAGTCATCACTACCACCCCACGAAGTACATATTTACTATCTCCATTTTATGAATGAGGCAGAGAGAGGTTAAGTAATTTACCTAAGGGTATACAGCTAGTAACTGGTGATGTTAGGATATAAACCTAGGTTTTCCAACTCCAAAGCCTCTTCATTATGCTACCTCCCACTTGCTATATTTGTTTATTTCAGTCTAGTACCAGTCTCTGCAGCCTGTAGACGTGTCTGATTTTTCCCTATTGCCTAATTAGAGTCCCTGAAATACCTCAGCCTCAACTCAGGGTTTCAACATCTTGTTCATCTAAAGACATAAGATAGATATCATTTACAAATTGGTTATAATACAATTATTTGTTTCTCCCAGTCTGTAGTTTTTGGTACTATATTTTACTAACATATTGCCACCGTAACTTCCCTGCTTTGTCGGTTTCAGTAATCATCATGTGTATGCATTCGACCTTGATTGGGGGAGAGACTCAGACGCATCTCTTGGAATGGGCTCACGATCTGAAAATGACTGATGGAACCTATGTCTTTGTTCCCTATGACGCCCTGCTCTACAGTTTACCTTATAAGCATACCCCCTACCAGGTTCTAAGGAACAATCCAAAACTCCGGGAAGCCTATGATGCTGTGTTGACCATTACAGTGGAGTCCCAAGAAAAGACCTTCTATCAAGCCTTTATGGAGGCAGCAGCTAGAGGTGAAATTCCTGAGAAGCTGGAGTCAGATCAAGTAAGTGCAGATTCACAAGTTAATCATGAACAGAAAACCTCAAAAATCAGGAAGGTTAAAAAAAAAAATCAGGAAGGTAAATATTTTTCCTATCAAGTGCCTCTATTCCATAGGAAACTCAGTCAACAGCAGGCAACCACACACAAATTAAAAACACCTTTTGTTTGCAGAAAACATTTATAAAACAAAGATACATTATTGGAGGTTGTTTTTTTTTAAAATCTTCAAGCAACCTGCAATGATAACATATACAGCCATGAAGAAGAAATAAAATGTGTTTCAGAACAGGGAAACAAAACTTGAATATATACTAGTGCCGTTCAAGGGGGCCTAGTAAAAAGAAATCTTGTTTCTCACCCGAGTTTGGAACCAATTCAACAATAGGAGAGCTGGTATATAGGAAGATATTACTATTATTATTGATAAAGCTGGTGCTGGAGAATGCGGCTTCTGTCTACATGCATTTGAGTTTCCCAGTATTGAATCTAGGGGTTGATCAGACTTCTCCATCTAGTTACCAGCATTGCTGGACCCCTATATTTCTGCCCCGTGAGGACATGCCTTTTGTAAAACGTCCAGCCTGAAAGAGCATAGTGGAGCTTACTCCCAAGAGAAAGAAGTTAGGAAGGCTTGGGCTACACATGTTTAGTTCTCCTTCCAAACTAACCAGTCAGATTAAGTCACTCCTTTGTGGGAAGGAATGAGTAAGGGGTTGAAGAGGTCAGGTGTTTTTTGTTAGTAGAGCTATCTCTGTATGAAAGGAATCATTTGGAATGGGGAAGAATTCCTCCCTAATAATATACGAGAAATAATATTTATGTATGTATAGATGAATATATGTATAAACGTATTTCAGATCAAATCACAGCCATTTGAGGGCTAGTGGAAGGAAAAGCAGTGGGGACAGGATGAAAGCAAGGAAATGAATGGACAAGAGTAAAATGGACCCAAAAATGGACAAAAGACAAAAACAAAGAGGGAAAAATACAAAAGAGACAAGGACTATGAGAGGAAGAGGGGAAGGCCAAAGATAGTTAGATTAGAAAAAATACAGAGGGGGTTTTTATAGGTTAGAGGCCAGATGTAGAAGGCAGTCATTTTCAGAATGGCCCATCAATAAGTTTAAAAATTCTAGCATTTGCTAACACATTGTATTAGTTATAATGCTCTGTTATAACTAATACATTAGTTATAATGTATTAGTTATAATGCTCTGGCTGTAACTAAGAGACAGCTCAACACAAAATGGCCCAAGTAGTTGTTTTTTGTTCAAAACTGGAAGATATGGGGGCTTTAGGGTCAGTTAATTCAGCTGCTCAGTCATGTTATCAGTGAACCAGGTTCTTTTCATCTTTCCACTTTATAATGATAGCATGCTAGATTGCCCTCATGATCTGGGTCTTCTCCTGGTCCCAAGATGACTGCTACAGTTCCAGACATCATGTCCAAGTGCAACTGTCTGCAGACAAAAATGGGGAATGTCCCTCTCTTGTGTCTCTTTTTAAGAGTGACGAAATCTTGCCCAAATGCTCCTCAAGCAGACTTCTCCCCACACTTTCCTGGTCACAATTGTGTCCCATACCCATACCCAAACTAATAATTTAGAAAGAGGAATGAGATCATCGTGACTGACTCTATGGCTGCTGGAAAAGTGTGCAAAAAATTGAAATTCCATTAGCAAGGAAGAAGGCTATCAGGTAGGCTGGTGGTTGTGCCCAACATTCACATTCTCCATGATCTTCTCCTTTTTGTATACTATTTATTCCTTTATCCTGTGCACTGCCTCTCTATCTGAATAAATGATTCAGATGAAACTTAGGTTTTCTTATCTCTTTCTGTCCTGAGTATTGATAACAAAGATTTTGCAGATTCTTGTTCTAATAAAAAAAAGTGACCAGCAGAGATATTAACAGTGTTGGATTTAAACTTTATTGCCACAGATATGTTTGTAATAAATCTTTCTTTTAGGAGACACACACATGTTTAATTGAAAACAATTCATTGATTTGGTCAAGAAAGGCAAGAATCCCTCAAACTGCTAAGAATGATTGCTCAAACCAGTTGTTTGGTGTATTTATAAGCAAGCAATCATATGGTGAATTTTTGTACTTTTTATCCAATGATAGCGCATCACATAGATAAAAGACTAAGTCATCTTTTTACTTTAATCACAGGATTGAGGGAAATAGGAAGGGGTGTGTGTGTGTGTGTGTGTGTGTGTGTGTGTGTGTGTGTGTGTATCATATGTATGAGCAGATATTTTGATAAAAAAAATTCAGACCTTCTACTCTTAATGTTTGATCCAATCTCTTTGAGCTTGTGGAAAACATAAGGTAATTAAGGTGAAAAAAGACGCCATTAGTGTGGTTGCTAGGCAGCCTGTACGCTACTTTAGAGAAAGAAATAGAGAAAGTGAAAACAAAGACTGTAAAGCTTATTAAAAAAAAAGCTTTTTTGGGTACATTTCCACCCCCACTTTGCACATGCCTTGGCTTTACTTTCATAACCAAAGAATGATAAAAGAGTGAGACAATTATTTTCACATCTCTGATAAACAAAACCCCTTTTTTCCTAAATTACCTTGCTAAAAGGTATTTTTGAAGGGAGCTAGTATAGCGGAAAGAACATATGATAAGGAGTTAGACAAACACGGGTTTAAATCTCAGCTCTCACTCTTACTAGCTGCGTGTCCTTGGGCAAGTTACTTAGATTTTTGAGTCTCAATTTTACCATCTGTAAAGTGGGTTAGTGATCTACAGCTTCTAGGATTATTGTGAAGATTAAACAAAGTAATACGTGTGAAGTGACTAGCAGAGTGCCTGGCTTATAGCTACTTCCTTTCCACCTTTTCTTTTTGGGGCCAGGATGACCTTATTGGTTGATGGTGACCTAGCATCTAAGTTACAGTCTGACCTCAACTTCCTGCTCTCTTGAAGTTTTATGATTACTGGCACAGAATCGCTCAATAGTTCCAGCTTTCAAAATTATCTCACTTTCAGAATTCCAAATGGTATTTTCTCAGATCAAATTATGTAGCTCAATGTTTGCTTATCCCTTGGCTCCTGTTGTTTTTTCCTATTGAGTCAACAGATCAACAACTATTTATTAAGCACCTGCCATGTGCCATGTACTATGCTGAACTTCAGATAGAACAGTAAACAAGACAGGATTTTTGTCAGTAGTGTATTGGAGCCAGTTCATAAAAGCTAATTGTGTGCCTCTTTGCCAAACGCTGTGTTCAGTGGCATCATGTTGGTAGCTTGAATCAGGCATTGAGAGCATTAACACCACAGAAATTGGTAAATGCTACAAATAAGAGTTTTTTTTCCTTTTCATAGAGCTGTTGCCAACATTTACTAGCATATCACTTGTTCCTGCTCTTATGGGGCTTAAATTCTAATGAAAGAGAGATTGTAAATGAGTAAACAAATGTATGAGAAAGATGACTATATTTCTCCCTTGCCCAATAACTTCCAGTGGAATTGAAATTTCTATATATAGGCTATATTGCTTATAGAAGTGGTTTGCATCCTCTTTTAGTTTATACACTTGCCCATTCAAAAATTGTAAAAAACAAAAAACTAGGGCTTCCCTGGTGGCGCAGTGGTTGAGAGTCCGCCTGCCGATGCAGGGGACACGGGTTCGTGCCCCGGTCTGGGAAGATCCCACATGCCGCGGAGCGGCTGGGCCCGTGAGCTATGGCCGCTGAGCCTGCGCATCCAGAGCCTGTGATCCACAACAGGAGAGGCCACAACAGTGAGAGGCCCGCATACCGCAAAGAAAAAACAAAAAAAAACAAAAACATAAAAACAATTTTATACACAGTAAAATCTGTTAAATCCCTTATCAATTTCATTTGTTTTTCCTGAGGCTCTCTGTCCTCCTATTCCAATCTAAACTTGTTGTTCCCTAAGGCTGCTGTACAGCTGTTATGGTAGGATCTCTCTTTTCATCACCCTGGAAATTCGCTTTCTCTTTCTTCTGTGCCAGATTCACTATTCATGACTCTCATGACTCCCATTTTCTTGTTTACTCTCTCATTTTCGTTGAGCGCATCCTTTAGTAGCTTCTGAAAAAGGTATACAGGAGGTAAACTTTTGAAATTTTGCACTGAGAGTCTTTATTCTAGCTTCATTATTGATTGATAGTTTGATTAAATATATAAATCTAGGTTAAAAATTATTTTCTATTAGCACTTTGAAGACATGGCACATTGTCTTCTTATTTCCACCGTAGGTATTGAGAACTCCAATGTCATTCTTATTCCTGATCCTTTGAAGCAACCTGTTTTCACTCCTCCTTATCTCCCTTGGAAACTTTTAAGGTTAACTCTTTATTCCTGAAGTAATGAAATTTCATGATTATGTTTGGGTCTTTGACATGTATTATGCTGTGTATTTGGTGGGACCTTACAATCTAGAAGCTCATTCTGCCTAGAAAATTTTCTTATGTTATTTTTTTTGATAATTTCCTCAACAACATTGTCTTTGCTCTTTCTGAAAATATTATTAGTTGGATAGAAGATTGCCTGGGTTGATTTTTTAATTGTATTATTAGTTCTCTTGTATCACCCATATCTTTGTTTTAAGCTTTTCTTCCTTGAAGAATTCCTCAAGTTTGTGTTCTGACTCTTTTACTGATTAAAAAAATTTTGTTGCTATCATATTTTTAAGTTCCAATGATTGATTCTAGTTGTTTGATTATTCTATTTTTATAGCATCCTGTTTTTGAATATGGTATTTTCTCATATTTCTCTGAAGATATTCATTATAATTTCTTTGAAGTCTTCTTCTGCTCTTTGTGTTTCCCTCAGTTCCTAATTTTTCATGCTTCTTTGTTTTGGTCTTTCTATTTAATCTTGGAAGCTTTCCTTAAATGTCTGATGATCCTGGCTATCTGTATGTTTTTAAGAGTGAAGCTTTAAAAGGAGAATTTGAAAGTTATGTACATGGTGGTTATGTTGACCTGTAGGCTTTGGTATAGGGCAATTGGCTTGCCAGCTGTTGTTTTTTTTTTTTTTCCCCCCAATACCTGTAGATCTTGCCTCTTGAGCCAGTCACTTTCTTCAGAGAAGAATGTTTCAACCTCCTTCCTGGGAGTTGTAATCCTGGTTGTCACTATTCTAGGAGCCATGTTGGGGGAAGTAGACTGGGATTCTCATCATTAAGTATGAAGACTTTAACTTCATCGCTCTTTTTTTATGGCCCACCTCACTCTCACTGTCATTTGGGTCAAGTGTCCCAGCTCTAGAGCTGCTCTGAATCAGTTTAACCTGTTTCCTGCAGAGATCTGGTTCTCCTTAGTACAAGTGGGATGGCAGAAGTCTAACTGCTCCTTACACAGACATCCAAAGCCATCCCTCTTTCGTGCTCTGCCTAACCTCCACTTCTGTACATAGTGCCTCTAATTCCTAAGTCTTTCCAGGATTCACAGGGAGCAAATGTGCTTGCTGCTTACCAATATTCCCCTCTTCAGATACTTAGATTTAATCACCCTCCACTCTGCTAAATCAGTTATCACTCCTGTAGCAGCCTTCTATCTTCATATTCTGTGGTCAAGATTATACTTGTCTTCTAGTGCCATTAGATATGGTGGTTTATTGTTTCTGTTTCTTGTTCTCCTTGTTGTTTGGGAGTGACGTTTGAGAGGAGGAAGAGAGTGAAGGAAAAAAGTCTTGATTTTGCTATCATTAATCGGGAAGTCATGAAAGGAAAAAAAGAAGTTACAAAAGGTATATATGATATTCTTTTATTGGTGGGTTTAATGACAGTCCATGAATTAACTTAGCATTTATTTATTAAGCTCAGATATAACATGGTAGTTAAGAGCATGGGCTCTGAAGGTAGACTGTTGTAAACTTACTTAAGCTCTCTGTATCTTCTTTTCATTATTTTTAGATTGGGAATAATAATAGTACCTACCTCATAGAGTTGTTGTGAGGATTAAATAAGTTAATACACATAAAGAGCTTGCCTGGCACCTAATGATTCCTCAATAAATGTTTTTCATTATTATTGTTAATGTTGTTATTTTTATTATTATGATGGCCTTGGCACTCTGCTGGTGATATAATGGAAAACAAAATAGAAGCAAGATCTTTCCTCCAGTGAAGGGGAACAGTTTTACCATTTCAGGGTGCTAAGGACACTGGGTCCAAAGCTGGCACTCTATTACATATTTGTGACAAATTCACGACTGAGACTAGGGTCTTGAACACTAACTTCCATGATGATATTACCAGAGAGCCCTGTGTTCCTCTTCTTAAGTGCAAACAATAGCAGCTATCACGTAGTCAGTGATTATTCTGCACCAGGTAGTTTACGTAAATGATTCCATTGAATCCTCAGACCAAGCCTACAAATTAGGTATTATCAACTCCATTTTATGGATGATGAAACTGAGGCTCAAGGTAACTTGTCCAAGGTCATACAGCTGGCAAGTGGCAGAGCTGGGATTCCAACCTAAGTCTACTACCTGAAGTAATACAACCTGACCATTTAACCACACATTAGCCTTTAAAAAAAATTACATCGTGTCCCATGTCTAGTGCTTTACTCACAGTAACATTGCTAAGTGACTAATACTTTGATTTGAATGGATTGTTTTCCTCTGATATAGGAGGTGATAGGGCTTTATGAAGACCTGTGAAAAGAGAAAAATAAATCAGAATGGAGAGATTGCGGGGGTGGGACATCAGTGAAAAACTTCCTAATTTGGTCTCAGCATGATTGGGCAAGGATTATCACTTTGTACCTTTATATTTTGGCACAAAAAGACTTCTGAAATAAGATTTTAGTTCCTGCATTCTTCTCTTTCATTGTATTCCCAATGCTTGTTTTCAATGAAATTCTATTGGCTACAAATGCATATTGCTAGAACACACATTTTGGATATTTTTTCCAAATGTGGCCTTATTTGGCTAAGCAAAAGAAATCCTCTGGATTTCTCAGCCAGCCCGGGGGACCTTAAGCTCCTACACCTATTGTTTTCCATTACCATAAATATGGGTGCTTGGCAGGGGGATGCTAGGCCGAAGGCTATGTGGTTAGGACTGGAACATTCCAGGATGGGGCCCACTAGACAGGTTGTCAGAAAAGCTTGCCTGCAGCTCACAGTGGCTACAATTGTCTTTGTACTGCATTCTATGTAAAATAAGAGTGTTATCTTCATGAGTATCATCATATCAAACAGATTAGGCTATTAGACAGTTTTTGGCTAAGTCCAAGGGTTGAGATCATGCATTATTGGAGGTACCACCTTTGATAACAAGAATTCAATTACCCTTTGGCTTCTTGGTCTCTGTAGGCACCTGGCTTTTTGTTCAAAGGTGATGTTGCCATTTTGTCCTTCAAGTGGTGTTTTCCAAGCCAGGTGTTTTAATGTACACTTCCAAGGACAAAGTTCTTTGGAAATCCGTTTTGTGTCCTTTAAGCACAGTAAATCTGAACTGATGATAGTCAACTTGATGACACCATGCACCATTAAACTGAACAAATTCAAATATCACTGCTCCTGACCCAGACCTTGTTCTCTTGGATACAAGCTCCAAAAATGCCTAGGGTAGAGCTAGCTAAAGTCACTGAATAATAATGAAAGATAAGTTTCAATTATCATTCATTTATTCACAATTCATTCATTCATTCAGGCTCAGGTCTATACAGCACTCCAAACCAATAGACTGAGTCATCAGTGGTTTCACCATTCTGGCCTGTGATATAACAAGGCCATCTGCCCGACAGAAGGTCTTGCCAATCCTGTCTTGCTTCTTTAGAACCTAGTCAGAAACCAAGACAGAGGGTTGTAAAGAGTGTCCTTACTTTCCTTGTCCAATCCTCTATCTCTTTTTCTCATTATTTGCAGCAGTTGCAACTATAGAGCTTTTGTTACCAACGCTAACAGAGTATGCCTTTGGCTTATGGGAAGGGGCAATTACCATTGCTGAAAGGCACAGCAGGTAAAATGGCAACACAAACCAGCTAGAACACAAATCTAAGGCCTCACAGCAAGAGCGGGGCATAGTGACAGCCCCTCTTTTGCAACCAAATGCTATTGCTACAGCTATGTTCTTTCCTAGCTTCAAGTCCCCCTACCATACTTCTGTGGCTCTGCGCGCGCGTGTGCGCGCATGTGTGTGTACACGTGCATGTGTGTGTATGTGTGTGGTATGTGGTGGAGGCTGGAGAATCCTGAAGAACAAGCTTCAGGTTTCATTCATCTTGGGGAGTTGCTGTCAGTCAGCTCTAGCAGGGGTCAATCCGAGAGCACCAAGGGCAGCATAGGCTGGCCAGCTGAAAACTCTGTGCGATGGGTCAGCTCAGAGGTGAGGATGATGTCTTTAAGCGTTTTAATCTTTGCTTTTCGTTGTAGGTTAGATGCAGTCCCTTTCCCAGAAGGCTCTGTGCCTTTCAAAACAGAATACTAGCATTCTCCCTGTTCTCAGGGTCTTGCTGCCCTGTGGTTTTTTACTCATTTGTTTTACTAGTATTGATTTTATACTCTACCTTCCAGCCTTCACTTATCGTCATAACCTACCAAAGCCCCAGTAAACAGGCAGACTCTTGCAGCAATCCTAAATACAATTACATGGAACATCTGAGAACGTCAGGAAGGGGAGTTAGTAAAAACCCTTGAAGGGACCTCAGTGTGTGCTAGGCAACTAAGTGTGGATGCCATGGTGGCAGCACATGTCATCCATTCACCATGCCTATATCTATAGTGTGTGTTAAAGCAGGGTGGTGAAGGGAGATCATTGGAATAAAACTCAGGAGACTGAGATGTTGATTTCTGCTCTGCTATTAGATGCTCTGTTACTGGGGCAAGGTCTTTGGCCTGAACAACTGGAAGAATGGAGTAGCTTTTAACAAAAATGGGAAAAACTCATAAATGGAGCACGAAGATTTGGGGTAAAGATCAGGAGTTTGATTCTGGGTACACTGAAACTTAATATTTAAGTAGAGATACCAAGTAAGCAGTTGACTATATGACTGGAATTTAGGAAACAGGTCATAACTGGAAGTGTAAACCTGACATTTATGGCATAGAGTGGTATTTAAAGCCATGAGAGCAGATGAGATCACCAAGGAAGTGAGTGTAGATAGAGAGGAGGACCAAGGACTGAGCTGTGCGGCACACCAATGTTAAAAGATCAGAGAAATTAAGAAGAAACTATAAGCAAACCAAACAAAAAAGTCTGCAAGCTAAATTTGCTCCCTGGACTAGATCAAGATTTGGGAAGTTTCACAGGAGTTTAGAACTAGAAGAGACCACGGAGAACATCTATTTCAACCAAGAATGCTAAAATAAACTAAGAACCAAGAGACTTGGGTTCTAGTCCTGATTTTATGCCTAGGTGAGTGACCATGACCACTGCAGGACATCTGATCCTGTCCCAAATATCCATAAGACATTTGGTCCACACGAAAAAGTCCTTGATATTTGGTCTTGACCAAAACTTCCATCAACATTTGGTCCATAAGACATTTGGTCCATGCCAAAAGATCCTTGATATTTGGTCCTCTCCAAAACCATTTGGCATGGACCAAATATGCTCATGGACATTTTGGGTAGGACCAAATTTCCAGGACCTTTTGGTGTGGACCAAATGTCTTATGGACATTTTGGATAGGACTAAATATGACCAAATCTCAAGGACATTTTGGCATGGACCAAAATCTTATGACTATTTTGGACAGGACTAAGTGTTTGCTAATCGACCTTGACAAATCACTTAACTTCTTTGGGTCTCTCTTTCATATCTAGGAAGTAAGATCGCTAGACCAGATGACTCCCAAGGTTTAGACATTCATGATTCTATATCCTCATTTTAGAGAGGAAGAAACTGAAGTCCAGAGAGAGGGAATAAGTAACTCGCCCAACATACTGGCATTAGGAAAAGACCTCAGGCCAGTGTGTCTTCTTCTATACTGTTGGTCTTGAACCCTGTATGAATATTAGAATCCCTGGGGAGCTTTTCATAATACTGATTACTGGGTTCCTAACCTAAAGTGTCTCATTTTGTTGGCTGGGTTGTGTTTGGCGTTAGTATTTTTGACATCCCTCAGGTAATGTGCAGCCAGGGTTGAAAACCCTCTGCTCTACATTTACAAGGCATGGCAGTGTCTTGCTAGCTGCTACACCACTCTGCATCTTGACTTGTATTTCTAACACAAAAATGATTCACTCAATTTTAAACCCTTTTATGCAGATGCAGATTGTTACAGGAGGATAGCTTTCTAGACCTTATGAAACCAAAGTAGCAAGTATCAGCTTTCCCTGAAGCTCAGTAAAATGGCATCACCATAGCTTTCTTGAACTCCATCCTAGAAGTGAAATGTGAAAAGCCACGAAGCCATGGCCAGTGTGGGAGGAAGCATGGAGGGATCATTTGCTCTTCTTCCCCACCTTTTTGTGAAAAGAATACAAGGTTTGTTCCAAAAATAAACTTACCAGGTTAATGAGCAGGGTATCAGACACAGGACACAAATGCTGTTGCTTTTACCATATTTATATGAGAGGAAGAGTCATGCTTTCCATTGTAGCAGCCTTGTTGCTTTACAGTGGCTTCTCACCAAAGCTTTGCCACTTAGCACAGCAATAGGATATGGGATTTCTTGATTAAAACCTACTTTCTCTATACACAACATTTGGCTCTGTATTTGTGGGTGTGTGTGTCAGTGTGCATGTCTGCATGTGTATGAGTTGGGGTATATGTTTAAAACTGTATTCTAGTGTTCACTTTCTCTGGGGAGCACGTGTCTAGGAGAATAGCCTTTTTTTTTTTTTTTTTTTTTGCGGTACGCGGGCCTCTCACTGTTGTGGCCTCTCCCGTTGTGGAGCACAGGCTCCGGACGCGCAGGCTCAGCGGCCACGGCTCACGGACCCAGCCGCTCCGCGGCATGTGGGATCTTCCCGGACCGGGGCACGAACCCGTGTCCCCTGCATCGGCAGGCGGACTCTCAACCACTGCGCCACCAGGGAAGCCCGAGAATAGCCATTTTGAACTAAGTCGGGACACAGACCTGGACTGTGGAGACACATTATTTATAGTCTTACCACATACACCTACCACTCTAGTAGTGCCAACCAAATGATTTTACTGGGTTTCCCTGGTGGCGCAGTGGTTGAGAGTCCGCCTGGCGATGCAGGGGACACATGTTCGTGTCCTGGTCCGGGAAGATCCCACATGCTGCGGAGCGTCTAGGCCTGTGAGCCATGGACGCTGAGCCTGCGCGTCCGGAGCCTGTTGCTCCGCAACGGGAGAGGCCACCACAGTGAGAGGCCCGCGTACCGCGCAAAAAAAAAAAAAAAAAAAAAGATTTTACCGCGCGTAATGCGCTAGTAATTAACCTGGTCAATTTCCTTTGCATGCCTCTTGTCTAAAAAAAGATTTTACCGTGCATAATGCACTAGTAATTAACCTGGTCAATTTCCTTTGCGTGCCTCTTGTCTATTTCATACTTATTTTTTTAATGCCCTTTATAACTCTAAATCACTATCTTAGTTTAGGAGCATAAAAATATATTGTGTATGACTTGGTTTGCTCATAAAATTGTCATATTTGATATATTTAAAGATGTGAAGGCCTGGGGGAGAAAAACAGAAAATATTCAGGGGAGAAACCAAGCAAGTCCTGAGAAACAATTGTTTTTTTTTTTTTCCTCTGGGTCTTCATAGCTCACCTCCACTCAGACGTGCAGCCCTTAATAATGAACACAGGCTTGGAATACACTCTGAGATTGCTCTAGGGTGACTAGGGCTCAAGATAATTGTAATTTTTAAAACTAGGTTTCACCGTTGTTTGGAACCATCTACAATTCAATTTACTTTATTGCACAAGCCATGAATAATGCTATGAAAGAAAATGGACGGGCTAGCGCTGCCAGCCTGGTTCAGCATTCCAGAAACATGCAGTTCTATGGATTCAACCAGTTGATAAGGACAGATTCAAATGGAAATGGAATTTCAGAATATGTAATCCTGGACACCAACTGGAAAGAATGGGAACTCCACAGTACTTACACTGTGGACATGGAAGCAGAACTCCTACGATTCAGAGAGACCCCAATTCACTTCCCTGGTGGCAGGCCCCCTCAAGCAGATGCAAAATGCTGGTTTGCAGAAGGGAAGATCTGCCAAGGAGGTAAGGAGTGGAAAATCAATGGTAGTCAGTTTGGCTCAGCTTGGGTTACAGGGAACCTCTTTAGGAGGAGGCATATTTTAAAATTGGGACACTCATAGAATCAGTCATTTGCATTTAGGTGACATAAACATCTTGGCACTCTACATAGTTAATTTAAAATAATAAGGACAATGATAGGTACTTTGCAGCCTTAAATAACCATCCACAATTTAAAAGCCCCCCCTACCTGTTTTTAAAAGGATCCCACTCCCAAAGAGGTTTTTCTAATAAGAGGAAGGCATGATGCTTTTTCTTGGTCTTTTGTAGGCTGTGATCTGTGACTGTTCCCCCTGCTAGAAAATTCACCTGTCCTTCCCTTGATGTATCCAAATCCTTTCAATCAGGTTCCACCACAGAAATACCATTTTCCACCCTCTCCTCTCTGAACTCCCGTTGAACTAAAAGTCTGTACCTCACAGCTTAGCACAAAATAGCTTTTCAGTTGTTTCTTGTGTATTGATTGTGTCTCTTCCTCCCAAATGGACTGCTCGTTGAGGGCAGGGACCAGAGCTAATAATTCTTATACCCTCCAACCACCCAACACAGTTGGCATCCCGTATACTTGCATTTGATTGACTGATGGAACTCCTCTAGTTTGTGGAAGAGGGGAAACTCCATCCAATCTCTGAGAGCCAGAGGGGAAATTTGGAAGGATCTATACTATTCCTATGCAAGTGTACCCCACACCCTTCTAAAACCAAATGCATCTATTTGAAATAGACTTCAACTTCTATTTTGTTTTAGCATGACATACCCAGCTATCTCTTTACTTGCCTCATCATATATTTCCCTCTGAAATCTTAGTAATCTATCCAAATACTTAGATTTTACAGAGGACAATTTACATCCTAGTGAAAACACTAATTATCAAAAACAGACTTACCCTTGAAGGACAAGTGTTACGTTTTTCGTCTATAACTCACAAGGTCTATGGGCTCAGGTGAATTAAAAAGGCCTTTTATTTTATGAAGCCAACATAATACCCTTTGCAGATGAGATAATATATTTATTCTCAAGAACTCTATTGCTGTCCAACTTAAAGTACTCAAAGTTTTCCATTCGTGGACTTTTTTTTCTCCAAAGAAACACCCGGGTCAGCCTTAATTCATGTGATTTGTTATTGGCAGAGTGGTGAGTGGTTTTGCTTCAGAACAGTGAAATTGCTTTCTGTGTCCATAAAGTCAACAAGACAGACTGTGCTGGAGAAAAATAGAATTAAGTTAGGTAGGTGCAGCTTGATTTTAGAGTCACCAGAAAGCACGAGGAGTCACTCAGTGGTGCCCTTTATTTACAGCCTTTCTGATGCCATTCTCCCTCTTCCTCTCTACAGGCATCGACCCTGCCTTTGCTGTGATGGTCTGCCTTGCCTTGCTTATAGCCCTGCTATCTATTAATGGATTTGCTTACTTTATAAGGTACATTTTTTCTTTTTGTATGTAAAAACACAAGCCCATTATAGCCTTGTTAATATTGATTTCTGGGAAGTCATGTTTCAGTACAATTGCCTCATTACATGACCCCCTGATTTTCTTTTTTCCGTAGTGATTTACCATCCCCACCGGCCCATTTAGAGTGAAGTGTTTTCATGATGCCAAGAATAACTTCCTCAGCTGTGTTGTCAGTGTTGTCGCCTGTGAGTAGATCTGGCTGTCAACACTATCGTGAAATAAGGGAACTAATACTTTAGGGCCTGCCTACTCCCTAGCTGTGCTCCCTTTTCCACTGGCAGAGTCTCCTATAACCACTTCCTTCCTCAAATGGTATGGACTGGTAGGTATGGACTGGGATATTTTAACAAGTTCCAAGAATTAGGCAGACTTTGGCTAGAATCTAAGATTTAGGAATAATGGTATTAATTCACAGGACTGTAGTGGGGATTAAATAAACTGAAGCGAGTATTGTACCTAGAACAATACCTGACTCACAGTAGGTGCTCAAGAAACAGTAAATCTCATCTGCTTCCCAAGCACGTGGGACTCTCCTGCTGATTGTTGGGAGCCCAGGATCCTCACTTTGACAGTAATCTCTTTTGCCCAGGGTATCATAGTCCAGATTTTTACTGTCCTTCTTCCTTGGACAAAAACTATCCTAGCTGATTGTCAACATCATCAAGTCCTTGTTTTTCTCCCTCAGATCATCTAATACATGACCAACTACTCTGATGAACTAATTCAGGATCAGGGATAAATGGCTGAAGATGGCTTAATATGACATCCCTTTCTTATAATCTTTGCATTTTAACAGTTGGATCCTCCCCACATTAGGATGATTTGGGAAAAATGAAAAATGAAATCAGCCATACCCCTCCCACTTTACCCTTTCCACCCTGCGAACCACACCTTTGTTATCTCTTTGTGGGTGGTCCTAACAACAATATGACAAGAACTTGGTAGGGAACAGAGTGAGCTATTTTGGAAAATTCCAAGAAGAAAAATGTCTAGAGTGTATTAAGTAGCTGTGTAAATTTTTTTTTTTTTTTTTTTTGCGGTACGCGGGCCTCTCACTGTTGTGGCCTCTCCCGTTGCGGAGCACAGGCTCTGGACGCGCAGGCTCAGCGGCCATGGCTCACGGGCCCAGCCGCTCCGCGGCATGTGGCATCTTCCTGGACCGGGGCACGAACCAGTGTCCCCTGCATCGCCAGGCGGACTCTCAACCACTGCGCCACCAGGGAAGCCCCAGTAGCTATGTAAATTTGGACAAGACACTAAATCCCTCTTGGCCAGAATTTTCTCATTTGTAAAATGAAGGAATTGGATTAGATGATCTTTAAGAGCCCTTCCAGCTCTGATGTTCTAATGAGTCTGCAAAATCCTGGATTGAAACTATAACAGGTGTTACTCTTAGTGTTAGAATGTTAGCATCGCTATGAGAAACCACTATCATCCATCTCCCCAGTATTAGAAACTTGATAAAGCCACACAAAATAGTAGGTAGCTTATGCATTGTTAAAGCACACTTGATAAAGACAATAGTGTAGTTCAAAGGAAGTTTTTCTTTCAGTTTCTATGACTGTGACATATCTCTGCTCAGAACAGAAATTTAATGTCTTTAGCTGCTGCCAAAGAATAAAGTATTTAATTAACATCATGAGATACTTAGTGAAAATAAATGCCCTCCAATCAAAATCTTCCCCCTCTAGGGAGATTTGAAGACTAATAGGCTCTGGTTCCCCAATGCCAAAAGATGCCATGGCAAGGTGGAAAATGGAATCACTTAGCTGTTTGTCAGTCCCCCCCCCACTCTCCCCCAAATGACTGATCTCACTGGTCTTTCCCATGGAATGGACTGGTTTTTTGGGCTTAGAGTGAGCCTAACCTGCAATTCTCAGGAAGGGAAGGAAAAAAAGAAAAAAAAGTCATGGGGGGGGGGTTTGTTTGGATCTTGTGGGCTGAAGGGCAAAGAAGACTGGAGAGGAAAATGATTGGAGAGGAAAATGAGTGAGACAATTGGTACTTCAAGTGGTCACAGAAAACTCAGAGATGGGAGAGAGGCACATCATTTCCCAGAGTTACTTGGGCCTTGGTTCTTCAGTTAACAAAGCACAAAAGGTGCCCTCTCTCTGCTGCCTTCCTGCCTCTCGCTGCCCACCGCGGCTGCAATCAGAAGAGCTGAGCGGCTGATGAGTTTCTGTAATAGATGGTGATTACTTGCAGGAGAGTGGCTCTCTGTTCCTTCCTTTTCTCTGTGTTTTGATTGTTTAAGTTTTTTTCTTTCTTCAGAAAGAAAGACGTGCAAAGAACCCAACCACCCCAAAACAAAGGATTCTTTGAACTCCTCCTTTCTCCCTACTCTGAACCAGATTGCCTCGCCTTTCTATAAAGCTCTCCCGTGCTCTGTAATACTAATGATGATAATGAAAATAATGAGCTCTTATACTTTCATAGTGCTTCGCGCTTTTCGGAGCACTTTCACATATATTATCTCATTTGATTTTCAAAACAACTCTATAAAGCGAGTAATGCAAGGACTATTATCTGGTGAGATAGATGAGGACACTGGGGCATGAAGAGGTTAAATTATTTATCCAAGGTAATCTGGCTAATTAATGACAGAATCTGGATTGAGAGTCCAGTATTTTTTCTACTAGAGTGTATTCTGTAGCATGATTATTTTTACAGGTGTGCCTGTTTTAAGACAATTCACTGCACATATGAAATAGATAAGTTAGGGGGTGATGCTTTACTTTGCCAAAAGATTCATGTGCTCTACCCAAGAATTCACTACAGGGCTCTTTTAATTTTCCCTGCAGGGCAGCAGCTCCCACAGTGATAAGGGACATATTTGTTGGCAGACAATTAGAAACACATTAATTGTTTGTTTACAAATCAGTAGAATCACTGAGAAAAACTGTCTGGGTTGCCGGTACTTAAAGCTACAGTGACACTGTAGACTTCTTAGAGCAACTTGACAAAGCAGTTTCATTCAGTGGTTGTTTTCCCCATTCTGGCTGTCGGCTTTAATACATTCCACAGGGTGACCATTAAGGGGTTATGGAAAAAGTGAAGCCAAACTGTAGCTATCAGAGCCCCCAAGACAAAACAGAACAAAACAACCACACGGACTAATCCAAGGTTCCCTTCAGGTCCTCAGGTTGCTCAGTTAGCTCAACTGAGGACCCACCTGGCTGTGTGGGTAGACATCATAAACTCCTATGTGTCTAGTAATTGATCTGTAAGAAATAATTGCATTCACCGCAAATTAATGGACATGTTTGGAGAGAATCAGGTTTAAACTGTGAGACAAGACTCTTTAAACAAGAGACCAATTCAGTCAAAGGAAAAAAAACTCAGTCAGCCCACTTGTTTGGAATCATGTAGACAAAGCAACCAACTGATTGAATTTTTCCACTTTTCAACCTGTTGCTTTGGCAACGTACAGATGCAACTTTGCAAGACAAGTGGTCTTGTGGGCAGAAATCTGGGCCCACAGCCAGACACCAAGGATTCAAGTCCCAGCTCTGCCTCAGGCTATGGAATCTCACATAATTTGCTTAATTTTGTTTTGTTTCTTTAATGTGTTTTTTTGTATTTATAAAATGGAGATTAATGATTCTTGGCCTTGGTATTATCAGAATATATACTATGGCATATGAGAAAAGTTGTTGAGTTCTTTAAAAGTATTCAGAGGTGTTGTTTTGAATGTACCCTTGATGTGGAATCACTGTTTTATTAGTCTGAGATACCATCCCCATGCAGCGCTTTCCCTTTTGATACCTCTTTAATAGCATTTTCACTTTTCTCTTTGGTCTTTGTAACATTGCAAGTTATGAGGACCAGGCTCGTTCTCTCTCTTTGCTGTGGATACTGTGGTAAACATCTATGTGTGGTTATTCTCCCAATTATCTTGTATATTTTTAAACTTCTATCATAGGGCAAATTTACCCCTGGTTTGCAAAACATCCAGCCCCCGGTGACCTTCTGATTGTATGCTTCTTTCAGACGTCGTATAAATAAAATCCAGTTGATTAAAGGACCCAACAGAATTCTACTGACTTTGGAGGATGTGACGTTTATCAACCCCCACTTTGGCAGTAAGGTAAGGAGCATCCCTTGCTCTTACTGCACGGCCCAAGCTGGTATCCACACGCCACAAGTGACTATTGGGCACTTGGCATGTAGCTAGCCTGAACTGAGATGTGCTGTAAGAGTAAAATACACGTTGGACTTAGAAGACAGTATAAATGTAAAATATCTCATTAAAATTTTAAAATATATTAATGACATGTCAAAATGATAATACTTTAGATATATTGGGTTAAATATATTACTAAAATTAACCTCACCTGATTCTTTTTAGGTTTTTTCATGTGACTACTAGAAAACTTAAAAGTACATATGTGGCTCATGTTACATTTCTATTGGATAGTGCTGTCTTAGTTTTGAGAAAGTGATGCAGCGCACATTGAGCAATAGTGTAGCTTTGACTACATATAGCCCTTTTTTGTACATTTGGACTCAACATGTGATTGCTAGTTCCTCAATGGTGGAGCTACATCTTTTTTGTTTTAATGTTAGCCCATAGCACCTGATGTGGTGCTGATAGTGTAATAGGTGCTCTTAAAAGTGGTGAATGAATCAACTAGTGAAAGAAAGTTAAGCGTCACCAGGGGTCCTCTTCTGATTGTGATTGTGTCGTAATTGGCTATTTTCACTGAGTGCCTGCCACTATGTCCTGGGCTTGGGCTAGGCTTTGTAAGAGATGGCATGTAGTCCCTGCCTTCATGGAGATTACAGTCAAGTCAGAGAGACAAATCATACCATACGATTCGGTAGATGCCATATTGCACAAAGGACACTAGAAATATGGTAGAACTTAAGAGGAGATAGATCAGTGGAGGAAGGCTTCTTAGAGACCCAGCACCGAATCTGGGTCTTAAAGAAGGCGGGAGAGGATTTGTCTAGGTCCCAGGTCACAAACTGGTAACCACTTTTGTCTGACATTTATGGTTTAAAAAAATTGTAGCCAGAATTTTGGAATTGTGAGATTATACATAAAAACCTGGATTTCTGGATGTTCTTTATAGGTTGGAAGATCTATCAACTTTGGGCATCATTGTGGCAACTGGCTGAAACTCTTCAGTAGTTGCCATTTTGGGAAGAATTTGCAAAAACGGTGTCTGCAGTTTGACACAGTTCCCATCACTCTCTATTGTCTTAATACTCAACTTAATTCATCAATTTATATTACCTGCCTCACCCCTATAGGCCTCCTAGGCAGAGAAAACAGCACAAACAAAAGCTTGGAAAAGAAAATGTGTAGGGAAGAGTTT
The DNA here is from genome assembly GCF_964270905.1 of Leucopleurus acutus. Classification (NCBI taxonomy): domain Eukaryota; kingdom Metazoa; phylum Chordata; class Mammalia; order Artiodactyla; family Delphinidae; genus Leucopleurus; species Leucopleurus acutus. Next base: position 95,019,988 of record NC_139148.1, on the reverse strand, counting down.
TGTCCAATGCAGCTAGTAGTAGGAGACTGTGCCTCTTTGTGCCCAGTATATGTGGTCAAAATAAAGACATTAGTCTTTGCAAATTCTAGTATGGTGGTGGCAGGGCGTAGGGAGAGGATTCCCACACCTCACATTGTTCTTATGTGCTATTTACTTTTGCTACACCAGCATACCAGATCTGAGAATTAATTATCTCTGTGACAGAACTGATCACTTGCCTAAATGTGACACTAAAAGGTATGCTTTAACTAGTTGGCTGGGTGAGAGTGGATTTACATGATAATACCCTGTGCATTTGGAATCAAATGAAAAGTTCAGCTGTTTGCTTTAAGTCTCAATTACAACCCTAACTCTTACTTGTTTAAATCACCAGATCGTTTTGTAAGGTTGATATCATGTTCCTGGAAATATATTGCTGAATGCCAAAATGATCACTGTGGCTGAAAGCTACATTCTACCCTTATGCCATCAAAACTTATTGATGTTAGTCTCTATTTTTGAAGCCACCAGAGGACACTGGAACTCAAGTGGTGGAATTTGTCTGGATTTGTCATATTCAATATAACTAGATGTTTTGGGTCTAAAGTGTCAAAACAATAAACATAGCTCAATTTTGGACTGAATTAGCCTCTCCTTTTTATAGGCCTTGCAGTAGTCCAGTAAATATAAAACCTCCTCCACCTATGCCTTCTCTCTTTCCTACTGAGACACAAAATATATTTGGGTTTCATACCAGTTCTCACAAAATCACCATAAATAGCAGAATAGTGCTACCTTCAGATGAGCAAAGTGCCCAAGGTTTTAAAATCTTGTTCATGATAATAGATCTTTTCTTTTACTTGTGCATAAATTCTGACATAATGAGAGTTAAAAAAAAAAACCAGTCATCACCACTTCTCACCATATGAGTGATAAAAATTAATAGCAACAGGGATAGATAGCCTTACAGGGCTGCTTCTTCTTCTTCTTCTGCTTCTTCTTCTTCTTCTTCTTCTTCTTCTTCTTCTTCTCCTTCTCCTTCTCCTTCTCCTTCTCCTTCTCCTTCTCCTTCTCCTTCTCCTTCTCCTTCTCCTTCTCCTTCTCCTCCTTCTCCTTCTCCTCCTTCTCCTTCTCCTCCTTCTCCTTCTCCTCCTTCTCCTTCTCCTCCTTCTCCTTCTCCTTCTCCTCCTTCTCCTCCTTCTCCTTCTCCTCCTTCTCCTTCTCCTCCTTCTCCTTCTCCTCCTTCTCCTTCTCCTCCTTCTCCTTCTTCTTCTTCTTCTTCTTCTTCTTCTTTTTCTTCTTCTTCTTCTTCTTCTTCTTCTTCTTCTTCCCTATATTGGCCCAGGTGGAAAGGGATGGCATTACCTAGAAGAACATAGCCCTTGGCCTCCAGATCCTTTGTGGCACTTGGCTTGTATCACGGGTTCTTATGGAAGAAGATAAGGGGAGCATATATTTTCCTTAACTGCTGTGTAGTCACAAACTTGCAGCTGGCTGTGTCTAATCAGTCAAGAAGCCAAGGCAAGAATTCCATCCAAATGGAATGTCTGAAAGTGTAAACTCTTGGTGAATAAAAAATTAATTCAGTCTAGAAAAATTGGCAGGTCAGTAGAAGTCAGGTCAGGAAAGGAAGTTTTTAGAAGAAAGTGAAGCTGAAGCCCAAATATATGTGGATTTTGGCAGATTCTCTTGCTTTCTCCTTTGCCCTTCATGGAGAGGTTTATATCTCAATATACAGATCTAGGTGCTCCTGCTGAGATATGAAAATAAAGAATGAAAGGGAAGTGGATTCCTCTCTGGCCTTGCTCTGTTGAGGAGAGTTCAGGTTGATGCAAGGGATATGTGAAGAGTCGTTTTCCACCTTGTCTGAATCTTGAGCTGTTGGGACTTCAACACATTAGGGGCTAAGTATAGTTTACTATTGCCTTGGAGCTTTGTGATTGTCTTGTCTTGGTAGAATGAACTGAACTCGGGGCTAAATCAACTGGTGATCTTCAGTTTATCAAAGACTGTTAAGGGCAGAGTGTGTGAAACTACTTAAGATTAATTTTTATTGGCAAGCAAGAGAGAAACAAAGCATGATGTGGTACAAAGAACACAAGACCGGAAACATAACATCTACATTCCTCTTCCAGTCCCTAAGTCCTTCTCTAGGTCTCTGTTTCTTCATTGTAAAATGAGAGTGTTGGAGTTGGTGGTGGGGAATGGCCTAGACAATACCAAATGTAACTGCTAACTCTGAATTGCTATAATTTTAAGAAAGGTATATTTAGAGAAGTGGAGAAGGATATGAGGAACTTGTTGACTTATTATTTCTTCATATGAAGTACATCTGCTGGTTCAGTTGAAGATATTAACTTCAGTTGAAGATGTTCAATTTTAAAAGTTAACACAGATTGGAGATAACCCTTCCTTTTGTCATTCAACTGTACACTTCCTAGCCCTCTCTTATCAGACTTATGTGTACTAATTAACAAATAAAGGAATAAGAAATTTGGCCTATTTAAACATCAGACTTATAAATCATGGGCAGATGATCTTCTCACTCTCTACCATCTTATAGCTTTCTGAGATATCTTCTGCCATTAATCTTGCCTGCACAAAAAAGGATGCCATTCAAGATGGTATAACATAAAGAGCTAGGCCTAAGAGCCAGAACAGGGGGATTCTGTCCTAATTTTTCTATTGATTTTTTCAAAATGTTAGATTCTCATCTTTTTCTCATTTTTGTCTATAAAATGAGGGTCCCAAATTAAATTATGACAGGCGTTCTTTCTTGTCCCCCCAAATCCACGGCTCTAATTTTCTCTAGGAGATGGAAATATCTGCAAAGCTTTGCCTTTCTTTTGTGGTATATGGAGGTGAATTGTGGTATACGGAGGTGAAGCACAGAACCAATCCTAGCATTAAAAAATGCTGGGGATAGGAAAAATTAATCAATCTCATGTTTATAGAGCTCAACTCATAGAGTTACTCGATTAGGAATTAAAAAAGAAAAAGAATACCATGTAAGCATAGTGTCTATACCATAGCTCAATGCTCTGTCCTTAATCACGATAATTTTATTCATAAACTTTCTTTTCTAATCATTTCACAGAGAGGAAGTCGTGTCAGTGTAAGCTTCCAGATCACGTCGGAGGTCCAAAGTGGAAGGTACCCAAGGCTCTCCTTTTCTTCAGGGAGTCTAACTCCAGCTGTCTATGAAAACTCCAACATAGCAATTTATGAGGTAGGATATCCAACAGCTATCTAATCTGCTGCCTTCTTGGGTTTTAAATTGAGGCAGTGACGTAGGACTTACTTAGTCTTTGTGCCAAAATATTGAGGCCTTTGGTAAGTCTTTCCTTTTGATAAGTTTTTTTGTCCATTATCCCCTTACAGACTTGTTTGGTTGACATTTTTGATGATGATTTTCCTCGGCAGCTAATCTACTTACTTCCAACTTCATTGATCTTTCAACACCATGTATTTACTGCATTCATTTATGAATGCAGAAAAAAGTTCGTGGCCCAAACACTTAACCATGTCACTTATTCCAGAAGACATAGATATAATAATAGAAGAAATGACTTCCTGAGTGAACTGTTTGTGATGGGATGTCTAGAGACATGCTTATATAGAGTAAGGCTTGGGGCAAGCTCTTCCCTTCAAATACTGCTTGTTCTTCCTTTACCTGTTATTCTCTGATATTACAGAAATCTTTAAAAAATTATTCATTTCTTTCCTTTCCTCAGCCTGTACTTCCTCTTGCAGTAAAAGGTTACCTTCTGATGTCTAAAATAGAAATCCTTTTTATTTCACTTAAATTTCTGTCTTTCAAGCTTTAAGAGACCACCCCCAACCCCTTGTTCTAAGATACTGGAATTTGGCAACCAGAACAAATCTTGCATCAGTTAGAGAGACGAACTGTTTCTTCTCAGCAGGAAAGAGTTAAGCAGGGGGTAAAAGGGAAACTAGACTGCCTTTCTGTCCCTCCTAAGTAAGGCCTTCCCAGTATGGTTTCCTTGTTTTGTTTGAAGATACTCCCAAAAGCAGCAAACACTCTCAACTTCAATAGTAACTACAAAGAAAGTCCAAAACAGGCCAGAATGAGTTTTTAGGTTGTCCACCATTGGATTTTCCAAGTGAATGCTCTCCTTCATTGGATAAATAATTTATAGCTACATAAAAACACCAAGATTAGCGTGGCATATATTTTCTCAGTGTACCTGAAGTGTGTTGACTTAAATTTGGAGCAGGAAACCTCTGGATCTTGCCTTGAACTTAATTTAATCAAAGAGGAGATTTGATTCAAATGTAAACTTGAGGTATTGGGGAATTGACAGTTCTACTCTCTCAAAGACCGAAGGCAAGATAATCTCAAGATAATCTTCTGAATGTCAAATGGAATGGGGCTGATGGCTTTACAAATATATTGACATCTCTAAGATTCTGAAGTAAATCTCAATACCTATGGCAGTCTCTTGGTTTTTCATCTGTAAATTGAGGGGTTGAACTAAATTCTGAAACTTGGCTGTTCATTAGAATCTCTGTGGGAAACTTAAAAAAATACCTATGCCCAGGCATAGTAACTCTGATTCATTTGGTATGGGGTGGGCCCAGGCATTGGTATTTCTTTTAAAAGTTCCCCTATATGTGCAGCCAGGGTTGAGAATTGCTGAACTAAGAGTAAGGCCTCTTCTGGCCCAGATATGCTATGAATCTCTGATTCTGTGGAAGAATTTATGTGTTTAATTGTGGTATGTTTTATTTGGTGGAGCTGGAAGGTGATAGTGTAGAATTAAGAAGGGAGAAAATAAACATCTGTATGTAATTGGCCTTTAAGAATTTGTCAGATATTTCCTCACTTTGGAAGGAAGCAGACAGTTGAGTTAGTTCCCATAATGCCTGTTGTTGGTCAGTCAGATCATGGGTGTTTCTGAACTGTGTAGGCCAAAGGAGGACTTTATCTGCACAAAAGGAAGGTGTTAGTGAGAATGATACCACGCCATGAGGTCAAGATTAGGCTGATGGCAGGGTGTAAAGGAAGACAGTTGAAGCTAGAAAACTGCCTAGCTAGAGCTAAAGAGGACTCCGGGAGAGAGCGGTAGTCAATCGAATCAACAGACCAAAGAAAGAGGTCCAGTGTGCCTTCTGAAACAGCCCTCTATTAGGAGTGTTTTAAAGATTCATTATCTAGTTTCCGTTTAGAATAAACCGAATTTTCATAAGAATTTTTACTGGAAGGTGTGGAAGTTCCAGACAATGTGCCTGGAGTAGCAGATACCTAATAACAGAGGACAGGCTTCTTTAGGAAATGCCATAACATTGTAATACACTGACACAGATTCATACTTTGTTGGGACACACAGATGCATAGCCTTCGGAACTGTACAGGAAAACCAGCCCTTATCTCAGAGATACTCTGTGAGATGTAAAAGGAAAGCCAGCTGAGCAGACTGCTGGGGAAAGAGCGATGACTGGCCGATGCAAAGGGGACGTGTCAGGATCTGTTCTAATAGCCACAGTCTAGGGGAGAGGGGGTGAGGCGGGCAGTAGTGCAACCCTGACACACTCAGAGAGAACCCACTGAACTGATCCTCCCTTTTCATTCTCTGACTCCTTCTGTCCCTCAGCCTCTCCCTGTGTTTTGCTCTTTGTCTCATTTCTGTCTCTCCCCCGCACACCCTCCCCATTCATCTCTCTTTTCCAGAGCCTTTTCTTCTATCTTCCCACCTTCTATATCCCATATAGCTCTCTCTCCACTCCTCTCCTTTGCACCAACCATCTTTTCTCTCTCATCACAGAATTGGATCATCAAAGCTGAAAAGGACCTTAGCAATCATCTAAGTCGTCCAGCTCTATCAGTGAGGAAACTGAGGCTCAGGTCAATGAGGTAGCTACCCTAAGACCACCCCTGAATTTGAGGCAAAGCCAGGTCTAGAACTTAATTCTCTTGACTCTTAGTTAATACAACAGGGCCTTAGTGCAAAACTGATGGCCTTTAAATTACTTCTAAAAACTTTAGTGGATAGAGTTTGATGTTTCTTCCTCTTAATTAAAAAGTGAATGATGAGTGAAGTATTTTATCATTCTTTCTCTTAAAAGAAAAAACAAAACAAATAGTGCATGCACGGTAAAGATAAAACCGGCCCATATCCTCCCTTTTCCTCATTACTCATAAAGTAGGATACACACAGACTTAATAAACATTTGCTTATAAAGTTCATGAGAATTGTTTAAATCTTGAAACAAACACACACAAATCCCCCAAACCAAAGAAAGCCCATGGGAGGAAAGAGCAACAAAGTGGGAGATGGAAGACCTTGGTTCTGTTACTACCTAACCTTCTGACCTTGGGCAAGTCATTTAATCTCTTCAGGCTTCAATTACTTTAAATATGAAGCCCTCAAATTTGGTGACTTGGGAGGAAAAAAAGCTCTGCTTAACTACTTGTAAAAGTTAATAAGCAAGAGAGAAAGCGGACCCATATCTGCAATAGGGCGGACTCCAGGAAGAAGGTATTAGGCACTGGCTATAGGCAGAGTCAGGGCTGCCAGTACTGATATTCAGGCTGTACACTGCACAAGGGAACCACTTCTAAGAGGGTACTATTCACATTGTAGACATATAGTAACGTATATGAGAGTGGTGCAGGAGTGAGCAAAGAGATTCTGGCCTCTCAGCCTAGTTCTGGAATGAGGTAGCGGACCTGACAAAGAGGCCTTACCTGGCAGGCAGGGCTTGGTGGTACGCAGAATACTGAAGCTGCTAGTGGAGTGTTTTCCCTGGTGTCTGGAGGATGTATGAGTCAACGAGAGTGTGGTACATGCACAGATATATACAGCTGGGGCTGCTGCCCAACATCACAGGGCTGCCACAGGCTGCAAGATAATATTCTCACATTATTTTTTTACTTGAGGGAAAGCACTCTCTTATTTGCTAATTAGCACAAGTTGCCGTAGAAGCTAATTAGCACAAAGTTGCCGTAGAAGCTAGCGGTGACCACGGTCCATGTAATATAATTGCAAACGTGCTGGGAAGGCTTTACTATATACACATCAGTGTATAACCCACACATGGGCTGACTGTAAATTCCCAGTTAGAGTTTATTCTTTCAGATTAAACCTCAGCCTTTGATCCCTCTAAAGGGCAAAATCCTTTAGATTTTGTGGGGCCTTACGATGGGCCTTTCTAACCAGTTCCTAAGTGACTATGATGTAACTGGTCTAGGGCCACACTCAGGGAATTGCTGGGCAAGAGACCAGGAAAGCTGCCTTTGGTACTTTGACCAATCTGCTACAGACAGGCACTGGTCCTGGACTACCTTTCTGAATTTTGTGGGCGTGAGCCTGGCTGGTACAGTTTTGTTCAGCTGCTGAAGGTCTCTGGAAGCCATTTCCTAGTTAAAGGGTTTTGAGCTCCTTGGCCAGAAGATACCCTCTAACACCCAGTACGGCGAGTAACTCAGATGCCTGCAGCTCCCATTATTAGCCTTTGCCTCCGGCTGGTCTCCAGATGTAGTGCCACAGCTGGATATATTCCATAATAAGAGAGTGGCTACACTCTCTTATTCTCAGAATTTGACTGTACAGAGCTCTCTGCTTTATTATCTCTACTTGATGACAAATTGGTGCAGCCTGAAATGGAATCTCCAGGCTATAGGTAATAGACGTGAAAGCACTTTGAAGAGGAGAGAGCGCTGTGCAAATGTAAGGCATTATTATTATTATTACAGAGAAAAAGGAATCTATGTGTTGCTTTTTTCAGATTTGGGCTGGACAGAAACTAAATAGGGCTTGGTGACTGACGAATCCTTGAGGCTATGCACGTAGAAGAAAATTATCTATCAGGCACTGGTGTTAAAGTGAAGACAGTAAAATAATTGTTGTTTTTGACTTGACAGCAGCCTTAGAAATAGCTGTTTTGTGCTTAAAAAGTCAGAAATAGACTTCTGAAAGAGTCTAGATTACTCTATTACTATGGTAGTACATTTGTACATCCAAATAAAAAATGTTTAATCGATGTTTAAGCCAATCAGTTTATGATTAAAGCATAACAGACTCCCAAAATGACCTGTCCCACAAGAGAAAAATGGATCAAGGTAAATGCAGGAAACATTTGCTGCACTACATCTCCTGCCCTACATCTCTCGACATAGACGCCTCAAGGCAGTGAGAATTGCAACCACTAACCATCACCATTAATCGCAGGAAACCTGGTGCTACGTCACTTAGCTATGAATGAGTGAAATGACCCGGGACTTTCTGCAGTTAGTTAAGGAAGTCGTTGCAGAGAGCAGTATCATTCCTTTGATGGCATCTGCATCCCTGCAATTGTTTCCCTGCTTTAGTTAATTGGAACTTTAAACTTTAACTTCTCTGTGTGACCTCCTTTTTAGCTCTGAATACAGAGTGTCCATGGGGTGGAGGGTGAGAGAGGAGGAACAACGCTTGTTTAGGTTGATGGTCTAACTATAGACTCTTCATATCGAAGGGACATTGCTCTAAAGCTGCTGGCAACTAAGGCTCACCAACAATCTTTACCTTTTCTTTCTAGGGTGATTGGGTGTGGCTGAAAAAGTTCCCCTCTGGAGATTTTGGAGACATTAAATCCATCAAATCAAGTGCAAGTGATATGTTTGAAATGGTATGAGAAACCCTCTCTTATATATATTCCCACTGAAACCACCAATCGTTTCTCCAAAGTAACTAATACCAGCTGTTAGGAAGATCCTTTAACAGATCAGTGCAGGGAAACTATAGGGTAGCTACTGACTCATTACGACCGTATGATGCAATGGCAAAAGTATGGGCTCCGGAGTCAGAAAGACATGAAGGATTCACTTCTCAGCTCTACCACTTAAGAGATATATTAACTTGGAAAAGTCACCTAAACTCCCTGAGCTTTACTTTCCTTATTTGTAAAAGGAGTATATTAATGTCTGCTTCCCAGGGTTGAGATAATACACGTAAAGCATCTTGCACATTTCCTGACATATAGCTTCTTCGTAAAATGGTAGGTATCTGATTATTATTAAGTACATATCCCATAATCATTCAAAATCTCCGTTTGCCAGGCCTGGAAAAGTCATCTGGTAATTTCTATTTACATAAGAAAAATGGTGATTTCCCAATGCCACCAATTATATTAAAAAAGTCCTTGGGGGCTTCCCTGGTGGTGCAGTGGTTGAGAGTCCGCCTGCCGATGGAGGGGACATGGGTTCGTGCCCCGGTCTGGGAAGATCCCACGTGCCGCGGAGCGGCTGGGCCCGTGAGCCATGGCTGCTGAGCCTGCGCGTCCGGAGCCTGTGCTCCACAATGGGAGAGGCCACGACAGTGAGAGGCCCGCATACCGCAAAAAAAAAAAAAGTCCTTGGATAGTTTGTTTAAGGAAGCAGTCTGTACATAAGGCAGAGATGATGATGCTTCCTCTCAAACCATTTAAAATTGACTCCTCCTTGAACTTTGAGTTCATAAAAGATTTACGGAGACTGTCTCTGGTTCCTTCAGACTCATGAAAGTGGGATTTCTAGAAGATAATGATATATTCCTTCACATTTATGAATCAGGCAAGTTCAAATCAATCCAATAAGTTTGAATGAGACACCTGCTACATCCAGACTGCTGTACAAGTGAGAAAACAAGGGAAATGGGGAAATGGAAGAGGTGCAGCCCATGAGGGACCCAATGTGCCTCATGGATCAGAATGAGATATTATGATTTGGTATTTCCCTTACATGTGGTTTTGATGCCTGGAGCTGAAGGAAAAATAATGAGAGATGGATCCAGAAGGGGTGACTAAGGTCAGAGCTAGAATAAGCAGTCCCACACTGGTTTGATGATCTGGGATGCTAAACAGAGAGCTAGATCCAAAGTATGGAGCCAAACGATGCCAAACCTGGGGCAGCTGATAAACTAGAAGTATGGAAATAAGAAGACCCAAGGTAGAGTGTGTCCATGATACCTTTTTTTGGGTAATTTAAAATTTTGACATAATTTCAAACTTGCAGCAAAGCTGCAAGAATAATTCAAGGAACTACTGTATATCCTACCCAGATTCAGCAATTGTTTACATTTTTCCTAGTGCTTTTCATTCTCTATTTATAAATTTATGTACAATCGGCCTTCAGAGTCCATGTGTTCTGCACCCCTTGATTTAACCAACTTCAGATTGGTTGAATCTGCAGCTGCGGAACCCACGGATATGGAGGGCCCACTGTACTATTTTATTTTATTTTTGTTTTTTTTAAGTTGACAAGTATTTATTACATTGTTTGATAACCAATATTATGTGTTAACTATTATTTTTTTAAAGGATAAAATCATGATTCTCGCACAAATACAAAATGAATGCATGTCAAAGGTTTTGTTTAAATCATTAAATATATAAGGGGATCAGGAAGATATTACAACCACTTCAAGGGAGAATTCAAAGTACTGCTGTATCATTTTATATAAGGGATTTCAACATCCATGGAGTTTGGTATCCTCCTGGGTTTGGAATCAATCCCCAGTGGATACTGAGGGTTGACTATATATTCTTTTTTTCTCAACCATTTGAGAGTAAGGTGTAGACATCATGCCATTTTACCTCTAAATACTTCAGTGTTTATTTCCTAAAAACAAAGACATTCTTGTATATAACTGTGGTATAATCATCAAAATCAGAAAATTTAGCATTGATACAGTAATATTACCTAAACTACTGCTCATATTTTAATTTTATCATTAGTCATAATACATTATAGCTAATTTTCCCCTGGGCCAGCTTCCAATCCAAGTTTACACATTGTAGTTGGTTGTCATGTCTTTTTAGTTGCCTTTAATCTGAAACAGAGTCTCAGCTTTTTGTTGTTGTTGTTTTTCTTTATCTTGATATTTTTGGAAGAATTCAGCTGAGTTATTTTGTAGATGGTCCCTCAATTTGGGTGTTTTCCATGTTCTTCTGGTTAGATTTAGGTTATGCATCTTCAGCCAGAATGCTACAGAAGTGATGCAGTGTTCTTTTCAGTGCTTTGTGTTAGGAAGCACATAATGTTGATTGTCCCATTATTAGTGATATTAACTCTTATTGCTTGGTTTAGGTGGTGTCTACCAGATTTTGCCACTGTAGAGCTACTGTTATTTTTTTCCTCATTGTAATTAATACATAATTTGTAGAGAGATAATTTGAGTCTGTATAAATAGCCTGTTGTTTTGATCAAATTTTTACCTACTAATTTTAGCATCCATTGATGATTCTCTAACTCTAGCATTCTTTCTATGTTTATTTGTTGGCTCTGTATTGTAAGAAAGAGCCTTACCTTCTCTACCGTTTATTTATTTATTCATACATTTATACCAGTGGTTTTAATTTTATTCAATTATCTATCTGTCATCTATCATCCATCTAATACCTCCAATTGTAATTGAATGCCACAGAGTTCATTCTATCCTTTCCCTTTCCGTATTTGTAACTCCTTTCTCCAACAGTTAGAAAACTGGCTCCCATTATCCTCATGATATCCTCATTATCCTTGTGTCCCCTTACTAACTTGTGTTACTATGTCAGGTGCAGATAGTAACTCAATTCTAGGGTGAAGGCCAATTTTCCAGAATTTACCATGTGAAAGGCCCTAATTCCTTTCTAGTACTTTTATGAAGCAGGAAGTGGATCTGACGATGCTATCACTGTGAGTCTAGCACTGCTTTGACTACTATGTGCCTTCATGATTTTAAAATTTTGGGACTGAGTATCAGGGGCCAGACTGGAGAACACATCTTGGTGAGCCAGCTATAGAAGGGAGTCGTGTACAGTCAGATAGATATTCCTTAAAGGGAAACAGCTGGAGTCAGAAGGCCAAAGGACTGATGACTTCCAACATCTTTTAGGGTCCCAACTTCTCCAAAGACGTATGCAGGAAAATCAGGCTGTATCTATCTCCCAGTCTCATGTTCTTTCCCATCATCTGGAACTGAGTGGCATACTCCTTGTACCTTCTAATACCTTGGCTATTTAGTTCCTTGCCATATAATCTCTAATCATCTTCTCTTCCATTTCACTTTGGCCATCCACTACTATCATTATACCTTGGGGTTTGTCATTATCTATAATTGCTACTGAAAATGCTTCACTTCCAAAATCATAGATTCAAACATCACACTCTCTGACTATAGCCTTCTCTTCTTTCAACTGTGCCTATATTTTACATTGGGTCTTCCTGTCTACTGACCTCTACTTTCTCCCTTCCCACAAGCCCTTCTTTTATCTTCTTTCATGCCCACCTTAGATTTCATAGTTGACCGTTTGAACACATTCTTATTTCTGTCTTTTTGGACACACATAAAACTCATATTCAGGATGACCCTAACTCTTAACTTTCTTTGTGCCTGCATCTGAACAGCTGAGTATTATGGCGGAAAGTCATGCAACAAGGTATATTATTTCCATCTTAAAATGTCCCTTAAAATTATCCTTTAAGTCCATTATAATACTTCATTAGTTAATTCACTTTCTACAACCTGTATTTCAGAGCTTCTCCATTTTCCTTAAAAGTCCAATGTTCTCTTCCTCTATTTTTACTGTTACCATCCTGGTCCAAGCCACCATCATCACCCACTAGAGCTACGGCAATTGTCTGTTTTGTTTTGTTTTGTTTTTAAAGAGACAGTTTAGTTTTTAGAGCAGTTTTAGGTTCACAGAAAAATTGAGCCTCCCCCACTATCAACATCCTGAACCAGAGTGGTACATTTGTTATAATCCATGAGCACACATTGACACATCATTATCACTCAAAGTCCATAGCTTACATTAGGGTTCAGAGGGTAGTACATCCTATGCATTTTGACAAATGCATAATGATGTATCTACCATTATAGTAACATACAGAATAGTTTCAATGCCCTAAAAATCCTCTATGCTCTGCCTATTCACACCTTCCTCCCCATAAACCCTGGCAACCACTGGCAATTGTCTTTACACATATCCACTTTTATCATTGTCAAATCTTTTCTCCACATTGCAATCTGAATCAAAATCAAACCTGATCTTGTCAGTTCTCTGCTTGAATCTCTTTAATTAGATTCCTGTTGTTCTTCTCTTTGTGTGGAGATTTTAAATTACAGATTCAATTTCTTGAATAGATATTGGACTATTCAAACTTTCTATTTCTTCTTATACCTGTTTCAGTAAGTTATGTCTTAAAAGGAAGTTGTCCATTCCATATATGTTGTCGAACTTACTGGCATAAAGTTGTACATAATATGCTCATGCAATCTTTTAAGTAGCCTTAGGATCTGTAGTGATGCTCCCATTTTCATTTCTGATAATGACAATATGTGTTTTCTCTTTCTTGATCAGTTTTGCTGGAAGATTATCAATTTTATTAATCCTTTCCAGAAATCAACTTTTGGCTTTGTTGATTTTTCTCTGTTGTATGTCTGCTTTCTATTTCATTGATTTGTATTCTGGTTATTTCTTTCCTTCTAGTTTCTTTGCTTTTAATTTGTTGTTCTTTTTCTAGTTTTTTGAGCTGGAAGTTTTTATAGTTGATTTTAACCGTTCTTAGTTTCCAATACAGTCACTTAAAGCTAGAAAACTTCCTTTAAGTACTGCTTCAGCTACATCCTGGAAGTTTTTCTTTTCTTTTAAAAAACTTCTATTATAGAAAATAACAAACACACACAAAATAAACAGAATGATATAAACAAACTCCATATGCCCGTCACCCAACTTCAACAATTATCAACATTCTACCATTATTATTTCATCTCTACCTCCACCCACTTCTCACATCTCTAACTTGGTTATTATTGTTGTTATTTTGCAGTTCTGTATTTCTGAGGTACAATTACACGCATTGAAATGCTCATATCATAGATATATAATTTTGATGAAGAGATTTGCCCATATAATCTAGACTTCTATTATGATATAGAATAGGGGTCGGCAGAGTTTTTACATCCTGGCCTGTTTTTTATATCCTGGGAGCTAAGAATGTTTTTTACATTTTTTAAGGGTTGTAAAACAAGAAAACAAAGATTATGCAACAGAAACTATACATGATCAGCAAAGCCTAAAATAGTTACTATAGGTACAGAAGAGGATTGCTGACCCCTGATATAAAACATTTCTTTCTCTCAAGAAAGTTCCCTTGTGTTCATTAGTAAATTATTGCGTCCCCCCCCCCCAACCAAAGAAAACCACTGTTCTGGGTTTTTGGTCTATCTTGCAGTAATTTTGCTTATCCTATAACCTCATATAAGTGGAATCATACAGCATACTGACTGATTCATTCGTGTTATCATGTGTATAAATAGCTTGCTCTTTTCATTGCTGAGTAGTAGTCAATTGCATGAATATAACACAATGTAATTATCTATTTTCCTGCTGATGGGCATTTAGGCTGGTACCAATTTTGGCTATTGTGAATAAAACTGATACGAATATGCTTTTTATGTCTTTTTATGGACACATATTTTAATTTCTCTTGGGTAAATACCTAAGAGTGGAATTTCTATGTTAAAATATAGTATATGTTTAACTTTATAAGACACTATCAAACCTTTCCTAGTTTAATTTCCTACACGCAAGTTATGAGAGCTCCCTTTACATCATCACCAATGATGTATTCTTGTCAGTCTTTTTGGTTTTAGTATTCTACTAGGTTTCTATGGGTATCTCATTGTGTTTTTTTAATTTTAAATTATGATAAAATGACAGAAATTACCATCTCTAAGTGTTGAGCATATTCACATTTTTTGGCAACAGATTGTCACAGCTTTTCTCTTGCAAAGCTGAAACTCTGTACCTATTAAACAAAACTCTCCTTTTCCCCACTCACCCTCAATGCTTGATAACCACCATTCTATTTTCTGCTTCTATGAATTTGACTACTTTAGATACCTCTTTTTGTCACTGGCTTATTTCACATAGTATAATGTCTCATTGTGTTTCGAAAAGACATTTTTTATTTACGTATAATTTGATGAATGAATTATCTGTTCAGTGAATTTTGATAATTGCATATATTGCATATATCTGTGTAACCTCTCCCCAAAACAAGATACAGAATATGTCTATCACCCCAGAAAGTTCTCTTGTTTCCCTTCTCAGTCATTTCTTTTATCCCAGAGGCAATCATTGTTCTGATATCTATCATCATGAATTAATATTTTTTCTGTTCTTGGATTTCGTATAAGTGGAATGATAGACTATATACTCTTTTGTGCCTGACTTTCTTCTCTCAACATAGTATTTTTAAGATTAAATCCACGTTTTTGCAGGTATCAGTAGCAGTTCACTTTTTTAAATTTCTGAGTAGTATTTCATTTTATGAATATATCACAATTTGTTTATAATTTTCCTGTTGATAAACATTTGGCTGGGTTTCCAGTTTTTTGGAGTTATGACTAAGACAACTATAAATATTTGTTTAATTAAGAAAAAACACATAACATAAATTTTACCATCTTTATTTTTAAATGTACAATTCAGCAGTGTTAAATATACTTGCATTGTTGTTAAGCACATCACCAGAACTTTTTCAATTTGCAAATATAAAACTCTGTACCCATTAAATAGCAGCTCACTTTTTTCCCCTCCCCCTATTCTGGGTTAACCACCATTCTACTTTCTGTTTCCATGAATATGACTACTTTAGACACCTTATATAAATGGAATAATATAGTATTTGTCTTTTTGTGACTGGCGTATTTCACCTAGCATAATGTCTTCAAGGTTCATCCATGTGGTAAAGTGTGAATAGATTTCTTTCCTTTTAAAGGCTGAACAATATTCCATTTTATGTTATTCATTCATTTCTTGATGGACATTTGGGTTGCTATGAATATGGGTGTGCAAATATCTCTCTGAGATCCTGCTTTCAATTCTTTGGATATATACCCAGGAGTGGAATTTCTGGATCATATTGTAGTTCTATTTTTAATTTTTTGAGGAACCTCCATACTGTTTTCCATAGCAGTTGCATCATTTTACAATCCTACCAACAGTACACAAGAGTTCTAATTTCTCCACATCCTTGTCAACACTTGTTATTATCTGGTTATTTTTTTTTAATTTATAGTAACCACCCTAATGGGTGGGAGATGATATCATATTGTAATTTTGATTTGCACTTCTCTGATGATTAGTATGTTGAGTATTTCTTCATAGGCAACTATAAACATTTTTGTCCAAGTATTGATATTTTTGTGAACATATATTTTCACTTCTCTTCGGTAAATGCTTAAGAATAGACAAACTGAGTCATAGGGTAGATGTACGTATAACTTTATATGAAACATCCAAACAGGTCTCCAAATTGGTTACAATATTTTACACCCCTGTCAGAAATGTACAAAAGTTCCAGTTGCTTTAAATTCTCAGCAACATTTGTCTTTTTGATATTTGCCTTTCTACGGTGTATAAAATGTTATCTTATTGTGGTTTTAATTTGCATTTTCTTGATGACTAATGTTATTGAGCATCTTTTCATGTGTTTATAATTCATTTGTATATCTTCTTTTGTGAATTGTCTGTTCACATTTTTTCCCATTTAAAAAAATTGAGAGTTTTGCCTTTTAATTGTTGAAATGTAGACGTTCTTTATATAACCTTCCTTTGGTCAGATATATGTTTTACAATATTTTTTCTCAGTCTGTGGATTGTTTGTTTAATGGTTTTGATGAGCAAAATTTTTAATTTTGAGGAAATCCAATTTATGATTTTATTTTGCGGCTTGAAAATCTTTGCCAATTCCAAGATTTTAGATTTAGGATTATGATCCATTTTGAATTAGTTTTTGTGTATGGACTGAGATAGTGGTCATGGTTAATTTTTTTTTCCATAGCGATATCCAGTGTTCCAGTAACAATTATTTTAAAAAGCCTTTCCTTTCTCCACTTAATTAACTTTTCAACTTGGTGAAAAGTTGACTGACTATATATGTGTGGGTATATTTTTAGACTCTGTACTCTATTTCACTAACTCATTAGTGTACCCTACTGCCAATATCACACTATCTTGATTATCACAGCTCCAGAGTAACTCCTATAGTTAAGTGGTATAAGCTCCTGCAAATTGTTCTTTTTCAAGATTGTTTTGGATAGGGTAGTTTATTTTAATTTTCAATAAGTTCTTGAATAAACTTGTTCATTACTTCAATAAAACCTTCTGGAATTTTTCATAGGGGGTTATATGAATTTATAAATCAATTTAGGGAAAATGGACATCTTAACAATACTGAACCTTCCAGTCCATTAATGTGGTATAGATCTTCATTTATTTAAGTTTTCTTTAATTTTTCTCATCAATGTTTTGATGCTATTATACAATATTGAGTAGAAATGGTGAAGGAAGACATCCTTGTCTTGCTCTTGACTTTAGAGGAAAAGAATTTAATGTTTTACTCTTGGGTGTGATGTTACCTGAAGGTTTTTTCACACATGTCCCTTTGACTTCTGATTTTCTGTGAATTTTTTTTTTTAATCATGAAGAGGTTTTTGTATATTCTCTGACTGCCTGCATAAGTTTAGATTTTAGGAGTTTAATTATGATGTGTCTAGGTGTAGCTGTCTTCATCTTACCTGACCTCTCTAGTATTTATCACATTTTCCTGAAATTCCTTCTGGCATTTACCTCACTTCCCTGAAACTCTTCCTGTGGTGTTCATAATGTTGTTCTAAATAAGCCTTTCTCCACTTCTCTAGCCTCATTTCTAAGTCTTTATGCAGGATGTTCTTCCTTTTCCCATCTTTTAAATGTTGATATTCACCCCCCCCCTTTTCTTTTTATTTTATATGCTTCCCTTGGGTTATCTCATTCACTCCCATTAATTTCATCTACCATTTACATGTTTACAATTCCCAAGTCTATTTATCTAGAACACACTATCTCTTTGGAATAGTTCCATCTTGATGTTCCACAGGCACCTCATTCTTAATGTGTCTCAAACTGAATTAATCAGCTGTCCTCATCACCCAAAATTTGCTTTCCCACTGTCTTAGGTCAGATTCTCTAAAAGCCAAGCCTGAGATGGAGATTCTTGTTCAAATTACTCATTGAGAGAATGCTCTCAAGAGAAAAGGAGTGAGGATGCAGGATAAGGCAGAAGCAAAAGCTCGGCAAGTATGTGATGTCAGCTTGAGACTAGCTTCAGTATGATTTTATGGGACAAATACTGGGGCACAAGTTATACCATGAGTTCCACTTTGAGGTGAGGGAGTTGAACTTTTGTACCTTTCCCAGTCAGTCAATCATTAGCTGAGGTCTGTGGGTGGGCCCTAACCTTTCAAGTAAGATAGCTCCCCTTTGGCTTAGCCTCTAGGACAATTTTCCAGAGAATGGAGCAACTGTGAGTTACCAGCCAACATTTACAGCAGCTGCAGGGTGCACTGTAAAGGGGATATAGGTGGGGCACCAACATATCCACTACTAAAACATCCCTGAATTTCTTATATTGATGTATATCACTGCCATCTATCCAGGAATCCAAGTAGAAATCTAGAAGCAAAAATGGAGCCCTTTTCTCTCTCATCCCCCATTAAAAAGTAATAATAATAGATAACAATTATTGAGTGACCATAATATTAATTTCGAATTCTATAGCACGGTTCTCAAAGCTGCACAGGATGTGGCTCCTGTCTAACTCTCCAGCCTTTTATAAATTTATTTATTTATTTTTGGCTGTGTTGGGTCTTCATTGCTGCACGCGGGCTTTCTTTAGTTGTGTTGAGTGGGGGCTACTCTTTGTTGTGGTGTGCAGACTTCTCATTGCGGTGGCTTCTCTTGTTGCAGAGCACAGCCTCTAGGCGCACGGGTTTCAGTAGTTGTGGCACGTGGGCTCAATAGTTGTGGCACATGGGCTCTAGAGCGCAGGCTTAGTAGTTTTGGCTCACGGGCTTAGTTGCTCCGTGGCATGTGGAATCTTCCCGGACCAGGTCTCGAACCCTTGTCTCCTGCATTGGCAGGCGGATTCTTAACCACTGCGCCACCAGGGAAGCCTATCTCTTCAGCCTTGTGTCTCATATTCTTTCCTCTGCACTGTGTTCTGGCCACCCTAAACCTGTTGCAATTTCCTCAGCATAACATGCTCTCACTCTCAACCCCTCCCACCATGTCACCTTCACATGGTCAGCTCTTACTTGCGCTTCATGATGGTCTAGACATTACCTCCTCAGGGAAGCCAGATCTCCCAGACTGAATTAGATACTTACCATCTGAACTCTACCAGCATCCCGTTCTCCCATAAGAAACCACTTCACAGGGAAATACAGCTGTCAGTTTTGTTTGTCTATCACCCTTCTTTAAATGTGAGCTCTTTCAGGATATTGATTTCATTTTGTTTATCTCTATATCACTAGCATGCAGTCCAATGCCTTGGACATTGTTGAGACACACTAAATGCTTCTCACATTAGTGGAAAAAAAATGAATGGATACAAAGGTAAAATGTAGTCAAAATTCGAAGTGTTTCTTCTGAAACAAATTTTGTAAGCTTTGGCCTGATGTTTATGTAAGCTATTTATTTTAATAGATGCTGCATAGATTAATATTCACGGAAAGACAATCTATTCCACCTCTTACTGTACTAACCTCTTTAGTATTCCTGGGTCACTGAGCTCCACTCCACAGTGTCCCTAAAGAATCAGGAAGAAGGCCCCAGCTCCAATTGAGACAGAACAGCTGTGACTCTCTTCTCTCCCTCTGTTTCCAGATGAAGGACCTACGTCATGAGAATATTAACCCTTTAGTGGGCTTCTTCTATGATTCGGGGATGTTTGCCATTGTGACAGAATTCTGTTCCCGAAGGAGCCTGGAAGACATACTGACAAATCAGGATGTGAAACTAGATTGGATGTTTAAATCATCACTCCTGCTGGATCTCATCAAGGTTAATGGAAAGACTGAAAATCCAAGGTTTTCCCTGTAGATTAGAACTTCAATATTTTGGGATGTTTCACTTTCCTTGAATCATTGTGATGCTCTTACTCCCCCACCTTCCTTCCCTGTGTCTGCCCTCGCTTCTTCTCATAGCCCTTTTGTCCATATCTGTTATAAGGTCCTGATACAGAAAGAATTTGCTTGCTCCTCACCTGCTGCCCTGTTTGAGGGCCAGATTTGTCTTTACTTCCTATAGCTATTGAGCACTCTTCTGCCTTAAGCAATCCTTTCTTCCATCCCATTTCTCTGCCTTCTGGATGTGGGAAAGTGCTCATTCCCAGGCTCTTTGGTTCTGCTTAGCCCCATCTCCTGGCTTTCACGTTCTAAAAGGTGGTTCAGTCTAGAACTAGGTGATGGGTCTTTGCATAGGTCTATACCATAGGTATAGATGTGGAACTCAGCATGACCAAAAAGCCAAAAGACCATCGGTTCTACCAGGCAGCACCTCCATTCTCAGAGGCAAGGACTATTAACAGCCAACGGGGTTCACAGATGGGTCCATGGATGGGCTTCAGTGGAGTCTATGAACTCCCTAGAGTGATATGAAAATTGTGTCTGTGTGCACTTGTAGTGGGCTGATTTGGATAGCCAATAGTCATTGAGCTTCCTGCATATTAATCACAGTCTTGACCCTTGTATTGTGGCCTAACTCTTTTCAAGGTAGCTTTATAGACATTATCTCATTCCAATTTTCTATAAAAGAAGTGTGATTATCCTCCTTTTACAGAGGCTCAGAGAAACTAAATGAGGTTTTTGTTATATAGTGTCTACCACACATAGTAGATACTCAATAAACATTTACCAGCTGTCTATTAAGTGGCAGAGCTAATAATAGAATCTAAATCTCTTAATTCCTGTTCTAATACTCTTTCCACTCACTCTGTAAGCAAAGTCCCGTGAGTTAAGGGAGAGTCCTCTGAATGAGTCCTCTCAGACCCGTGATGAATGAAACCCAAGCATTAGACACCTAGGGAGAAATCTCCCCCACTATAGACTCTGCTTGGAAGTACTGGGGACTACAGAATTTCCTAGGGTGCAAGATGTAAAGCATACAAATACAAAGGGGTGTCAGGTGGCAAAATAGAGCCAGATACTTAAAAGGACTCAGCATAAACAGTCCCGAGATGACTGCACTAGAAAATGGATGTATTTATATGTGAATGATTAAACCCATCTGGTAAAGTCCTGGTAGATCACATTTGAATGTCATATAAGGTTGCCAAGCAAACTGTAGCAGTCAGTATCAGCTTTCTTGCTTTCAGCTTTCTTTTTTTATTGTCTATTTTTAATTAAAAATATATAAAAAATAAATTGTATATATTTTATATAATTTTAATATCTTTTATATAAATTATAAAAATAAGACATTTCTAATTATAAAAATAATGCATTCAATTAATTTAGAAATCAAGTGATATAAATATATTGGGAAAATACTGACAATTACTCAATCCTCCTTCATATCTTCCCCCCAAATTAATCACTGTTGACAATTTGGTGATTAGCCTTG